>NC_081214.1:10590496-10891746 GCF_902713425.1 Acipenser ruthenus | reverse complement strand
ACCACCAAAGACATTATGTATGGGATAATGTATACTAGAGCCATTGCAAGGGAGAAGGAACGGCAGCATATGAGGGACCAATCTCAATCTCTCATCCTCCGTAGAAGCTAACAGGGGTGGATGGAAGGACTCCAGTTCCACAGACTGATTAATGTGGAAGGCTGTGATCACCTTAGAGAGGAAAGCAGTGTTGGTGCGCAGAGACACCCTGCTGCCATCCTCCCAAATGCGCATGCAGGAGCTGTGCACAGACAGCGTCTGCAGCTCACTGACCCGCTTAGCGGAGGTGATAGCCACGAGGAAGGCTGTCTTCATAGACAGATGCTTCAACTCTATAGAGTATATGGGCTCAAACGGGGCCTTTGTGAAAACCTCCAGTACAATATCAAGGCTCCATTCGGGGAGAACAGTCTCCTGGGAGGGCGTAATCGCAGAGTATCTTTAAGAAATCGGGTAGCCAAGAAATGCGCACCTGGAGACACCGAATCAGAAATAGCCGCTAAATACACCTTCAAAGTGGAAGGTGACCTACCAGCATCAAGCAGTTCATGCAGAAACTGTAAGATAACCGGCATAGGGCAAGAGATTGGGTCATGACACCAAGCTTGAAAATACCTCCACTTGTAGGTGTACAAAGACCTAGTGGAGTCTGCCCTAGCGTTCTGCAAAGTACCCACAACCGCATCTAATAGCCCTAGGGCTAACCAGCGGTCCCTTTCATGGGCCAGACCCATAGCCGGAACCTGCCCGGTTCCAGGTGCCAAACAGTGCCTCTCGTCTGACTCAGGAGATCCATGCGCAGAGGGTCGAGAACCAGATTATCCTTGGCCAACTGGGGGCCATTAGGAGAACTGACGCCTCCTCTAACCAGATTTTTTCGAGAAAGGCCGGGAGCAGCGGTATTGGCGGGAAAGCATACAAAAACGTTTTGGGCCATTCGTGAGTGGACCGCCTAAGCGATGGAGGGAATACCACAGGGGGCAGTGTGTCGTCTCCACCAAGGCAAAGAGATCGACCTGCGAATCGTTCCCAAATGCGCTCCACTACCTGAGGGTGGAGTCGCCACTCTGATGAAAGGGGATCCTCCCTCAAGAGGAGGTCCGCTGCCCAGTTCACCGCTCCGGGAATGTGCGTCACTCGCAGGGACAGCAAGTTCCTCTGAGCCCACATCAAAAGCCTGAAGGCCATGCGATGCAACCTCGGGGATCGTAGGCCATCCTGGTGGTTGACATATGCCATCACTGTTACGTTGTCCGTCCATACCAACACATGTGTACCTCATAGCACTGGGAGGAAATGGTGGAGAGCAAGGGAGACCGCCTGCAGCTCCAGCATGTTTATATGCAGGGACGTCCAGTGGTCCGACCAGGATCCGCGGACTTCTCTGCCTTCCCAGACTGAAACCAGGGAAGCACCCATTCAAATATGGTAGGTTATGCTGTTTTTAGTCTTCTACATTTTTTAAATTGAATTTCTCAGATTTTCTAGTCTTTTACGTCATTTTTAATGTAATTTATCATATTTTCCACCATTGAGAAAATAGCATATGATAAATATTTATCATATCCAATACATTGGTTCTTGTACATTTTTATTTACTTGTGCAACTTTGCAGTGGACTTCTCGTGAATTGTTTTTCATTTTAAAGAAATTAATTGTCTGTTGCCAGTTTAAGTTTGCAAAAAATAAAGTATAATTAATGGTAAATGTACCTCTTTAGACAAAAGGAAAACACCCATCAGATCACAATTGATTGCACATTTACCAAAATATAACAGTGCACAACAGTGCAATCTGACATCGTACCACTTTCTGCTATTACAAGTTGTGGTACACATACCACATTCTGACAATGTAACACTTTCTAACACTACACCGGCTCTATAATCCAGATCACGGCTTCTATCAAAGTGAAAAACAACATCCACAAACATGAACTTGAAGCTTATCTATAAACTTCAGGTACATTCAAACAGTATTCCATTTCCAATTCCAAAAGAAAAGAAGATAGTGACAGACAAGATGAAAATGCATGCAAGGCTCCCGAGTGGTGCATCCAGTAAAGATGCTCCACGTGGAGTGCAGGATGCGCCTTATAGCCTGGAGATCACAAATTTGAATCCAGGCTATGCCATTGCCGACCATGACTGGGGGTTCCCAGTGGGCGGCGCACAATTGGCCGAGCACCGCCTGGGTAGGGAGGGCTTAGGTCGGCAGGGCAATCCACAGTTCACTGCACAGCAGCGACCCCTGTGGCTGATAGGGCAGTGGAGCCATTCAGATCTGTGTTGTCCTCCGGCACTATGGGTCTGCTGGCTTCTCTGTGGATCTGCAGTGCAAAAAATGACAGCTTGGCAGGAAGACGTTTAGGGGGACACGTGTTTCAGCCTTCATTTCCCGAGTCGCCGGGGGTTGCAGTGGTGAACGGGGGATTAATAATAACTCAATTGGTGATTCCAAATTGGGGAGAAAACTGGGGTAAAAATTGGCAACGACTATATTTAAAAAAAAGAAAGAAAAGAAAAAAATAGTAAAAATAAATAAATGCTGGTATGTTCTTATTGTTCTCTATACATGCAGAGTAAGAGGGGCTCAGAAGCTGAAAGTTCATAGTGTCAGGTGATTTGGAAGGAAGGCTGTTAAGTGCCAGCTCTTCTCCAGAGAAGCTCAAAGCAGGTTCAAGTGGATTTGAAGATGAAATGATAAGAGCTCAGTATTGGACAGCAAAACCCAGAACCATTCAGAATGATGGCAAACACCATATAGAGGGGAAAAGAACATGACGAGAAGCTGCTGAAGGTGCCTACATTGTTCACCCTCCTGTGCGTTGTTCTTCTACACAATCTTCACCTTGTTGGTTATCTAGTTTGTTTACATTCCCTAAGGATATTTGCACCCTCTGTTAAATATATAAAAGTGTAAATTGATTCAAATAATTGAATGTAACGTGTTTTGGTCTTCCATTAGCACCTGTGTGCAGTTATGAAATAAACGTATTACAGTCAGCACCGCTTAATAGGGACACCTCGACAGAAGGAAAAATATCCTGAATGACCGGCTGTCCCAATTAACTGAGAGGCATTTAAAAGGACCCTAGTCACACTTATATTCATCATTTACAACATGCACAAGAGAGGAGAAGTATTTTTTTATTTCTCATGAATATAAACAGTACTGCAGTATTATTATTATTATTTATTTCTTAGCAGACACCCTTATCCAGGGCGACTTACAATTGTTACAAGATATCACATTATTTTTACATACAATTACATTATTTTTTACACATTATTTTTACATACAATTACCCATTTATACAGTTGGGTTTTTACTGGAGCAATCTAGGTAAAGTACCTTGCTCAAGGGCACAGCAGCAGTGTCCCCACTTGGGATTGAACCCACGACCCTCCGGTCAAGAGTCCAGAGCCCTAACCACTACTCCACACTTGCTGCCACACTTGCTTCCAGTACCTGGAAATGTTAAATGCGTCATTTGAAATAAGAGTCAGTTGTGCGCTGTTTCCGTGACTCAGCTGCTTCAGAGAATTGTGGGAGTCTGGAACCAACTCCCCAGTAATGTTGTTGAAGCTGACCCCCTGGGATCCTTCAAGAAGCTACTTGATGAGATTCTGGGATCAATAAGCTACTAACAACCAAACGAGCAAGATGGGCCAAATGGCCTCCTCTTGTTTGTAACCTTTCTTATGTTCTTATGAACTTTGTCTTCCCCTGTCCTCAGAAGGGGCAGCACAGCATGCATTCAATGTTCTGCATGATTTGTCTAAGATGGTCCACCGTTTGCAACTTCTGGGCTAAGGTGAGAGGTGATGGTGCACTGTCATCATCAGAATCAGAATCTCACCCTGATGTTTTAACTTTGACATGCTTCCTGTCATTTGCAGCCTCCAAAAGCTCAGCACTGGTAAGTTTGCCAGCAATTTCAATGTCATAATTTCTTTGCCACAGCAGCCTGAGAAACCACAGGAGACTCCAGTTCCTTCAGCAGTTCAAACTTCTGAGCCAGAGACAAATCAACTCGTTTTCACTTCTCAGCCATGATGACAGCCGCGAGACGAGGCAAAAACCACTGGTTTACACAATTACACAAGTCACAGCGTAATCACAGACTCACTGCACCGCTCTGAAAAGCAATCTCCATTCATCATTTGAAAATACTGTATCCCAATTAAACAAAGTGACGTCTCAATTAAACGACATAAATAGCATTGGAGAAAACCGTCTCCCAGAGCTGTATCCCATTTAAGCAGCAATCCCCATTATCAGTATAACAAACATGTATTTTCATTTTAAAACTTGATATTTGATACATTAGGTTAAAGAAAGCTCTTAATTACCATGCTTTACTCTGAGGAAATGTGTTACACTTGCACTTCCTGGATCATTTCACCTCAGCAGTGTCTTCTGGGTCATGCTGCTGGCTGACAGCATGTCTGGTGGGTTACTGACAGGAAAGAAGCAATTCAATGATTGGAGAAATTACCAATGAAGTACAACACCATTTGAAAGAATAGCTTGCAGAAGTATGTAATGAACCTAGTATAGTACCAGCTGTCACATTTTAAATAACAACACATGGTTACTATAACATGGGTGTCTTTCAAAACTGTACAATTGAGGCCTGTAACGAATGGAAGTGACAACAGGTAAGATTTAGGGAATTATTTTGTTAGCTACAACCCCTTTACTGTAAGTACAATGTAAGAGAATATAATATTTGTTTTTGGCTGTAACAAACATCAATAAATTACAGGTAAGTGTACTTTTGTATTGTTCACCATCACCACTAACACGATTATAACAGATTGTTGTTAAACTACATGTAGGATAGACAGAGATTTTTTAAAAAAAACTACAAGTCCCATCATGCATCAGTGTATGAGACCATACTTGGACCGCCCTCCCTGGGTTTGAATGACATGTTGTTTGTACACTGTACCCAGCTGCTGGACTATTCCAACTCTCTCAGCAGAGAAAACACGGGGACTGTCTCTCTCTCTTTCTCTTTTTTCTTTGCTATTTTCCTAACTCCGCTTTTTCTTTTTCTCCACTTGTTACTGCTCTTTCCGTTTCTCCCTTAACCGAGAACTTTTTTTTCACTCCAGTCACTAGCTTTTCAAAGCTTTATTTTAGCAATATAAATACAAATATAATATAAATACATTAAAAATTGATATCCAGGATTTTAGATATATGCAAATGAGAAGACGTAAAAGATGGAGCTGCATATTTTAGAGCACAGTTTAAAAGTAGCTAGCATAGCAAAAGAAGGGATCCAGTTTTTCACACACGGATTAATCAAACTCGCCTTCCTGCCCTCCAAAACAAGGTAAGCAGAACATTGAAAAACATCAAAAAATGCAGCGATTAAATGCGAACCAAGTGATTTGCAAATAGAGTTACTAAAGTCGAATTTGTCACAAGTTCCCGGATACAGTGTCAACAGTGCGAATAATTAATAACTTCGTTCTCTATGTTGCTGATATGCAATAAAAATGCTTCTTAATGTGTTTTATGAGGGGGCGGGGCTTTGAAATACCGGCCCCCAGTGTTCATTTTTGGAAACGCGAAGAATATTTAAATACAGAATGCATGTCATTTGTTTGCTTGTTTTAAAAAAGGGACTGTGTTTTGCTAAATAAACACGCTAGTAATGGGTGTCAAAACAGTTGGGGTTTATTAATGGAATGCTGACTACGCTATAAGGATTTACGTCAGGTTTTATAATTTATTATTATTATTATTATTATTATTATTATTATTATTATTAATAATAATAATAATAATAATAATAATAATAATAATAATAATAATAATAATAATGTGTTTATAGAGTGCCTTTCATGCCGTGAGGTTTAAGGCATTTCACACAAGTTAAAATAACAGGCAGCTATTATTAAACACTAACAGAGGACAAAAATACTCATAAAATGAAAATAATAATAATAATAATAATAATAATAATAATAATAATAATAATAATAAAACAGTTAAAATAACCATGACATAAGCCTTAAGCCTTGATTTAAAAGTAGCCACTGTGGGCTAACCTACGACATGATCGGCAGAGTTCCTCAGTTGTGAAGCCCGAACACAAAAAGCAACCACTCCTTTATTCCTAAACCTTACCCTCAGAGTGCAGAGCGGGCCACTATCAGGGAGTAGGGATTTGTACTCTTTGTCACTGTGGTCCCGCCATGGCTGACTAAATTAAACAGAATATCGCTGACCCACCTCCTATATAAATGAATGGTTCAATCACAATGCGGTGCCCTCCAAGAGCAATACAACAACACGGTTTATTTGCATAGAGAAATACATGATTTGTTAAAGCATATTTGATTCATACAGGAGACTGTATCAGGTTTCAAGCCCATGCTTACTTTAAGTCCAGTTTGTTTGGGCATTGCTATAGTACATTTTGAAACACAGCTGAGTTTTAACCTAGGGTAGGGGCCTCACGTGAGCCACTTGAAAGACCTAGATTTCTCCCTGGAATCAGTGTCCATGGTTTATTTCAACAATTCCATAGACTTGAGCTAGAATGAGCCAATAGTTAACCCTTCTGTGCCTTCTACATCATAAGAATCAATGCCTTGTTGTCTTTCCAGTTCGTTTACCTCCTCCTAAAGAATATACCAAGCCTTAAAAAAATATTTTCATGCTCAGATAGTCTTTCAGAATTGTAACGAATATTCTATAATTTGTACTCTCAGGAGTAAAATTAATCAAATGACATACTGCAGAAAGGTGAGAAGCCCTCTTCTGTGCAGTTGAATGGGATGGGTGTTATTGAATCATGTATGCATTGGTTTCCTTTGCATCTTTTTTGATAGTCATTTATAAATACTGTTATATGTAATATAAACATGGTCATCTTGGATTACATTTCAGGCATGTTTGAATATTTGAATATTTTCCCAGGAGTGATATGTTTATGCACAGAAGCATTGTAACTGTGTTCAGTTTGTACATACAGTGGTAGCCAAAGCCAGCTATTCACCTGTCATGAGATAAAGCAAAAATGTTGCAGGTTTGAAATCCTTTTTTTTTCTGACAGCATTGAATTATCTGCGCTTCATTAGTCTATCCAACAGGTGGCGAAAGAAAGCAGAAAATGCATTAAACAAAAAAGCAGGGAACTCTGGATTTAAAGAGGCTTTAAAGACAGTCATGCGTTTTGTCAGAGCGCTGCTAAACTGCACGTGGTTTGGAGTTATGCTCTGATGTTAACTGATTGTTCACACAAGGTTGTTCAAACGGGAGGAGTTATAGTTATTTTACTAAAATCAATGTAGCAGGCTGTGTAAAAAGTGCTTGCAAGTATAAATACCCCACAGAACTCGCACCCTTTTTAAGCGTACAGGAGACGATTAATCCACCAAAAATCTGAAACGATCTGCAGTGTCCTTATTAATGTAAATATGTATTTATACTACTGATACCGTACTTGTACACGACCAACTATAATGGTTCACTACTCTGAGTCAAACTATTATACAGTCCTGTTCATTTTGTATTTGTTAATGGCACAGATTTCGCTTTGTAATCAGGGTGTGAAAAATCATACAGTATATGTTATGCACATTAGTCATAGCTTGTGTCCTATGAAGATACAGTAGTCAGTGTTTTTTTTTTAATTGTTGTTATTCTGGCTTTCAATGGAATGAGTTTAACACTAGAACTGCCGCGGTTATACTCATACCTAAAACCACTGCCGGCAGCCATTATCACAGTACATTTTAAACAACATCAATATTAAAATGAAAGACAAACTATTGGATACAACTCCAAAGTTTTATTCAAGCACATCATATCAAACATCTTCAAAGCCGAAACGCCGTATTTAAATTAAACATAAGTTTATTTTCTAACTTATAAACACATATAAAGCAGTGCTTCAAAAAATGAAAAACTATAATAAAATAAACATTTCAAAAGAAACTAGTGTGTAAACAGGTATATGTACGTACAAAACTTAAAACGAAAGTAACATGTTTTCTCTTGCGTGTGTGTCACTCGGTGCAGCACAGAGTCCAGGTTGAGCTGATCAAAATGTTTCTGCTGAAGCGCTGTGGCTAGCTTCAAGATGAAATCTCTCCTACTGATATTTTACCCAGGGCATTCCTTGTACAAAACAAAGGAATTGATGGCTGCCAGGTCCAGTAGAGATAACAACAGGCGTGTATTTAAAAATAAAATAGACTATTGTAGGTTATATTCAAAATAAAAACATGTATTGTAAAAGGCAGTCAAACTGACGGCTTTGGCGGTTCTGGGTGGGTGGGATTATAACTTCCTTATTTTCGTGCTCAAATGCCATCAGGGTATACTGGGAGGGGCAGCTACATTATCCCTGACTAACTCTAAAATTGCACCCTAGCAGCACATTAGGTTGTTTCAGCACATTAGGCAGCAGTGTGGAGTAGTGGTTAGGGCTCTGGACTCTTGACCGGAGGGTCGTGGGTTCAATCCCAGGTGGTGGACACTGCTGCTGTACCCTTGAGCAAGGTACTTTACCTAGATTGCTCCAGTAAAAACCCAACTGTATAAATGGGTAATTGTATGTAAAAATAATGTGATATCTTGTAACAATTGTCGCCCTGGATAAGGGTGTCTGCTAAGAAATTAATAATAGTGGCATCGATCTTCTTGGTGTAAATCAGTATTTACAAATGCTTGAGTGGGCCACATTTTTGCTGAAAGTTGATAAATACTTAGCGATAGCTTTTGTAAAAACTCTCTCCCGTTCTCATAGGTGTAAATTCTTCACTCTGACAGAAACACCGGAGGACTATACCATTATTGTGGATGAAGAGGGGTTTAAAGGTAAGTTATGTTTTGAAAAGGGGTGTAATGATTCATTGTGTATTGATGAATACTTTAGGTACATGATACATCGTATCGGAATAGCGGTATGTATCATTTGTGTCGTGGTACAAGACCACACAACACACTTCACTGGAGTTCACCAAGTGGTTCTTGAATGAAGAGTAAGTGGATTTTATAGTCGGTATCATTACGTAGTCTCCCTGTCTCATTTAAGGTTTGTCTTTTAACAGAAAGAGCAACCATTTGATCTTTATTATGTATCATACAAGTAGGACCAGTTTACCCTGGTTTGCCATGTTTGAGATGGATGCAGTAATTGTATCAATTAAATATGCGATTAAAACCAAGGTACATTTTTTTAATCGTTTGACAGACCTACTTAGGAGTGACCTTTGACCCAGATCTTTTTTTGAACTGCACATTAGAAATGTTACCAAAATCTCTTTCTTTCATCAAAGAAATATCGCCAAATTGAAAAGTATTCTTTCCTGACCAGATGCTGAGAAACTGATGCATGCTTTTGTATCTTCAAGGATTGATTACTGTAATGCCCTTTTCTCTGGTACATAGTCATGTTATTTCTTGTCTGCAGCTTGTACAAAATAGTTATTTTGACCTTTTAACCTAAGAGACAAGAACACGTTACCCCTGTGCTAGCATCTTTGCACTGGCTTCCTGTTCGGTTTAGATTTGAAGGCCTACAAGGCTTTAAATGGCCTTGCCCCATCTTATTAAATGATCTTTTAACCCCATATGTTCCTAGACACTCACTCCGATCACAGGATGCAGAGTTACTTCATATTCCCAAAACTCAGAAAAAAACACATCAATAAAGCCCCTAAATTATGGAATGACCTGCCTAGCACTGTAAGGAAAGGGTCATTCCATATGAAATCAATAAAAAAAACTGACGTTTTTCACTTGACCTCCTCTGATTGTGGTAAACTTTTGCACATGGTTACACTGTGAATTGTAATCCTGAGTGAACCTCCCATTCATAAGATACCGGTCATCAAAGCTTGACCTGATTTGGACACCCACCCTACCTTTACATGGTCATGACTTCCTCCAGAATTGACATAGAAAGCTGGTGCTGGTGTCGATTTAAAGCTCTCAAATAGGACCATCCATTCAATTGATGTGAAATACAAGATTAAAAAAAAGTTGTGTGTATCTGTGACCTTTGACCTCACCCAGGTCAAATCGTGTAACTGTGTTTTTTTGTCAGTTTTTGATAGATTGTAGCCTAGACCCTTATCTACATTTCCTGCAAGTTTCATTTTGTGCCTGCCATTGGTTGATACACAGCACAGAGTTGAATGTCAGGTGAATCTTCTAAGTGAAGCGATTACACACCTATACAACAAATATATTTATTTGCAATCGAGTATACTCTCCTCACCTGTTAAATTGAAGCTGCAGTGAACTGGTGCTTCTGTAACAGCTATTAATATATTAACAAATTAACCAAGGTTCCATATTTACACAATTGGCTGAAACAAACAAATAAAGGTGAATTAAATATAAATCAATTCTGAATTGTGCACATTTAATTTTGTCCCCACCAGTGGTACGTCTGTCAGCACATGTTTGGTATTTTAAGTGATGCTTCTCCAGGAGCTGTAATTACCACTGTTCAAATCCAATGAATCACTGAGCCTGGAAAAGAAAATGTTTTGTTAGAAGTGGTAGAAATATAGATATTTCATTTTCAGGTCTCTGTCCTTATAATTCTGCATGCAACACAGTTTACCACTCACCTATGCTTAAGTTGCCCTTTTCCTTCGTTGCCACTCTGTCAAGGCTTTTGATGCTTTGGCATCTCCTTGTCTCTCAGGGTGTATGTCCTTCCTGTTACAATTGTTGGCTCCACTGATGTCAGCACATCCCCCATGTCTACAATAAATTGATCTGGACGGTGTGAGAAACGGAAAGATTGTGCTGGTCCATTCGGGTGCAGGAAGTTAATTTCAGCCTCCTGTTTCTTCTGATCAGCAGACACCACCAGCCCGAGCCACCAGTGACTGTCATACTGAACAGTAACATATTCTTTCACTTGGTCAAATGGTAGGACAACCTCTTTGACTGTGATTGATTTTTCTCTTTGCTTTGTTGACTGGGAGAACTCTCGTGCAAGGACTTTTGCTTTGGAAACTGGTTGAAAGAAGTGGAGATGCCGTGTGCCAGGCATGGTTCTTACCTTGAGGAATCTTTGCTTCAGAAAATCTTGCTCCGTTTGCCATTGTGCTATCTTGAAGTATTCTACTTCAAGTGCAGGAATGTTGTCTTTTTCAAACCTATACAATTGGTGTGGAGTCTGGATCTGGTCGTGGTATGGACGCTGCAAACTGGCGTTTGTTGCCATTCCATTGCCATGAGGTGTTGCAAAGAAGTTCCACTCTGCTTCCATGCCAAAATCTTCCAAGTGCTGGCAAATGTTGAGGACATTTTTACAGTTTTTATATTGTCCTGCACACCCGTCAGAGAAGTAATAGATTTTTCTTGAGCGCCTCCTAAATTTGTTCTCCAAGAACCTCAAAAGATGCTTTTGAGGACTTCCGGTGAGCAAGCCGCCAAGATGGACGCTTAAACACCAACCTCCACCCCCGATAGCATTTGTTTCCCAGTTTTTCACTTCAATATTTTATAAAAGGCATTTTTTGTTTATTTTGGGATCATGGAGACCCCAGTGAAGAGATCGGCTGCGGTTATAAATGCTAATATACCATCTCCTCATCTGGCATACATGATAAACTCGAGCTCCAGGCTGCACCTGTGAGGCTAGATCCCAAAATTAAAAAAGCCATTAAAGAATGCATGCAGGAGAGCCTAAATGAAGTACTGCAAGAAGTAAGGGGCATACGAGATTACCTGAATGATATTAATAAACGGATACTACAATTGGAAGAGAAAGTAGACAAGCAGTTTGCTAATCTGAAGGCCGTACAAGCGAGAGTTGATAACGTGCAGCAGGTTCAGAGAACGGACAGACAGGAGTTCCATGAGTACAAAGACAAGTTATCTGAACTACAAAGCAAATTGATAGCCATGGAAGAGCGGAATCGCCGATCAAATATTAGACTCACCGGGCTGAAAGAAGGTTCCGAGGGCTCAGACGCCGTCGCTTTTTTGCAAGCACAGAGAGAGAGAGAGATCAATCCCGAGTTACCTAATCTACCCTGCCAAATTGAAAATTGTGAGAAACGGTTGAGTATACTACTGTAATTCTCCTGATGAAGCTGATCACTTTTTGTCAGAAATCAAGTGAAATGGATCTTTCTCTGAGTTAAATGCTGAATTGGATTTTACCAGTTTGGTCAGTCGATGGTTTAGATTATCCTTTCAATTACTCATTATTATTATGATTATTATTATTATTATTATATATTTTTTCCTAATATTTAATTTCCTGCTACACCACATTTCAAGATGTCGGTAATTATATATGGCTCTGTGCAGCTGGGTGTGCGTGCATTGCATGTATGGTGTAAAGTTATATATAGTGTTAAGTGTTACTTAAAATATCACACTGATACGAATGTAGGTGTATATGCTTGCGTATCCGTGCACGTACCTGGATATGTAGGCTAGTATTTTTATTTATTTACTATTAGAAATATAAATCTCCTTTATTTTATATGCAGTATGTGTATGTATGTGTATGTGTGTGTATGTATGTAGGTATGTATATATATGTGTATGTGTGTATATACAGTATGTGTATATAGATATATATGTATATATGTATATGTGTGCATTTTGTATACACCATTCAATTTTTTTTTTTTTTGTAAACCTTGCTATTCTTAGAGGAGACCTGCTCTCGGGGATGGACTTACATCTTGGCGTTATTGCCCACAAAGTCTTGTAAACGTTTTGTTTTTTAGTCAGCAAGTTTGGACACTTCTCCTTAGCAGCTGGCAATCTTAGTTGTTTTTTTTGCTATTGTCGTTAATGATCATAGTTCCGTCGTTCTTTTTTTCTGTGCTGGGATTTTATACAGTGATGATGCTGGACAAGTTTATATTTTGGAACATTTTGTGTATCCTTATGTCTCTTATATTATTAAGAAAAGTGCTTTTCTTACTGGGGAGAGATGGGTGGCCTGCCTTGGTATTAAAACCACCTTAATGTGTGATCTAGTAGTTGTGTCTTGGAATCTGCGTGGCCTGAATATTCCTGCAAAAAGAACTAAATGCCTTGATTTCTTACACCGCAAGAAAGTCGACATAGCACTTTTACAAGAATCACATTTTAGGTCCTCTGATGTTAACAGAATTCAAAATAAGCATTATAGAGTGTTGGCTAACTCATGTGCGTCTACCAAGTCTAAAGGAGTTTTAATTCTGGTTAATAGGAAGTTAAATATTAATATTCATGGAACAGGTGCTGATGAGGAGGGACGCTTTACTTATGTTCGGTGTGAATTGAATAACTCTAAGTTCTGCTTTGTATCAGTATATGCACCCAATTCTTTTGACCCCCAATTTTTAAATCATATCTCTGCTAAATTACGTTTTTGTTTCTCCAGATATATTTCAGTTTGTGCTGGGTACTGATATTTTACCGATTTTAATCTCAGACCATGCCCCTATATTATATTCTTTCAGCCTTGTACCCAAATCGTCTCACGCTAATAGATGGTGATTTAATACTTATTTACTACAGAATGAGGAGTTCCTTAAACAGCTGCGTTCTGGTCTGATTGAATTTATCCAGTTGAACTCCAACTCGACTGACAATCCACAAATATTGTGGGAAGTAACTAAATGTTTTTTAAGAGGCAACTGTACAGCATTTGCTTCTCACTTAAATTCTTCTCGCAATAGACAAATAGTTCAATCAGAGAAAGAAATACTAAATACTGAAAAAGAGCAGAAAAGTAAATATTTGACAGACAGCTAGACAACTAATAATTTTGAAAAATAAATTCAATGATTTGACCTCAGTTAGAGCAGAATTCTTATTACACAAAAGCAAACAATTATACTATGAAAACGCAGATCGGCCTAGTAGGCTTTTAGCCTTGAGACTTAAGAATAATGAACGTTTAGCGTGCATAACCGCAATAAGAACTTCTGATGGTGTCTTGACATCTGATCCTGAAGAGACTAATGGTGTTTTTAAGGACTTTTATTCTGCTTTGTATATGTCTGATAATCAATCCAACACAGACAGGGTTAAAGAGTTTCTGGATAATCTCAAGTTACCTAGACTCAGTAAGGAACAGAGTGAACAGCTGGAGGCTCCACCAACTTTAGAGGAGCTGGAACGTGCTGTACACTCTATGCAAAAAGGGAAGTCTCCTGGTTTAGATGGTTTGCCTCCAGAACTATTATTGACAATATGGGATTTGGTGGGGCCACTAATACTAAAATCTATTAATTATGCTATGGACATGGGTTCTTTTCATAGAGACCAAAAGATATCCTTAATCTCTTTATTACTGAAAAAAGGAAAAGACCCCCTTGATTGCTCAAGCTATAGACCGGTCTTGTTAATTAATTCAGACCTTAAATTGTATGCAAAGGCTCTGGTCTTGAGGCTTGAACCGTATATAGGGTCTTTAATCTGTCATGATCAGACAGACTTTATGAAGGGCAGGCTTGACTCAGACAATTTACGGCGTCTACTTCATATATTAGACAATACTGGGAGTCAACCTGACTCGTGCGCAATTCTTTCACAGTTCGCAGGATATCAGCACCCCTGTCATAGATGTGAGGAGGACTTGCATGGACACAGTTAGTGATGAACCTAATGATCCTTGTGAACCCGGTCAGACAAACCAGCATAAGAGAGAAAAGAACCTCAACGGGCACAAGCCTGGAGTTAAATGGCCAAGAGCTTGTGAGAAAACTGCATGGGACACAGTAAACACAGATCTCTGCGTTGCATTGGAAAGATTAAGTGGAACAGTTGAAAAGAAGCTGGATAAATTTGGGGACATCATCTACGCATATGGAAGTGAGAGGTTTGGAGTTGAAAAAAGGAAGGAAAAAGTACAAACTATTCCTGGAAAGTCTAGACGGCAGCAGGAGATTGAACGCTTAGTTAGAGAAAGGAGACAGCTGAGGAACCAATGGAGAAGAGCAGAACAAAGTCAGAAGGAGGGACTCAATCTCTTACAAAGGGTCATAAAAGATAAGCTTGCAACATTGCGCAGAGCTGAGCGCCTACGGAAACGCTACAAAAAGAAGGAGCGTGCGAGAGCTAACTTTTATAAAGACCCATTCAAATTTGTAAAGAAGTTATTCACCAGTGAGAAGAATGGCACACTAAAAGCATCTAAGGTTGAGCTGGAGAGATATTTGGAGGAAACACATACAGATTCAAAAAGGCAGGAGCCTATGTCAATTCCGTCAGACATCCCACCTATCAATCCACCAGAATACCAAATGGAGGACTGTGCACCTAAGTGGAAAGAAATAGAGCAAGCTGTGAAAAAAGCAAGGGCTTCATCATCTCCAGGGCCTAATGGAGTTCCGTACAGAGTGTACAAGAGTGCTTCAGGAGTTCTACGAATTCTGTGGAAATTGATGAAAGTGGCATGGGAAAAACAGGTTGTACCAAGAGCATGGCGCCGAGCAGGTGGAGTCTTTATACCTAAAGAAAAAGATTCTACAAGCATCAGTCAGTTTCGTCCCATTTCCCTATTAAACGTAGAAGGCAAGATTTTCTTCAGCATTATTGCTCAGAGATTGTCAGCTTACCTATTAAAGAACTGCTTCATTGACACTTCAATACAAAAAGCGGGCATTCCAGGTTTCCCAGGTTGCTTAGAACACATCAATGTGATCTGGCAACAAATTCAATCAGCTAAAAAGGAGAGGAAGGAGCTCCATGTGACATTCCTGGATTTGGCTAATGCATATGGTTCAGTGCCACATGAACTACTTTGGGCAGCATTTGATTTTTTCAGTGTACCGATGACAATAACAAATTTAGTGAAAGCCTATTTTGGAGATTTGCAATTCAGTTTTTCAACTTCAGAATTCAGCACTACATGGCAATGCCTAGAGGTTGGAATAATGGCAGGATGCACCATTTCTCCACTGGCTTTTACCATGGCAATGGAAGTAATCATTAGGGCATCAAAATGGGTAGTAGGAGGAGAGCGCTTGGCTTCTGGAATGCGACTACCACCAATTCGAGCATACATGGATGACATGACAACCATGACTACAACAGTAGCCTGCACGAATGCAATTCAAGCCCACTAAATCAAGGAGCATCTCTATAATTAAAGGCAAAGTAGTAGATAAAACATTCTTCATTAATGGTGAGGCAATACCAACAGTGTCTGAGAAGCCAGTGAAGAGTCTTGGGAGATGGTACGACGGGGATCTAAAGGACACAGTTCGTGTGGGAGAAGTTAGACAACAAGCAGTGGAAGGGTTGAAGAGCATAGACAGCTGCGCACTACCAGGTAAACTAAAACTCTGGTGCTTTCAGTTTGGTCTACTGCCGAGGTTGCTGTGGCCACTGACTGTGTACGAGGTTTCTTTGACAACAGTAGAGAAGCTGGAAGCTTTAATCAGTTCATACATCAGGAAATGGTTGGGAGTTCCACGCTGCCTCAGCAGAGTGGGACTTTATGGTAAAGGAATACTGCAGCTACCAGTCTCTGCTCTAACCGAGGAGTTTAAGTGCGCCAAGGTCAGACTGGAAATGACATTAGTAGAGTCACGCGATAAATGCGTAAGGGAGGCAGCACCTGTGTTGAAAACTGGAAGAAAGTGGGCGGCAAAGAAAGCTGTGGAAGATGCAAAGGCTGCCCTTCGAATTGGTGATATCATGGGGCAAGTTCAGCATGGAAGAGGGGGTCTTGGTTTCAGTTCAACTCCTCCTACATGGCACAAGGCGGCCCCAGCTCAAAGAAGGAAGCTGGTAGTCAACGAGGTGCAGAAGCAGGAGGAGAGGATGAGGTGTATAAAGGCCATTTCCCAGGCCAAACAGGGAGAATGGATGAGATGGGAGAGTGTGGAACAACGCAAGATTGGCTGGCAAGACCTATGGTCAATGGAACAGAGCAGGATCAGTTTCCTCATCAGGTCAACATATGATGTTCTCCCATCACCACAGAACCTAAACCTCTGGGTAGGAGAGGATCCCTCATGTCCTTTGTGTTCATCACCTGCAACATTAAGGCACATTTTGACAGGATGTAAGGTGGCTCTTAGCCAAGGACGGTTTACTTGGCGCCATGACCAGGTGCTGCGATGTTTGGCCTTAGCATTGGAAGACAAGCGTAACATGACCAATAAGTTGCCACCTGTTCCATCAAAACATTACACACAAAAGACAACATTCCTCCGCCCAGGAGAGCAACCACCAAGAAAAGGTGTTAAAACCAATCCTCGCCCAGGACAACTGGAAGCTGCTAGAGACTGGAATATGCTGGCAGATGTTGGTTAACGGCTTATTTTTCCACCTGAGATTGCCACCACTAACCTTCGACCAGATATTGTCTTGTGGTCTGGATCAGCACGCCTTGTTCACCTGGTAGAGTTAACAGTGCCATGGGAGGACGCTGTAGATGAGGCGTATGAGAGGAAGAAACTGCGGTATGCTCAACTAGCCACTGAAGCGGAACAGCGAGGATGGAGAGTTCGGGTTTACCCAGTGGAAGTGGGTTGTCGAGGATTTGTGGCACACTCTACAACCCGGTTTCTCAGAGACGTCGGATTCAGTGGCCAAGAGTTGCGTCGCACAGTGAAGAACTTATCTGAAGCAGCAGAGAGGAGCAGCAACTGGCTGTGGTTGAGACGGAAAGATTCTGGCTGGGGACAGGTAAGTAAGCTGGGCTGAGTTGAGTGGGGGACGGAGGGGGGTGATGCTGGGACGCCAGAATCACCGTCGAGCCCTCTTGAGGTGTCGTGGGCTAGTCGACGAAACACTGAGGATGGAAGGTGCCCACTTGAAAACCCCAGAGATGTACCCTACTTAGCTCAATCCAGACGGTTGTCATGCTGATGCGCTGGGGAGGCCGCACTTTGGTTGATCCCCGGAGCCAGCATCGCAGCCGTCGTGTGTGCTGATGCGCCAGGGAGGCAAAATAAGCTGATCCCTGGAGCCAGCATTACACTTCAGCCATTAACACCAGACAGAAGGATATCTACATCATCATATGGAAGGAAACGTAAATGGATGGAGACACATATGGATCACATTAGTTTACTGTAAAGCTACGTCTTAGTTGGTGCTTATCTTGGCGAGAGCCGAGTTCAAATCAGCATGAAGTTTTAACATCTACTCTCGTGTAATGGAAATCATTACTTGACGCTGAAAAGGCTTTTGACCATCTTGAATGGTCCTTTTTGTGGTTAGTTTTAGAAAAATTTGGCTTTGGCTCATTATTTATTAAAATGATTGATACTTTGTACAATACTCCTACAGCATCTGTACAAACTGGCTTATATAGGTCCTCACCTTTTATTTTAGAAAGAGGCACCTGGCAAGGCTGTCCTTTGTCGCCCTTATTATTTGCTTTATCGTTAGAACCGCTGGCCCAAGCTATAAGACAAAGCTCAGATATTACTCCCATTAGTATTAACGATTCTGAACATCATATCTCATTATATGCAGACGACATCCTGCTATTTATTTCTGATGTCTCTAAATCTATCACAAAGATGCTGGATTTGTTTACGGAATATGGGAATTTATCAGGGTACAAGATAAATTGGAATAAATCTATTCTTATGCCTCTAAATACAAAAGCTAAGAACCTCTCCTTACCCCAAAATTTCCCAATTCAATGTAATGTTAACGGCTTCATTTACTTAGGTATTAAAATCCGACCCACGCTTAATCAGATTATTAAAGATAATTTTGTAGATGTATTAAAGAAAATTGAAAATGATTTAGAGAGATGGGCACCCTTACTTCTATCCTTACATGGTCAAATTTCAATTATCAAGATGAATATCCTGCCCCGCATTAACTTCTTATTTTTCATGTTGCCTCTTTCTCCACCAATTAATTACTTTAAACAGGTTGATTCCATCATTTCTAAATTTATCTGGAGAGGCAAACGACCAAGAATTCGATTCTCAGTTTTACAGCGTCCTAAAGGGGTTGGTGGTTTGGCGGTTCCTAATTTTAAATTGTATTACTGGGCATTCCAGTTAAGAGCCTTTCAGATTTGGTTGAACCCAGAATCTTTGGTGCCTTGGCATAAAATTGAAGCCTTACTGGTTTCACCACTGAGGCTTCAAGATATTCCCTTTTCAGGGCATAAGTCTAGGGTCTTTAATCTTAGAGCAGGTTCTATTATAGTTAATTCCTTGAAGATCTGGAAAATGGCTAAAAGAAATCTTGGAGTTTTTTCAAAATTTAACAGCTGCTCTCCGATATGGAATAATCCCTTGTTAATGACTGGGGGGCAACCATTTAAGTATGCAGATTGGTCATCCAAAGGCATATTCACTTTGAATGACATTTTTAATGATAAGGGCCTACGCAGTTTCCAGGACCTTAAGGACACCTACTCTCTACCCGGTTCATCCTACTTTATGTACTTGCGGCTCCGTTCGGCTGTCCGTGCTTGTGGAATACCTCTGGACACTGGGTTACCTTCCCATCCAATTGTAGGGTGGTTTTCTTTGACCAAAGGGTTAGTGTATTTTCTATATGATCGTTTTATAAAACATACTTTAAAACCTCTGACAGTTTTAACTATTTGGGATAGAGAACTGTGTAAATATGGTGTCACTCCTAATTGGGATAAAGGGTGGGAAAATACTTTTATCTCTTCAAAGAATTTAGCACACCACTCCACTCAAGCATTACACCACTCCACTCAAGCATTTTCAAATGAAAATATCAACAGACCCATTTTGTTTCATTTGTAAAAAAGGTGAAGTGGGTACTACATTAGATATGTTTTGGGAGTGCTCAGCAGTGTGCAGTTTTTGGGAACGTGTGGCTATTACTGTTTCTAAATTATTGAAGACTGAAATTAAACCAACACCCACTTTATTTCTACTAAATGATGATTCCAAACTCTGTCTATCCTTAGTTAATCGTAGGCTCCTGCTAGCTTCTCTTACCGCTGCAAACAAAACTATTCTACAGTCCTGGTTCAATCCCGACCTTCCATTATATCATACCTGGTTATTACATCTCCAGTCCATCGCACGTTTAGAAAGATCTACAGCCAAGCTGCACGGTGCTAAGCACAAATCTATGTCACCATGGTCGGAAATTGTCACAGCTGTGAGAGACTGTCACAAAGACGGCCGGAGTGGGTGGCGTCAGACCAGATGCAGGAAATAAACAGACAGAGAGTTGGGGTTTGGTGAAGCTGAGCGAATGCTTTCGCTCATCATTTAATAACAGAACAGAAAATAAAAGGTTTGAACAGACAAAAACACTGGACACGGCACTTGCGCCAAAATAAATAGACAAACAAAACGTACTAAACACTTAACAAACGGTGCACGGAGAGACAAACAAACACGGTGAGTACAAACACTTATATTTACGATCTTTCACTTTCTTTCACTTTCTAGTTTCTCCTTCTCCACACCCGTTCTCCACTCTCGAACACCCAACCCCGACTGAGTGCTACGTGTCTCTATATATACTGTTGTGCTGGGATTCAATTACTAATTAATTATTCACTTGAATCCCAGCACGTGAATTAATTCTGTGCAACCCCGTGCTCACATATTACATTTAACCAGCACGTGAAGTGATTTGTGCTCTCCTCGTGCCTAAATACAAATCTACACTTTTTTAAATACACGTGAAACACAGACCCGTTTATATCCCGTGTACCAATCTATACACCAACATTAACACACGCATGCAACATACAACACATAATAAGCACACAGGGGCGGGGGCACATTGCCACAGAGACCTACTTTAATTCTGTATAGGTTTAATTCTGTATAGGTTTTGTGTCCCAGCCAGCATTGTAAATAGTTTGCTATTACTATTATTATATTGAATAGTATTGTAGTGCATTGTCTAAAAACAATAAAAAAATGTTCACAAAAAAAAGATGCTTTTGAAAGAGATAAACAGAGGCTGTGTCATGAGTCTTGCATTCTGATACTGCAACATATGAGATGTGCTGAGAATTCCCATCTTTGTCTTGCCAATAGCAAACAAAAGAATGTATGGTTGCCTTAGAGTTGTGCCAATGGTGTGATTGTGCTTCAGCTTGCATGACGAAAGTCAAGTTTTCTGCAAAATCACCAACAACTAGGAATTCATTTTCTTGAAGGAGTTCATCCCTCAGCTGTTGATAATATGCAATCTGCATCTTTGCTATGAGATCATGTCGACAAAGACGTTGGAAATGGCTTGTGAAAGTCTCTATGAACTGATCAGCAGGTTCATTGATTGTCTGAAGGGTGGATCTGTCAGTTGTAGCCCACTTCCGATACTCCACTGAGTCCACCAGGCTATCTTGAAAGAGCATTTGTAGATGACTCCTGAAATCTTCAAGTGATGGACAATTTTCATACTTTCCTAAGTGGCAATTGACGTTTGGTGGGGAACTCCTGAGATAAGGCAAGAAATGTCGATAGTGATTCAAAGGCACTTCTGTACTGGCACTTGTTTAGAACAAATGAACATCAGCTTTATATTCTGGTGTGCTGTGCAGACACACACAGCATGTGTACCGCTACTGCCTGCCAATACACACTCCTTTGGTTTCAGCTCTGCAGATTTGGAGAAGCCGATCTTAATGTCAGGATGCTGTAATCTGAAGAAACGACAGGCCTCTGAAAGATAGCATAGAACAAGTCGTTTGTGTTGGTGCTTCCTCCTTCCCAACTCTTTATTGTAAACAGAAACAAAATAGTTAAGAACATAAGAACATAAGAAAGTTTACAAACGAGAGGAGGCCATTCAGCCCATCTTGCTCGTTCGGTTGTTAGTAGCTTATTGATCCCAGAATCTCATCAAGCAGCTTCTTGAAGGATCCCAGGGTGTCAGCTTCAACAACATTACTGGGGAGTTGGTTCCAGACCCTCACAATTCTCTGTGCAAAAAAGTGCCTCCTATTTTCCTTTTTTATAGCTTCCCCACATTGTCTAGATGAAGACATTTCTGAGTCAACATAAACTCCTAGGTCTTTTTCATAGTTCCCTTCTTCAATTTCACTATCTCCCATATGATATTTATAATGCACATTTTTATTGCCCACATGCAATACTTTACACTTTTCTCTATTAAATTTCATTTGCCATGTGTCTGCCCAATTTTGAATGCTGTCTAGATCATTTTGAATGACCTTTGCTGCTTCAACAGTGTCTGCCACTCCTCCTATTTTTGTGTCGTCTGCAAATTTAACGAGTTTGCTTACTATATCAGAGTCTAAATCATTAATGTAGATTAGGAATAGCAGAGGACCTAATACTGATCCCTGTGGTACACCACTGGTTACCTCACTCCATTTCGAGGTTTCTCCTCTAATCAGTACTTTCTGTTTTCTACATGTTAACCACTCCCTAATCCATGTGCATGCATTTCCTTGAATCCCTACTGCGTTCAGTTTGAGAATTAATCTTTTATGCGGGACTTTGTCAAAAGCTTTCTGGAAATCTAAATAGACCATGTTGTATGCTTTGCAGTTATCCATTTTCAATGTTGCATCCTCAAAAAAGTCAAGTAGGTTAGTTAGACATGATCTCCCTTTCCTAAAACCATGCTGGCTGTCTCCCAGGATATTGTTACCATATAGGTAATTTTCCATTTTGGATCTTATTATAGTTTTCATAAGTTTACATATAATAGAAGTCAGGCTTATTGGTCTGTAGTTACCTGGTTCAGTTTTGTCTCCCTTTTTGTGGATCGGTATTACGTTTGCTATTTTCCAGTCTGCCGGTACAACCCCTGTGTCAAGAGACTGTTGCATGATCTTGGTTAGCGGCTTGTAAATAACTTCTTTCATTTCTTTGAGTACTATTGGGAGGATCTCATCCGGCCCAGGGGATTTGTTTATTTTAAGAGCTCCTAGTCCCTTTAACACTTCTGCCTGTGTTATGCTAAAGCTGGATAGGAACAGGTCGACATGTGGGGCATGTTGTCCGTGTCCTCCTTTGTAAAAACCTGTGAAAAGTAATCATTTAATATATTTGCTATTTTTTTTTCTTCATCTATGATTTTGCCATTTGTGTCTCTTAGACATTTAACCTCCTCTTTGAATGTTCTCTTGCTGTTATAATGTTGGAAAAACATTTTGGAATTGGTTTTAGCCCCCTTAGCAATATTGATTTCTATCTCTCTCTTGGTCTTTCTAACTTCCTTTTTGACTTGTGTTTGCAGTTCCAAGTACTCTTTCTGTGTGCTTTGTTTTTGGTCCCTTTTAAACGCTCTGTAAAGTGCCTTTTTTCGCTGAATATATTTTTTTTAATTGATCTATTAAACCATTTTGGCCATTTTGTTTTAGATTTAGATTGGTCTACTTTTGGGATATAATTGTTTTGTGCCTCTAGTACTACATTTTTAAAAGACAGACACCCTTTTTCTGTGGATGTTTTCTCTATTTTACTCCAATCTACTTCTATTAGTCTCTGTTTCATACCTTCGTAGTTTGCTTTTCTAAAATTGTAAACCTTAGCTTTAGTCATTACTTTTGGGGTTTTAAAAAATATTTCAAATGAGACCATGTTGTGGTCTGAGTTTGCCAATGGCTCTCTGACCTCTGTTTTAGTTATTCTGTCTTCATTATTTGAAAAGACTAAATCAAGGCATGCCTCCCCTCTAGTCGGTGCCTTGACAAATTCCGTTAGGAAGCAGACATTTGTCATTTCCACCATTTCAATTTCGTCCGTCGTGCCCCCCATCGGGTTTTCCCATTTTATACGGGGGAAGTTGAAATCCCCCATTAGTATGGCTTCTCCTTTTCTACACGCATTTCGAATGTCATTGTACAACAGATTATTTTGCTCAGCGTCTGAATTTGGCGGTCTATAGCATGCTCCTATTATTATGCCCTTTGAATTTGTGTCCATTATTCTGACCCATATTGATTCTGCATTGTTTTCTTTGTCCTGATTTAACACCTGGGCTTCAAGACTGTTTCTTATGTATAGCGCTACCCCTCCGCCTCTTCTGTCCTGCCTGTCTTTCCTGTATAGTGTGTACCCACTAATATTATATTCGTCTCCATCACTCTCAGACAACCAAGTTTCTGTAACACCTATCACATCGTAGTTACTTGTTAGTGCAGTAGCTTCAAGTTTTAACATTTTGTTTCTGAGACTTCTAGCATTAAGATAAATACATTTAATAGTGGTCTTACCTGAGTTGTTGCCCTTGTTTTGATGTGGTCTCCCTTCTGTTTTTTTTGTTTTCTCCCCCCTTCCTTTCTAGTTTAAATGCTTCTGGACCTCCTGAAGGATCCTTTCTCCGAGTAGATTGGTTCCCTTTCTGTTTAAGTGCAGTCCATCCCACCTGTATAGATAGTCCTTGTTGTAGAATGTGCTCCAATGTTCAAGAAAGGTGAAGCCTTCCTGTGTGCACCACGATTTCAGCCATGCATTTTGATTTTGTATTTCCAGCTGTCAATATGGTCCTTTGCAAGGTGCCGGCAGTATCCCAGAAAATACCACAGTTTTGGTCTTGTCTTTTAATTTCCGTCCTAGCTCTCTGAATTTGTTTTGCAGGGATCTTGGTCTGTCTCTTCCAATGTTGTTTGTACCGATGTGGATGACTACTACCGGGTCGTCTCCTGTTCGTTCTAGGAGCCTGTCCACATTCTCAGTGATGTGCTTGACTGAGGCTCCTGGAAGGCAGCACACTGTTGTAGTAAGGGGGTCCAACCTGCGAACTGAACTTGCTGTGTTTCTCAATATGGAGTCCCCAACAATCATGACCTCCCTTCTTTTTGCTGCCTGGCCAGCACTGTTTATAGGGTCCTGGATGTTGTTTCTTTCATTCTCTTGATGTTGGTTTTGGTCATCTAAATGTTGAAGTGGCTCAAATTTGTTGGATGTCTGGATTTCTGGTGGTTGTGTTTGACGAAGTTTCTTTTTTTCCCTGCTTCTGCCTATCTGAACCCAGCTGTTTCGACTCTCTTCCATCTCCCTGGTGGCTTTCAGTCTGCTAGGGGTGCAGACTTCCATGAATTGTGGGTGTGTCAGCTCCTCAAGCTCCTGTTGCTGTCTCATTTCCTCCAGCTCCTTTTCTAGCAGGCTTAATCGCTGAAGCAAGTCCTGGATCGTGCGGCACTTTACACAAACTTGGTTGAGCTCTGTTTGGTTTTCTCGGATTTCCCACATCATGCAGTTGTCACAGATTACTGGCTTGAAGACCATTTTTTTTTTTTTAAGTTTAGTTTAGCTTCTGCAGCTGTCAACCTGCTTTCAGCTGCTTCTAACTGCGTTGTACTTGTCCACTCGTACTTCTCCCACAATGTCGCTTCCACACGCTGTCGCTGGGAAGCCTGGCTGCCTTTCTTTGTGTTTGTGCTTGTGCTGCGGGCTCCGCCCCTCCCCCGTGTCCCAGAACGCCGCGGAATTTGAATCAGCTGCTCCGAGTTTCAGCTTGTTATAGGAAAAATACACGCAGCTGCAAGGCTTTAAGCTGCAATGTTTTCTGATTAAAGCAACTCCAAATTTAAAGATGTAATTCCTCCTTTCTGCTTCTAACTGCGTTGTACTTGTCCACTCGTACTTCTCCCATGATGTCGCTTCCACACGCTGTCGCTGGGAAGCCTGGCTGCCTAATGTTAAACTAGTCCAGAAAATAACAAAAGCACAACGTTAAATTAGGCGACTGCAAAAATGAAATGCGAGTTAAAAGTAGGATCGGGGATGAACAATTCACGTAATTTGTCAGCTGTGTTTGAAATAAAGTTAAAGGGACCATAATTAGGCTAAGGCAAGTTATGAATAAAAACAAAGATTGTTTTATAATTAACAGCTTTTTCTGAGTTTAATTATGAAACAGAATCAGCTGAATTTGTCACCTGATTAAAAATAAAACCCCAAAACCTCAAGCCCTACTTGTGTGTGTGTGTTCGCATTTACTTTTTCCAAAATACTTGTTTTATTTCTTAGCAATATCGGGCATAACACATTATTTTTTAAATAAAATACAGTGCATGGTGGGATACTATCATATTAATTTCCACTGTTCATTGCGCTGCTAGGAACTGTAACCAAACTATTCTAATAGCATTAGTGTGTGTACGCATTACGCCCAACTAAACATGAAACGGTACTTCAGAGTGGACGCTAAAGTTTGGGCTGGATTAATTAAAATGTTTTTGAGTACGGTTCTCGAGACAGGGCCTTAAAGTAAATGCCCTTAATATTGCTGGCAAAGCCAAATATGAGGCTTATTGCTGCCACCTACAGGACTGGAGTGTACCTTAATTAATGCTGTTATATTGCAGAACAGTGGGTTTTTTTTTTTTTTTTTTTTTTTTTTAAACAAGCATAATAATAATAATAATAATAATAATAATAATATGAACTTACGATTGTAAAGTGACCCCAGAGATTGGATGTGCCTCCATGATACATCAACAAACGCTTGCTTAGTTTGCATTCAACTGTTTTTTTAATTGCCTGGGCATTTAACAAAAAAAATCCCAAACAGCAGAGGGGTTTCGAGACATTTCTTTCAATGCAGCTTACGCTGTACAGTGCTTTGCTGTCGAGATGGCGAATGGTCGAGAAATTTGCCTCTGGTTAACACAAGCTGGAGGGGGGAGGGACTGACTATGCTCAGTTTTTTGTAAATTAAAATTATTAGTGTTAGCGTATATTTCAAACATATTCTACCATAGCACTTATCTTACACGGTCTTGTACACTAGGTATTCACTACATATTTTACTGAAGCACTACAACCGCTGTAGGTACCGCCCCTGTGCTTTGGATACTATACCCTGCTCCAAATCTAGCTCCAAAGTGGAGCTAGATTTCTGTTTTGTTTAAAAATAAAAAGTGTGCTACCAGGCGTTTGTGAGTCGGTCACTCAGTGCTGAAAGAACCCGATGCGAGCCTGTGTGGCGAGCATCATGTTACAATACATAAAACATAACAATTCTTAAATAAATTAAATAGAGTTATGCCCAAAACATATGACTATATTTAATCACATTTAGTAATAATAAAATTTACCTAGCAGAATAGGATTGTAGTGGTGCACTGGGATTCAAATTAGCATTGGTACATTTTACAAATGCACTGTTTTACAAATGTGTACTAGACTTGGAGCATTTTTGTACAGATGTAACAGGGTATTTTTAGAAACATGTTGTTCACCAAAATATTGTAATTTTAAAACGTATCCACGTCAAGACAGCATATAGAAATAGTTTGGAAACTGTGACAAGGGCTTGGAAACAGTGACAGGCAACACTGATTGGCTGATAAACTAGCTTTTATGTTTCTTTGACCACAATGTTAAAGTGCTACATCACATACCACAAAACAAACAGGAAAGTAACGATTTAAAAAAAAGAGGATTTTCACAAGAATGTTGTCATCCCAAGTAATGGGATAATATCTGATATAGTCCGCTGCCCCCTTGCTTTTTGAGCATTTATGTTACTACACCATGTACAAAATACGTGTGTATTTCCATATATAATTAGAATGACATCTTTCAGGACCTGCAGCATAGGGAGTACAAGCAAGGTACAAGCAAGTGTTTTTCTCTGACCTTTCACATAGGAGTAAGAGAACATTGCTTCACTTTGAACTTGTGACTAAACTATGAAATCCTTACAAATAGCATGCATGCGATCTAGTGACATGTACAGGGAAAATTCTGCGAGAGAGAGCAAATTCTGTGATTTTTTTTCTGCGATCGCGGAATCCTGGAGGGACTATATAAAGGACACATTTCACTATTCATCTGTATTTAATTCACCTGTGCTACACTTTAGTCACATGTGTTAATAGGCCAAATTGGATTTGGGGAGTAGTCAACAAAAAAACAGAAGGGAGACCACATCAAAACAAGGGCAACAATTCAGGTAAGATAGCCAGTAAAAGTATTTATCTAAATGCTAGAAGTCCCAGAAACAAAATGTTGTACTAACAAGTAACTGCGATGTGATAGGTGTTACAGAAACTTGGTTTATGATGGAGACAAATATAATATTAGTCAGTACACACTGTATAGGAAAGACAGACAGGACAGAAGAGGCGGAGGGGTAGCACTATACATAAGAAACAGTCTTGAAGACCAGGTGTTAAATCAGGACAAAGAAAACAATGCAGAATCAATATGGGTCAGAATAATGGACACAAATTCAAAGGGCATAATAATAGGAGCATGCTATAGAAATTCAGACGCTGAGCAAAATAATCTGTTGTACAATGACATTCGAAATGCGTGTAGAAAAGGAGAAGCCATACTAATGGGGGATTTCAACTTCCCCCGTATAAAATGGGAAAACCCGATGGGGGGCACGACGGACGAAATTGAAATGGTGGAAATGACAAATGACTGCTTCCTAACGCAATTTGTCAAGGCACCGACTAGAGGGGAGGCATGCCTTGATTTAGTCTTTTCAAAGAACGAAGACAGAATAACTAAAACAGAGAACCATTGGCAAACTCAGACCACAACATGGTGTCATTTGAAGTGCTTTTTAAAACCCCAAAAGTAGACTAAAGTTAAGGTTTACAATTTTAAAAAGGCAAACTATGAAGGTATGAAACAGAGACTAACAGAAGTAGATTGGAGTAAAGTAGAAAAAACACCCACAGGGAAAGAATGGCTTTTTTTAAAAAAATGTAGTACTAGAGGCGCAAAACAATTACATCCCAAAAGTAGACAAATCTAAATCTAGAACAAAATTGCCAAAATGGTTTAATAGATCAATTAAAAAAAAATATTCAGTAACCAAGAACAAAGTACACAGAAAGAGTACTTGGAACTGCAAACGCAAGTCAAAAAGGAAGTTAGAAAGGCCAAGAGAGAGATAGAAATGAGCATTGCTAAGGGGGCTAAAACCAATTCCAAAAAGCAGACACATGGCAAATTACATTTAATAGAGAAAAGTGTAAGGTACTGCACACAGGCAATAAAAATGTGTATTATAAATATCATATGGGAGATACTGAAATTGAAGAAGGAAACTATGAAAAAGACCTAGGAGTTTATGTTGACTCAGAAATGTCTTCATCTAGACAATGTGGGGAAGCTATAAAAAAAGGCCAACAAGATGCTTGGATATATACTGAGAAGTGCTGAATTTAAATCAAGGGAAATAATGTTAAAACTTTACAATGCATTAGTAAGACCTAATTTAGAATATTGTGTTCAGTTCTGGTTACCTCGGTACAAAAAGGATATTGCTGCTCTTGAAAGAGTGCATAGAGAGCGACCAGAATTATCCCGGGTTTAAAAGGCATGTCATATGCAGACAAGCTAAAATAATTGAATCTATTCAGTCTTGAACAAAGACTATGCGGTGATCTGATTCAAGCATTCAAAATTCTAAAAGGTATTGACAATGTCGACCCAAGGGACTTTTTTAACCTGAAAAAAGAAACAAGGACTAGGGGTCTGGAACCAACCCCCCAATAATGTTGTAAAACAAAGCTGACATCCTTCAAGAAGCTGCTTGATGAGATTCTGGGATCAATAAGCTACTAACAACCAAATGAGCAAGATAGGCTGAATGGCCTCCTTTTGTTTGTAAACTTTCTTATGAATCTTTTACAGCTGCACCAGTTCACTGCAGCTTCAATTTAACAGGTGAGTATACTCGATTATAACTAAATATATTTGTTTAATTGTATAGGTGTGTAATCGCTTCACTTAGACGATTCACCTGACACTCTGCATTCAACTCTGTGCTGTGTATCAACCAATGGCAGGCACAAAATGAAACTTGCAGGAAATGTAGATAAGGGTCTAGGCTAAAATATATCAAAAACTGACAAAAATCCACAGTTATGCGATTTGACCTGGGTGAGATCGAAGGTCACACAACTTTTTATATTGTACACTTCACAGAACCTGAGAACAGAATGAGAGGATAGTGCTATTAGAGAGCTTTAAAACAACACCAAAACTACCTTTCTGTGTCAATTATAGAGGAAGTTATGACCATGGAAAGGTTGGGTCGGGGGTCCAAAATGAGTCAACTTTGATGAGCTGTATCTCATGAACGGGGTGTCATTCAGGCCTAAAATGTCCACTGTAACCACTTCTCCCAAAGGCAAACATGCATGGACATTTTTATACAAATCAAAGGAGGATGAGGTTTTTGGTGATTTGATTTCATATGGAATGACCCGAAAGCTTCCACTGTCGCTGCTTTGAAAACTAGATTAAAAACACATTTTTATAATCTAGTTTATATATCTTAATGTTCTTACCGTTACTTGCTTGTTTTACTGTTATATTGTTTTGTTTTTACTGCTTATTGTTAGTTTTTGTAATATTTATTGTTAGTTTTTGTAATATTTATTGTTTGTATCCTTGTAAAGCGCTTTGCGGCGATCTATTGTGAAAGGCGCTATTTAAAAATAAAAATTGATTGATAATATACACATTGGATTATAACTTTTGGATTCTTATGAGGAAAAAGTTACATACAAAGCAATGGGAAATGTATTATTATTATTATTATTATTATTATTATTATTATTATTATTATTATTATTATTATTATTATACATTTATAATGTAAGTCTTTTATTAAGGACATTCATTTACAGAATGTTTATTTGATATTTTTACTCCCTGGGTACACTGGGAGACCCCATAGTCTTATGAACAATGTCTGTACATATTTTCAACACAGGACTGTAAAAATGTGTGTTCCCCCCCAACATTTCAGCTCTGGTTGTGCTTATGAATCTGGGCATGTGAAACCAGACCAGCGATGTCTGTAGGTTATGTTGTTGCTAAAGCAGCAGCTACATGTAGATTTTATAGCATGTCACATTTAAACTTAAGTTTTGCCACTAAAAGTTCACATCTCCTGTAAATGGGTGACCTGCTAGCTGCTGGGTTATTACTTTCCATTACTGTTCATTCAGAAAGCTCCATTCACAGTGCTTTAGCAATGGGGGGGTTACTGGTGTACTCTCCCACTCCCCCTGGTCTCACTCCCTGTGAGAGTGTGAGGAGAAGCAATTCACCCTTTAAGGACCATGATCATGTAAACACACTTCTATTTTGAATTTTGAAAAAAGGACACCAATTCAAAGATGCTACTGTAATTTTTAGTGCATTTTTAAAGGAAGAGAGTCAAATGCAGCCAAAAAACGCCTGGTCCAGGGAGAGCATCTCAGAAAAAGGCTTGGTCCTTAAAGGGTTAAAAATATTGCTTGGTTATTTTGCAGGGGTATTTTCTGAGTTATTCCCTTTTAAGAAGTTTTTTTTTTGTCAGCAGATATTCAATGAAACCAAACAAGCCTATTAATGAATGTGCTAATTTCTTAAGAAGATAAGATGCTCGACCTTGACAATTGAGTACCAATGGCAAATAACTCCTGCAGTGAGGGATTTAAAAGCTCCTTGGAAGTACGTTTTCCTTTCACCCAGGGCACGGCCATTTTTACTGCCATACCAGAAATTGACAAGAAAATATGTCGACACCACAAATGCAACTGGTTCCTACACGTGGCCTTTCTTTAGACCTAATTTAAGAGCAGACTGGGGATGTGTTTCCCTGGAGTTTAATCTGAGATTACATCTCTAGTGCTGTGCAGACTGGGGATGTATTTCCCTGGAGTTTAATCTGAGATTACATCTCTACTGCTGGAGTTTCCCTGGAGTTTAATCTGAGATTACATCTCTAGTGCTGTGCAGACTGGGAATGTATTTTGAGTTAAATCTGAGATTACATCTCTAGTGCTGTGCAGACTGGGGATGTGTTTCCCTGGAGTTTAATCCGAGATTACATCTCTACTGCTGTGCAGACTGGGGATGTGTTTCCCTGGAGTTTAATCCGAGATTACATCTCTACTGCTGGAGTTTCCCTGGAGTTTAATCTGAGATTACATCTCTAGTGCTGTGCAGACTGGGAATGTATTTCCCTGAAGTTTAATCTGAGATTACATCTCTACTGCTGTGCAGACTGGGGATGTGTTTCCCTGGGGTTTAATCTGAGATTACATCTCTAGTGCTGTGCAGACTGGGAATGTATTTCCCTGAAGTTTAATCTGAGATTACATCTCTACTGCTGTGCAGACTGGGGATGTGTTTCCCTGGAGTTTAATCCGAGATTACATCTCTACTGCTGGAATTTCCCTGGAGTTTAATCTGAGATTATACCTCTACTGCTGTGCAGACTGGGGATGTGTTTCCCTGGAGTTTAATCTGAGATTACATCTTTACTGCTGTGCAGACTGGGGATGTGTTTCCCTGGAGTTTAATCCGAGATTACATCTCTACTGCTGGAATTTCCCTGGAGTTTAATCTGAGATTATACCACTACTGCTGTGCAGACTGGGGATGTGTTTCCCTGGAGTTTAATCTGAGATTACATCTCTACTGCTGTGCAGACTGGGGATGTGTTTCTCTGGAGTTTAATCTGAGATTACATCTCTACTGTTGTGCAGACTGGGGATGTGTTTCCCTGGAGTTTAATCGGAGATTACATCTCTAGTGCTGTGCAGACTGGGAATGTATTTCCCTGAAGTTTAATCTGAGATTACATCTCTACTGCTGTGCAGACTGGGGATGTGTTTCCCTGGAGTTTAATCTGAGATTACATCTCTACTGTTGTGCAGACTGGGGATGTGTTTCCCTGGGGTTTAATCTGAGATTACATCTCTAGTGCTGTGCATTCTGGGAATGTATTTCCCTGAAGTTTAATCTGAGATTACATCTCTACTGCTGTGCAGACTGGGGATGTGTTTCCCTGGAGTTTAATCTGAGATTACATCTTTACTGCTGTGCAGACTGGGGATGTGTTTCCCTGGAGTTTAATCCGAGATTACATCTCTACTGCTGGAATTTCCCTGGAGTTTATCTGAGATTATACCTCTACTGCTGTGCAGACTGGGGATGTGTTTCCCTGGAGTTTAATCTGAGATTACATCTCTACTGCTGTGCAGACTGGGGATGTGTTTCCCTGGAGTTTAATCCGAGATTACATCTCTACTGCTGGAATTTCCCTGGAGTTTAATCTGAGATTATACCTCTACTGCTGTGCAGACTGGGGATGTGTTTCCCTGGAGTTTAATCGGAGATTACATCTCTACTGCTGTGCAGACTGGGGATGTGTTTCTCTGGAGTTTAATCTGAGATTACATCTCTACTGTTGTGCAGACTGGGGATGTGTTTCTCTGGAGTTTAATCTGAGATTACATCTTTACTGCTGTGCAGACTGGGGATGTGTTTCCCTGGAGTTTAATCCGAGATTACATCTCTACTGCTGGAATTTCCCTGGAGTTTAATCTGAGATTATACCTCTACTGCTGTGCAGACTGGGGATGTGTTTCCCTGGAGTTTAATCTGAGATTACATCTCTACTGCTGTGCAGACTGGGGATGTATTTCTCTGGAGTATAATCGGAGATTACATCTCTACTGTTGTGCAGACTGGGGATGTGTTTCCCTGGAGTTTAATCTGAGATTACATCTCACCCAGGATAACAGTCCCCCAGTTCACTGCAGAGAGGATGCATTTCTAACATTGTGAAATCAAAATGATTTTATAACAAAAGTATAAAAGAAAGGGAAGACACTTATAGAATGAGTAGTTTTAGTTAATCTGATCATGACAGGTTCTAAATTAAATCTCACTTTCAGATTGTTATTGATCGGTCCTCAATAGTTGTGTAGCCAAGGGCAAACGAGGGAATGGTTTATTTTGTGTTGAGTGACTCATTTAATGAATGAATAACTAACTTAATTACTCACAAACATGAGTATCTGCTCACCTTTATTACACTGTCGAAAGAGTACAATTCAGAGTAGATTATGGTGACATGCTGGTCACAGAAATGTAGGCTCCGCATAAATGGGTGGTATAGAACTAGAACAGGCCCACAAGAGAAAGCCCTCAATGTTGTGTTAGACTCGTCGCTGCAGCAACCCGACTGTGCATGGAAGCAATCAAAAAGCCAAATGCTTGAGCAGACTTGGACAGCCAGAGTACAAATCCAAAGAGGTTATGGTGAGGTTTTACTGTATAATGCACTGGTGAGACTATAAGAAAATCAAGTACCAGAAACAAGACTGGAGAATGTCAAGTGCTGCAATATTCAATGCTAACCCTATCCTTGATGTGTGTGAATGTACTGAGAGACAGATATCTATGTGTATTGATGACATGTATTTAATTCCTTGAACAGCATCTTACAGAAATAGATCCTGGAACTGTTAGGGGAGACTTTCCAAGAAGACGGTGCAAGGAGTTCCTGGAAGCACTGTCTTATGTTAATGCTGAGCGGGGGACATTACCGCAGCAAACTGCAGAGGCACAGGGGCTATGAGGCCTGGACTGAAACCCGGGTTCCAAGTGGTCTCAACTCTAAGTGGACATTGTTTAATTAATACTGCACTGGTGAGATCATACTTACAGAGTACCCGATCCAGTTGTGGTCACCACAGCACCAAAAGGTCACTGTGGCCCTGGAGAGAGTCCTATGAACCAGACTAATTCCAGGCTTAAAGGAATGTCCTAGAACACTAGTCCCAGCCTTTTTTAAGGCAGGGACCACCTTGGTGTTTGGACTTTTGCCACAGACCACTTGCCATCTCTATTTTTTCACAACAGCATTTTGAATCCAATTTGCATGTGTGTATGTATAAGTACACATAGAAAGTAAAGTATTTATATAACGTACCTAACTTCATGAGATTTACTGGGCTTGAATCTTAGCAAGGAATTTTGTCATTTTGCACATTGTTTTGTTTTGTTTTGTTTAAAAGTGTTTATTTTTTCACATTCTGAATGCTTTGTAGATAAATGGCGTTTTAATTTTACAGGTTTAAGAGTTTTGTTTGACAAAACCTCCTGACAAATAATGCACTGGGGCTTGGGTTGTCCTCGGATCCAGTAAATGTAAATACATGCTGGTCCCCGCAACCGTTACCTCATGTAGCAAATTAATCTATCCATATCTAACACAATTTATTGCACTCGAGGTGGGTGGGAAGCAATTAGAAAAATGGAAAAATGATTGGAGAGTGTACAGCAGGGCTCTTCAACTGGCGGCCTGCCAACCGTCAACAAAAATGATAAAAATGAACTAAAATAAATATGAGAAACAAAAAAACGAAAACAAAATAGTAACATCATAAATCAATTTGTGATTTAAGATGTGTTTTATTTTTGTGTCCGGCAAAGCAGCGCTCTCATCACACCGCCCCTTTGGGTGGAAATCGTAGATTTAACAATGAGTGGACCAGTAAATACTTATATATTTTACCAACTGTACCGAACGCAAAGCCAATGTGTTTACTGTGCAATGAATGTGTGTCGGTAGTTAAGGAATACAATGTGAAAAGCCATTTTAACACAGAGCTTTTGGAAATGGGTATCCAGAGGGCTCAGCTGTTAGAAGCTAAAACGTAGAGGCGCTGATCTCTCCCGACCAACATGCTTGTGCAGCTCTTGTGAGATCGTGCACTCATCGATTTGTGGTTTGAGATTCATTAAAAAGTATACCATACAAAGCAGATTAACAGTCTGGTCAGAAACATCAAATGTCATTATTTGGGAAATGAACCAAAACATAGAAACGCGATCACCGGTACATCCCTTTCCATGGGACTCATCTGTCTGTTTTTAACATATTCAGGTTTTCATTGCTGTGTCAGAGATGAAATAGAAACAAAGACACAGGTTTATTTGTTTTAAGTGGCATGCTGAAAGTTGAAGGTTTTTTGTGTCACATCATTACCTTACTTGCAGTGTGGAGTAGTGGTTAGGGCTCTGGACTCTTGACTGGAGGGTTGTGGGTTCAATCCCCAGTGGGGGACACTGCTGTTGTACCCTTGAGCAAGGTACTTTACCTAGATTGCTCCAGTAAAAACCCAACTGTATAAATGGGTAATTGTATGTAAAAATAATGTGATATCTGTATAATGTGAAATAATGTATAATGTGATATCTTGTTACAATTGTAAGTCGCCCTGGATAAGGGCGTCTGCTAAGAAATTAATAATAATAATAATAATACTTACAACAACATTGGCACACAGTTCATGTTCTCAGACTTAGATTATAATATTATACTAATAGTTATACTATTAATGTCACATATAACTCTGTTAAATGTTTGCACTGTTCTATTATTAAAGTACTGTTCATATGGTAACATTTGTAAGTCTTGTTCAATATACAAACATTACGTTATATCATATTTATTATATTGCTTAAAATGTGCAGAGTAATGTACTTCTGGCCCGCCTACTCCTACCTTTTTTCCAATCTGGCCCCTTTAAAAAACTAGTTGAAGAGCCCTGGAGTACACTATGTTACTTACCACTGCTGGTGGGCTGAAACAGGATTGGTGGTGCACAGTCCATAGGATTTATAGCATTTTGGTTAAGTATGATGGAGTCAAGAACAGACTGTACACATTGTTCCCAGAAGTAGTGTTAATAGAATTTCCTTTGGCATATCCTTGTGAGATATTAAACCTGAATAAACCCATAGAATAACATGGAACTGAAATCAATCATTCACACTATGGTACAGTTCACAATGCAAATATAGCCTCTTTTTAACTTCTGTTATTATATGCAGCTAGCATCTCCAAAAACGTATTGAAGTAATGGTGTACTGTATTCCTATACCCCTGGCAAGACTGTGGGACTTATATTGACAATGAAAAGTACTGAAACTTGATTGAAATCTTTAAAATCTTAAAAGGAGTTGACGTAGTTAACCTGAACCAGTACCAGTCATGCAGCACAGAAACAGGACCAGAGGACACAATTGGACATTTATACCCCGTTTACCCTAGCACGCCCGTACCGTGAGGGCTCCACGCCCTCAAGGTACGGGTGTGTTTACACTAGCAAATACCCGAGCCAAGCCGGAACCAAGCCGTGAAACTCCAGCCCTGCAACATATCTGAATCTGGCTCGGGGCCGAAGCAGGCTGTGGGCGGAGTTACTGCATTTCGTCATCACGCTCAAGCGTCATTACAAGAAAAAGTGGCAACCCCCAGGACCTCAACCGGTAAATGTGTTCTTAACTCCTTACCTTTATTCCGCAGGACACATAACAACACACATCTGACTAAAATACTAAATAAAATAATTCCCTCTCTATAATACGCATATAGTGAATCAAAAATGTAACTTTCCGTTAATTAACCATGCATAAAGCACAATGTAATCAACGCTTTATTTTTTACAAAAAAAAAAAAGATAACATTACCACTAAAGGATCATTTTAATCAGCAGTTGTTAAACAATAGCCTGGCTAAACGGCAGTCGGGAGTTCAGTTCGAAGCGACAGACAAGTAAACCAACAAAATGCGAGAAGGAGAGCGGGTCGGGCGAGGGGGAGGGGAATGGGCTCGCTCCAGGTTCGGCTGCCGGAGCGGGCTGAAGCGTCTCATCTCCCGGAGAAAGCTGCAGCTCCTCCGCAGCAAATAAAGTTAATAGATTAGGAAAGATAACCACGTTACAGACCTAATATTTATTTAGTTATAAAATTAATGCTGAATAAGGTGCCTGTGTTATAAAGTGCCAGCGCAGCTTTTCTCCAGTTCAGATACTGTATCAATAGGGAGACACAGAAACGGAAGTTACACTGATAAGTTGTTTACAGTTTGAACACCGGTACTGTATTTACTAGAGAAATATTGCACTTGTATAGAACTGGGGGACATGCTGTAGGAGCGTTGTATCCGAGGCACATTATTATGTATAACTTTAATATGGTCCCCCCCCCCACCCCCGTGCGCATTTTCAGTACTTCTCCGCAATAATAATAGTAAAAAAAATCTATGGTAAAAAAATATTTTATTAAATGAATGCTTTGTTCTATTTTTGCTGTCTGTGACATTTAATGTAATCGACTCAGCACGTTCATTATGCGTGACGTCTCTCAGCTCGGCTCGCCTTTCTCTAGTGTAAATGCAACTCAAGCTACCCGAGCCGTACCAGGCTGGCTCGACTCGGCATCGGCTCGGGTGTGCAGGTGTAATTGTAGCTTAAGTGGAGATAGACTTAGGACAGAGGGTAGGAGGCACTTCTTTACACAGAGAGTGTTGAGGGTATGGAATGGGCTATCTATCCATGTAATTGATGCTGAATCATTGGGATCCTTTTAGACCAAACTCAGCAATTTTTGGGGATCACTTGGCTATTAGGAATTTGACAAGCTTAGATGGGCACATCCTTGTTCATAAATGTTCTTGTAGTCTTATAGGTTTGAAGAGGCATAGTGTTGCAGGGGGACAGGTTGATGGTTACACTCTGGTGAACCAGCTGTTCCTAGAGAGAAGAGATGTGTGAGAGCTCTGTGAGGCCACAGGGGTGCTTACACTTAAAAAAATGCTTAAACTTGAACACATCAGGAATGTTGGTAAATTCTAAGCATTTAAAGTGAATATTCATAGGTATGAAAGTTTACTTTTGTTGTGCTTATCTTTTTTTTACACATTTCATCTTTTTTCTGCACTGGTTTCTGGTTCTTTGGAATCCCTCAGCAACAATTGCTGTGGTGGGTCTAAAACGTGAGTGGTCATTCGTGTTGGCCCCACCCTGGCCTCCAAAGTTCTGAGGCTGAATGTGTTTTCATTGCAAGAGCAAAGTATTATCGTCCTAATGTTCAAACTGCATCCAAAAACAGTGCCGTGATTCAGAGTAAGGGAAAACCTGCACACAATGATGGGAAGCTTTTTTTTGTCCGACCTATAAATATTCCCTTTAAGGTGTGGATTACATATGTGTAGGGATCCCTTTAAATTACTTCTGCAGAAAGTCTTTCATTGGTTTCTGTGCATCTGAGTGAAACTGACTGGGCACCCAACCCAGATTGGACATGCCATGTTTCTCCCCCAGTGCTCTATATTGCACTTCTCGCCCGATTAGCTGAAGGGATTTTCCACCCAATTTCCTTGTGCTGTGGTGAGGGGAAACATGTGACTCGGCTCAGCACCTGTCTGTCCCCTAAAACAAATCTGTTTTAAGTCTTTCTATCTTCTGTCTATCTGTCTTTCTTGTTTTTTCTTTTGTTTTCTCTTTTCTTTCCTTCTTTCTCTTTTTTCCTTCCTTTCTGTCATTGTTTATTCTTTCTTTTATTCTTTCTCTATCTTGCTTCTTCCTTGGTCTTTCTATTCTTTCTTTCTCGATGCATTTTGTTTCACCTTGACTTTATTTTTACAAATTGCATCTTTTCTCCACGCAGGTAATCAGAGGTTCTGTTCAAACACTAAACCTCATTCATTGACGTGAATGTGACCAAGCTTTTAGTTCTTACTTTTGCTTTTCCATAAAAGAGTGAAAGGCAAATGCATTACAGAGTACGGTTTCCTGTAGGACTACTGCAGGCTACAGTGTAATGCAGTCATACAAATCAAAGTTTACATCCAATGTTTTTTGGGGAAATGTAAAATTAATAACGTTACTTTAAAAATAATTATATACATTTTATGATGTGGGTCTCTGTGACAGAGACACAATGATTATTGGTGATAAATCCTCTCCCGACCTGTGAGGGCGCTGTGTAAAGTGAACAGAGTGCCCTGGACTGGATGGCCAGACAATTCATTCTGAGGGTTAGAAGGAAGTCGGTCATCTAGAAAGGGGGCAGAGCTACGATACACTAAATCATCAACTCGGAAGGGAAACGACGTGGCAGCCGTGGATTGGAGGAGCGGTTGCATTAGTTAACCAAGGGGTCATGATTGACGTTACAAAAGGGGGCATGCTAAGTGATCTGTTCCTTTGTATTGTTATGCCGAACCGGAAGGAAACCTGTGTTATTATCCGGAAAACACTACTTTTCACAATAAACTGTGTTTGCACTACGAGCACTAGAGCACACACTGTGGACTGGTGATTGTGTTTGTGTTATGTGTGGGGGTAAAAAGAACGGGACTGTTATTATTTCATGACCAACCCGTGGATTACAACGAAGCAATGCACGCCGCTGTTTTGCTTGTTATCATTATTATTTACTGTGTTCTGTGTCATCAGACAATTGGATTGTACAAATAAAACACCATTGCGCCTGGATTATCGTTGTCTGTATGTTCATTGATCACTGCTCCATTACCTGTACCTGCACACTTTTAACCACTTTGCCACAGTCCCATTCTCCTCTATTAGATTTTTAGCTAATGTATCAAGCAACACAAATTACTTGGATCTTTTAAGACCCAACTTGACAAAGTTCTGAGATCAATCAGCTTCTATAAACCGGACAACCTTAGATGGGCAGAATGGCCTCCTGTCTCTGTACATGTTCTTAAGTGGTGCTGTAAAGTATCTCCCAAACACCTGATGCTAATCTTTTTGATTTGGAATAGCAGCTGCTGGTCACAAGGGTAGAGCAGTTAGCTGTTAGCCCAAACAGGCAGAAACTCGAAAGGAGTGACAGGGGTGGGAGGGGGGGGATACATCAGATCTCATCTGTATCAGCTGATGTAATTTTATGGGAGACTAATGGTGTGTGATTAATGGGTTAAGAATGGTGTCACTTGTAGGCACTAAGATTAGCTGGGGCAGGGAAGGAGTTGTGTAAAATTCACGATCAGGTAATACTGACAAGCAAGGCATGTGCCAAGGAGATAGGGCTCGTGCTGTGATCCAGTGAACTAACTGGACATCAGAACACAACAGTGTCGCTAAGAAAACACAGAACATAGAGTGGCTTCTCATGTTTGAATATTCTTTCAGAATTTGATCAATACCATATTACAGTAAAATCTTTGAAGTAAATGAACCCTGATTCCCCATTCAAATGGACTATTTAAAGAGAACAACAATTAAACAGCTGAATATCTGGAGAACCGCTTATCCATTTGTCTTGAAACTTGACATTAACATTATTTGGCATAAGTTAGTGAGATCAGATTCTGGACATATATTGGGTGTCTGACTGTCCGTACATCCTTCAGTATGTCACACATTTTTGTAAATACCGTCAAATACAATCTAGCAGTGTTTATTTGAATATATTATTTTTTTTTCACAGCACCAGTTGAAATTCTTTTAGCATGATGTTACAGGAAACCATATGGAATGAAAGCTTGTCTCTGACAGACTCTATTCACCAATTTTTAGCAAAGGTTTCTTGACACCAAGCAATTGTTGTTATATAGTATATGCAATACAGTAGGCCAGATTAATGTTCTCCAGATTGTCACGCACATTCCATTTGTTACAAAACGTAACAAGAAAGGCTTGAATTATTTCAAGGTTTTTTTTTTGTTTTTTTGTTTTTTTTACCATTTTGCCACCTTCTGTTTTTATGAACCAAAATATTGACTTTTACAACAAATATTAACCAGTGCATGCACCTACCTCATAATTCCATACTAATGGCACAGTATCTGAAACTATTTGTATAAAATGAAGTTTATCTCATTACAGCCTATCCGAAACATCTATAGTAGGCAAGGAGTGTATCTTAATAATGAGCACTAGTCTAAACACCCCATTCTCAGCTCTCCAGTGCTGTCATTACCCTGCATCGTAATAATGAGCACTAGTCTAAACACCCCATTCTCAGCTCTCCAGCGCTGTCATTACCCTGCAATGTTTTAATGAGCACTAGTCTAACACCCCATTCTCAGCTCTCCAGTGCTGTCATTACCCTGCATTGTAATAATGAGCACTAGTCTAAACACCCCATTCTCAGCTCCCCAGCGCTGTCATTACCTTGCACCCCAAAGTGTACCTACCAAAATAATTTCACAAATCTTCCCTGTCATGCACTTCCATTAGCTACATAGGTCTCAAGTGTGCAGTTTTGAAAGAAACGCATTCTAGCAAACCTGTATTTTCATTTTAACGGATTAATGCATTTTACGGGTCGCTTTAAACATTTTAGTCCCTCAACTTGAATTACAACACTGCTTTCTTCTCAGTCACTAAAATCTAACCTCTAGGCCGCATTTCCTCCCTCCCAACCCCTCTGTTGAAAACAGTAGGCCACTCTGTCTCCCTCACAGTCCCTCAGTTGTAACCACCAGGTCAAATTTACTGCCAGGCAGTTTTCTGTGTGTTTGTGTGTGCAGAGTGAATCATTGCCATTACAGTCTGGTTGTCAGGTGACCTTTATTTGTCACCATGGCTACTGAAACCCTGGTGTAGTGAAACAGGTGCCGGTACATTTATCAAGCAGGAAGTTTGGTTTGCAAATAAATGGCAATACCAGACCAAAAACAATCCATGAATAATGAGATGTATGTAGCTGTGGTTCAAATTGGAGGGCCTGTCTGACAGTTTGTATCTTGACCATTCTTAATATCACTTACTGTCACTCTGCTTATTATCACCGCATTAAAATGTCCTGGACAGAATATAATGGGAGTTAATGAGGTCCTGATAATATCAGTTTGATTGTTACCACACTTAAACCACTCTGGGAAATAAAAGCAGAAGATTAGAAGGTCTACATGCAAGTTGCGGTACAGCATTGTTTCCCAATATAGCATACGCAATGTATCTTTGTTCTGTTTTTAATACATGTACAGTATAGTAAACTGTACATAAGACCATTTACATAAGAACATAAGAACATAAGAAAGTTTACAAACGAGAGGAGGCCATTCAGCCCATCTTGCTCGTTTGGTTGTTAGTAGCTTATTGATCCCAGAATCTCATCAAGCAGCTTCTTGAAGGATCCCAGGGTGTCAGCTTCAACAACATTACTGGGGAGTTGGTTCCAGACCCTCACAATTCTCTGTGGTTGACATTGTCTATACCTTTTAGGATTTTGAATGTTTGAATCAGATCGCCGCGTAGTCTTCTTTGTTCAAGACTGAATAGATTCAATTCTTTTAGCCTGTCTGCATACGACATGCCTTTTAAACATGGGATAATTCTGGTTGCTCTTCTTTGCACTCTTTCTAGAGCAGCAATATCCTTTTTGTAACGAGGTGACCAGAACTGAACACAGTATTCTAGGTGAGGTCTTACTAATGCATTGTAGAGTTTTAACATTACTTCCCTTGATTTAAATTCAACACTTCTCACAATATATCCAAGCATCTTGTTGGCCTTTTTTATAGCTTCCCCACATTGTCTAGATGAAGACATTTCTGAGTCAACATAAACTCCTAGGTCTTTTTCATAGTTCCCTTCTTCAATTTCACTATCTCCCATATGATATTTATAATGCACATTTTTATTGCCCGCATGCAATACTTTACACTTTTCTCTATTAAATTTCATTTGCCATGTGTCTGCCCAATTTTGAATGCTGTCTAGATCATTTTGAATGACCTTTGCTGCTTCAACAGTGTCTGCCACTCCTCCTATTTTTGTGTCGTCTGCAAATTTAACGAGTTTGCTTACTATATCAGAGTCTAAATCATTAATGTAGATTAGGAATAGCAGAGGATCTAATACTGATCCCTGTGGTACACCACTGGTTACCTCACTCCATTTCGAGGTTTCTCCTCTAATCAGTACTTTCTGTTTTCTACCTGTTAACCACTCCCTAATCCATGTGCATGCATTTCCTTGAATCCCTACTGCGTTCAGTATGAGAATTAATCTTTTATGCGGGACTTTGTCAAAAGCTTTCTGGAAATCTAAATAAACCATGTCGTATGCTTTGTAGTTATCCATTTTCAATGTTGCATCCTCAAAAAAGTCAAGTAGGTTAGTTAGACATGATCTCCCTTTCCTAAAACCATGCTGGCTGTCTCCCAGGATATTGTTACCATACAGGTAATTTTCCATTTTGGATCTTATTATAGTTTCCATAAGTTTACATATAATAGAAGTCAGGCTTATTGGTCTGTAGTTACCTGGTTCGGTTTTGTCTCCCTTTTTGTGGATTGGTATTACATTTGCTATTTTCCAGTCTGTTGGTACAACCCCTGTGTCAAGAGACTGTTGCATGATCGTGGTTAGCGGTTTGTAAATAACTTCTTTCATTTCTTTGAGTACTATTGGGAGGATCTCATCTGGCCCAGGGGATTTGTTTATTTTAAGAGCTCCTAGTCCCTTTAACACTTCTGCCTCTGTTATGCTAAAGTTATTTAAAACTGGATAGGAACAGGTCGACATGTCAGGCATGTTGTCCGTGTCCTCCTTTGTAAAAACCTGTGAAAAGTAATCATTTAATATATTTGCTATTTTTTTTTCTTCATCTATGATTTTGCCATTTGTGTCTCTTAGACATTTAACCTCCTCTTTGAATGTTCTCTTGCTGTTATAATATTGGAAAAACATTTTGGAATTGGTTTTAGCCCCCTTAGCAATATTGATTTCTGTCTCTCTCTTGGCCTTTCTAACTTCCTTTTTGACTTATGTTTGCAGTTCCAAGTACTCTTTCTGTGTGCTTTGTTTTTGGTCTCTTTTAAACGCTCTGTAAAGTGCCTTTTTTCGCTGAATATTTTTTTTAATTGATCTATTAAACCATTTTGGCCATTTTGTTTTAGATTTAGATTTGTCTACTTTTGGGATGTAATTGTTTTGTGCCTCTAGTACTACATTTTTAAAAGACAGACACCCTTTTTCTGTGGAAGTTTTCTCTATTTTACTCCAATCTACTTCTGTTAGTCTCTGTTTCATGTCTTCGTAGTTTGCTTTTCTAAAATTGTAAACCTTAGCTTTAGTCATTACTTTTGGGGTTTTAAAAAATATTTCAAATGAGACCATGTTGTGGTCTGAGTTTGCCAATGGCTCTCTGACCTCTGTTTTAGTTATTCTGTCTTCATTATTTGAGAAGACTAAGTCAAGGCATGCCTCCCCTCTAGTCGGTGCCTTGACAAATTGCGTTAGGAAGCAGTCATTTGTCATTTCCACCATTTCAATTTCGTCCGTCGTGCCCCCCATTGGGTTTTCCCATTTTATACAGGGGAAGTTGAAATCCCCCATTAGTATGGCTTCTCCTTTTCTACACGCATTTCGAATGTCATTGTATAACAGATTATTTTGCTCAGCGTCTGAATTTGGCGGTCTATAGCATGCTCCTATTATTATGCCCTTTGAATTTGTGTCCATTATTCTGACCCATATTGATTCTGCATTGTTTTCTTTGTCCTGATTTAACACCTGGGCTTCAAGGCTATTTCTTATGTATAGCGCTACCCCTCCGCCTCTTCTGTCCTGCCTGTCTTTCCTATACAGTGTGTACCCACTAATATTATATTCGTCTCCATCACTCTCAGACAACCAAGTTTCTGTAACACCTATCATATCGTAGTTGCTTGTTAGTGCAGTAGCTTCAAGTTCTAACATTTTGTTTCTGAGACTTCTAGCATTAAGATAAATACATTTAATAGTGGTCTTACCTGAGTTGTTGCTCTTGTTTTGATGTAGTCTCCCTTCTGTTTTTTTGTTTTCTCCCCCCTTCCTTTCTAGTTTAAATGCTTCTGTACCGCCTGAAGGATCCTTTCTCCGAGTAGATTGGTTCCCTTTCTGTTTAAGTGCAGTCCGTCCCACCTGTATAGATAGTCCTTGTTGTAGAAAGTGCTCCAATGTTCAAGAAAGGTGAAGCCTTCCTGTGTGCACCACGATTTCAGCCATGCATTTTGATTTTGTATTTCCAGCTGTCCATATGGTCCTTTGCAAGGCGTCAGCAGTATCCCAGAAAATACCACAGTTTTGGTCTTGTCTTTTAATTTCCTTCCTAGCTCTCTGAATTTGTTTTGCAGGTATCTTGGCCTGTCTCTTCCAATGTTGTTTGTACCAATGTGGACGACTACTACCGGGTCATCTCCTGTTCGTTCTAGGAGCCTGTCCACATTCTCAGTGATGTGCTTGACTGAGGCTCCTGGAAGGCAGCACACTGTTGTAGTAAGGGGGTCCAAACTGCTAACTGAACTTGCTGTGTTTCTCAGTATGGAGTCCCCAACAATCATGACCTCCCTTCTTTTTGCTGCCTGGTCAGCACTGTTTATAGGGTCCTGGGTGTTGTTTCTTTCATTCTCGTGATGTTGGTTTTGGTCATCTAAATGTTGAAGTGGCTCAAATGTGTTGGCTGTCTGGATTTCTAGTGGTTGTGTTTGACGAAGTTTCTTTCTTTCGAATGAGAGGAGGACATTCCGCCCATCTGTGCTCGTCTGGTTCCTAGTAGCTTCGTGATCTCAAACTTTGTTAATTCGGGTCTTAAAGGACCCCAGTGATTCAGCATCAACAACATGACTACCCTCACCACTCTCTGTGTGAAGAAGTGTCTCCTTCAACAACATGACTAGGAAACCCATTCCATACCCTCACCACTCTTTGTGTGAATAAGCATCTCCTTCCCTTAATTTCCAAATGTGTTCTCTGGTCCTGGTTTCTGTACTGCATTTAGGTTCAGGGTAATAATGTTAACTCCTTTTGAAGACTTCAGTCATGTTCCCCCTAATCCTTCTTTGTTCCAGGTTAAATCAGTTCCATTCTTTCAGCTTATCTTCATAGCTCATTCCTTTAGCCTTGCGGTAATCAGTTTGCTCTTTGTTGGGCTCTCTTCAAATATTGTAATCAATACAATACCTAGTTCCACAGCAAAACAAAAATGCTTTCCTATACTACTAGAGCGCTCTGCAGTGTTGAGTGGAATTCTCTTTCTTAGACTACTAGAGCGCTCTATAGTGTTGAATGGTGTTCTCTTTCCTATACTACTAGAGCGCTCTGCAGTGTTGAGAGTGGAGTTCTCTTTCCTATACTACTAGAGCGCTCTGCAGTGTTGAGAGTGGAGTTCTCTTTCCTATACTACTAGAGCGCTCTGCAGTGCTGAGAGTGGAGTTCTCTTTCCTATACTACTAGAGCTCTCTACAGTGTTGAATGGAGTTCTCTTTCCTATACTACTACAGCGCTCTGCTGTGTTGATTTGGAGTTTTCATTGCCAAGTTGGTCTTAAAGGATTCCAGTGATTCTGCCTGAACAACATAACTAGGTAACCCATTTGATACCCTCTCACCACTATGTGAAGAAGCGTCTCCTACCCTCTGTCTTAAATGTGTCTCTACTTCATTTTCAACAGAGTCCTGGAGTGCTTGTCTCTGTTACCAATGTCATCGCTTAGGTCTAAAAATTAATGTAACAGACACTATTGATTATTAATGGTTTTTGAATGCATTTACTAACTTTTATCCAATAATCACAAGTTATTGATAATATCAAATTCTGGAGCTATAGGGGGATGTCTGTCCGTACATCCACCCATCTGTATATCTCACTTACATTTTTGCATATATCTGGATTATCACTTTATTGTGTACTATTCTGTACATGATGTTGATAAATACGTTTCCCCATACTGCTAGCTCTAGTTTTGAGTTTACAGCAGTGACAGGGGGTGGATGTTACTGACAGACGTGTTTAAAGTGTGCATAAGGTGTGAAGGTTGGTAAACACTGCTGCAGAAGATGGCATGAGGTCCTGGATCTATTCCAGCGCTGTCTTCCACAGGGGGCCTGACACACTCTCTCTCTGTCAGCACTTCACAAGAGTCAGAGAGAGAATGTGTCATTGAGGTGGGGGAACTATGCATTAGCTGAAAACAAATGCTGAACAAAAAGATTCTCTCCAGTATCATGAGCAGTTCAAATATAAAGTTTGAGTGTCATTTTCTTTCTTTTCTTTTTTACTGTCCTCTTACATTTTTATGATGTTTGGAGTAAGTTACTCAAATACAGTGTGCTTCATCTTGTAATACAGTGCGCTTCATCTTGTAGTACAGTGTGCTTCATCTTGTAATACAGTGCGCTTCATCTTGTAGTACAGTGTGCTTCATCTTGTAATACAGTGTGCTTCATCTTGTAATACAGTGCGCTTCATCTTGTAATACAGTGCGCTTCATCTTGTAGTACAGTGTGCTTCATCTTGTAATACAGTGCGCTTCATCTTGTAGTACAGTGTGCTTCATCTTGTAATACAGTGCGCTTCATCTTGTAGTACAGTGTGCTTCATCTTGTAATACAGTGTGCTTCATCTTGTAATACAGTGTGCTTCATCTTGTAATACTGTGTTAAGGTGCTTTCATCTGAGCTCTAGGGCTAACAAGGTGATTCCATCAATCTTACCGTTTTGCACTTCGATTAGCTACATGGGTTTCAAACATTCCTTTTGAAACACACAGGCTAAAGAACGTTCTCATGTTTCTTGCCCTGCCTACCAGGAAGTATGCTACTGCTTTTTGGTCATTTCACCTCAGCAGTGTCCTCTGGGTCATGTTACTGGCTGAAGGCATGTCAGTCAATAGAGAGAGCAGCTGGTTGGCTAGTGACAGGAAGAATCCGGTGAAGGGACGGAGACAATTTCACCCTCAGGTGACCCAGGAAGTGAAAGACGGTCTAAAAGCATGGCTGCAAATGATTTCATAACCCAGAATAGTACCAGATATTTAAAAATAAATAGACTTGTTTGATAAAACAGATCTTTCTTTCAAAACTGAACACTTGAGACTCATAGAAATGAATGGATGTGTTCAGTTCTGAAAGGACATTGTGACTGTGGAGAAAGTCCAAGGAAGAGCAACCAAATCCCAGGGCTTACAGGAATGAGCTGTGAAGACAGGCTGAAACAACTGAATCTGTTTAGCCTAAATAACTAGGGGGGGACTTGATTAAAATCTTTAATATCTTTAAAGGAATTGACAAAACCCTAACCAATACTTAATGAGCACAGGACCCAGGAAAAGAGGGCACAGTTGGAAATGAAGTGGTTTATGGAATGGGTTACCTAGTCATGTCGTAAATGCAGAATCTTTGGGATCCTTTACAAATTGTAAAAGTTTGGAGGTCAATCAGCTGCTATGAACCAGAAGAGCATTAATGGGATGAATGGCCTCCTCTCATTCATACATTTTCTCTCTCTCTCTCTCTCTCTCTCTCTCTGTATTTCAGAGCTGCCTGTGTCCGAGTTTCTGAGTGTGGCTGAGGCAACATGGCTTGCACTGAACGTGGTCTCGGGGGGTGGGAGTTCCTCCAGCTCCCAGCCAATCGGAGTCACCAAAATTGCCAAGTCAGTTATCGCACCACTGGCTGATCACAACATCTCTGTTTTCATGCTTTCCACCTACCAGACCGACTTCATCCTGGTAAGCTGAGCACAGCACAGTCCACACCGTGACTGCAGTTATTCTGTTCCAATTGAATTTAACTCGTGAAGGGTTACAGAACCCCCTGCAGTGTTTACAGGAAACACATGACTTTACCCTTGTTGCATCCTGTGTTGTGCAAATCACAGCACTTTCTTTTCAATGTAATCCCGGTTAATGAGAATAATAATGAGAAATCCCAATGCAGAGAAATCCAGATTTTCGGAAAGGGTTTTCGGGAATGGGAAACAAAATATGCAGGCCAAATATAGAGGCCTGCTGTAGTTATTTTTACAGTTTAATTTATTACAAAAGTCTTCCATGACTATTAAACATTCAATAGTGCTACATTTAGAAATACTTAAAGAAACTTAAATTCAACGACAAACTTTCAACTTGAAGTCTTTTCAATGAAAAAGAGTTCTAGTAGTTATTGAACTTAGAGTTTCATTTAATATTTCTAAAATTATTCAAAATCTTTTCCATGCACACATAAATGTTTTACATATTGTGGGAACGTGGCTGGGTACAGCGGTGTAGGTACAAAACTCTCGAGACTTTGTTTTGCAGTTCCAACACAATTTTATTCACAAATTATACAACACAAAGCAAACAAACAAACAAAAATCACTTGACGATACTACCTACACAATTTAAGGTTGCTTCCCTGTCTGCCACAGGATAGCTAAGCTGTTTACTTGTCTCTTAAACACCAGTTCTTGTTACTCACAGGTTCTAACTCCACTCTCCAGCACTCTCTCTTGCTCTCCTTTCTGACACACTGTGGCAATGTGCCCCGCCCCTGTGTGCTTATTATGTGTTGTATGTTGCGTGCGTGTGTTAATGTTGGTGTATAGTCATTGGTACACGGGATATAAACGGGTCTGTGTTTCACGTGTATTTAAAAAGTGTAGATTTGTATTTAGGCACAAGGAGAGCACAAATCACTTCACGTGCTGGTTAAATGTAATATGTAAGCACGGGGTTGCACAGAATTAATTCACGTGCTGGGATTCAAGTGAATAATTAATTAGTAATTGAATCCCAGCACAACAGTATATATAGATGCACGTTTCTTTCAGTCGTGGTTAGGTGTTCGGTGAGTGGAGAACGGGTTTGGAGACGGAGGTAATTGTAAAAGTAAAGTAAATAGTTAAATCTGCTCACCGTGTTTTGTTCGTCTGTCTGTGCACTGTCTAGTCCATTTTGTTTGTCTATTTATTTTGGCGCAAGTGCCGTGTCCAGTGTTTTTTGTGTTTCAAACCTTTTATTTTCTGTTCTGTTATTAAATGCTGAGCGAAAGCATTCGCTCAGCTTCACCAAACCACAAATCTCTGTCTGTTTATTTCCTGCATCTGGTCTGACGCCACCCACTCCGGCCGTCTTTGTGACACGTGGTGTCATCGTGGGATAAACAGCGCCTCCAACCGTCAGACCAGGAGAGGGGGTTTTGGATTACAAAAAAAAAAAAAAAAAAAAAAAATAGTAAAGCGAGGATGGGAAGAAAGAGCTGCAGGAAGCAGCGGAAGCAGCTTGCAGCCCTCATCCTGCATGCCGGGCTGGGAGGAGGACAGCCACAACGGGGCAGTAGCCACCCCACTGCCACCGGGTTCCCCACCGTCCCGGGAAATATGGGACTGGCTGGTGCACCCCGAGGGGAACTTCGCCAGTGACCTCCCCTGGGTTATTCACGCGCTGCAGATGCGAGATGGGAAACGATGGGAGGACTGGGAGCAACAGCACAACCCGGCATCCGTTCGTGACCTCACCATGGTGGTGCTGGGGTACCTAGCTGCAGACATGGGAGGGATGCCTTCCAGTGAGCAAGAGGGAGAGGAGCAGTCGCTGCCCTCTCCAGTACCTGAGCGGGAGGAGCCTGAGCGTCCACAGCCCAAGCGGGAGGAGCCCGAACTTCCTACGCCTGAGTGGGAGGAGCCCGAACGTCCACAGCCCAAGCGGGAGGAGTCGGGGCGTCCACAGCCCAAGCGGGAGGAGTCGGGGCGTCCACAGCCCAAGCGGGAGGAGCCAGAGCGTCCACAGCCCAAGCTGGAGGAGCCCAAACTTCCTACGCCTGAGTGGGAGGAGCCCGAACGCCCACAGCCCAAAAGGGAGGAGTCGGGCGTCCACAGCCCAAAAGGGAGGAGGTCGGGGATGATGGCTGGGAGGTTTTTTTAAAGAACCTCGCGGCAGAGTTATGCCCTGGCTGTGGGGCTTATGGGCACACATTAGCCATATGCCCCACCCAGTATGAAGAGGAGGAACTAGCACCCAGACGGGGGGACCGCGAGCGTCCAGCGCCCAGACAGGGGGGCCGCGAGCGTCCAGCGCCCAGACGAGAGGACCGCGGGAATCCGAAGCCTGAGAGGCAGCTGTTCCCACCTTCACCAGCAGAGCAAGAATGCCTGCTGGTTTCCCCAGCACAACCAGCAGAGGAAGAATGCCTGCTGGTTTCCCCAGCCCAACCAGCAGAGGAAGAATGCCTGCTGGTTTCCCCAGCCCAACCAGCAGAGGAAGAATGCCTGCTGGTTTCCCCAGCACAACCAGCAGAGGAAGAATGCCTGCTGGTTTCCCCAGCACAACCAGCAGAGGAAGAATGCCTGCTGGTTTTCCCTTCAGAGGCAGAGCCGCACCAGTCCCCTGCAATAGGAGCGGAGCCGCACCAGTTCCCTGCAAGAGAGGCAGAGCAGCACCAGTCCCCTGGAAAAGGGGGAGACTACACGCTGCTCCCACCTCCATCGGCAGGAGACTACACGCTGCTCCCACCTTCACCGGCAGGAGCAGAGCAGCCGGAGCTGCCTCTGCCTCCGCCACCTACACCGGCAGGAGCAGAGGAACAGGAGCTGCCTCTGCCACTTCCAGGAGCAGAGGAGCAGGAGCTGCCTCTGCCACTTCCAGGAGCAGAGCAGCCGGAGCTGCCTCTGCCTCCGCCACCTACACCGGCAGGAGCAGAGGAGCAGGAGCTGCCTCTGCCACTTCCAGGAGCAGAGGAGCAGGAGCTGCCTCTGCCTCTGCCACTGCCAGAAGCAGAACAGCAGGAGCTGTCTCTGCTTCCCGTACCTCCACCACAGGGAGTACGGTGGCCGGAGCCCCAGAAAGGGGAGCTGTCGGCCACGAAGAAGGGGGAGGAGGTCTGGAGACCACCAACCCCAGCAGCAGTTTCGCTGCTGGAGATCGTGGGGGAGGTCCAGAGACCTGCTCCCACTGCAGCAGTTTCGCTGCCGGAGGTCGTGGGGGAGGTCCGGAGACCTGCTCCCACTGCAGCAGTTTCACTGCCGGAGGTCGTGGGGGAGGTCTGGATATAAACGGGTCTGTGTTTCACGTGTATTTAAAAAGTGTAGATTTGTATTTAGGCACAAGGAGAGCACAAATCACTTCACGTGCTGGTTAAATGTAATATGTAAGCACGGGGTTGCACAGAATTAATTAATGTGCTGGGATTCAAGTGAATAATTAATTAGTAATTGAATCCCAGCACAACAGTATATATAGATGCACGTTTCTTTCAGTCGGGGTTAGGTGTTCGGTGAGTGGACAACGGGTTTGGAGACGGAGGTAATTGTAAAAGTAAGTTAAATCTGCTCACCGTGTTTTGTTCGTCTGTCTGTGCACTGTCTAGTCCGTTTTGTTTGTCTATTTATTTTGGCGCAAGTGCCGTGTCCAGTGTTTTTTGTGTTTCAAACCTTTTATTTTCTGTTCTGTTATTAAATGCTGAGCGAAAGCATTCGCTCAGCTTCACCAAACCACAAATCTCTGTCTTTACTTCCTGCTTCTGGTCTGACGCCACCCACTCCGGCCGTCTTTGTGACACACACCCAAAATGTTTTTTTATGGTTAGTGCTTAATTGAATAACAGTCCATTTCAAATGATCCAATTACCTCATTAACACTGGAACCACTGTGGTTATACTCATACCTAAAACCACCGCTGGCAGTCATTATGACGGTTACATTCTAAACAACATCAGTATTAAAATGAAACTATCGGCTACAACTCAAAAGTTTTATTCAAACACATCATATCAAACATATGCACAGCCGAAACGCTGTATTTAAATGAACAATTAAACATAAAAGGGTTTATTTTCTAACTTACCACATATAAAGCACTACTTCAAAATATGAATCTATAATAAAATACACATTTCAAAAGAAACTAGTGTGGAAACAGGGGTAAACATAAGAAAATTTACAAACGAGAAGAGGCCATTCGGCCCATCTTGCTCGTTTGGTTGTTAGTAGCTTATTGATCCCAGAATCTCATCAAGTAGCTTCTTGAAGGATCCCAGGGTGTCGGCTTCCACAACATTACTGGGGAGTTGGTTCCAGACCCTCATATCTCTGTGTAAAAAAGTGCCTCCTATTTTCTTTTCGGAATGCCCCTTTATCTAATCTCCATTTGTGACCCCAAGTCCCCTGGGTTGATATTGTCAATACCTTTTAGGATTTTGAATGTTTGAATCAGATCGCCGCGTAGTCTTCTTTGTTCAAGACTGAATAGATTCAATTCTTTTAGCCTGTCTGCATACAACATGCATTTTAAACCAGGGATAATTCTGGTTGCTCTTCTTTGCACCCTTTCTAGAGCAGCAATATCCTTTTTGTAACGAGGTGACCAGAACTGAACACAATATTCTAGATGAGGTCTTACTAATGCATTGTAAAGTTTTAACATTACTTCCCTTGATTTAAATTCAACACTTTTCACAATATATCCAAGCATCTTGTTGGCCTTTTTTATAGCTTCCCCACATTGTCTACATGAAGACATGAAGACATTTCTGAGTCAACATAAACTCCTTTTTTTCATAGATTCCTTCTCCAATTTCAGTATCTCCCATATGATATTTATAATGCACATATTTATTGCCTGTGTGCAGTACCTTACACTTTTCTCTTAAATTTCATTTGCCATGTGTCTGCCCAGTTCTGAATGCTGTCTAGATCATTTTGAATGACCTTTGCTGCTGTAACAGTGTTTGCCACTCCTCCTATTTTTATGTCATCTGCAAATTTAACAAGTTTGCTTACTATACCAGAATCTAAATCATTAATGTAGATTAGGAATAGCAGAGGACCTAATACTGATCCCTGTGGTACACCACTGGTTACCTCGCTCCATTTTGAGGTTTCTCCTCTAATCAGTACTTTCTGTTTTATACATGTTAACCACTCCCTGTGCATGCATTTCCTTGAATCCCTACTGCGTTCAGTTTGAGAATTAATTTTTTATGCAGGACTTTGTCAAAAGCTTTCTGGAAATCTAAATAAACCATGTCATATGCTTTGCAATTATCCATTGTCGATGTTGCATCATCCAAAAAATCAAGCAGATTAGTTAGACACGGTCTCCCTTTCCTAAAACCGTGCTGACTGTCTCCCAAGTACTGTTACCATATAGGTAATTTTCCATTTTGGATCTTATTATAGTTTCCATAAGTTTACATATAATAGAAGTCAGGCTTATTGGTCTGTACTTACCTGGTCGGCTTTGTCTCCCTTTTTGTGGATCGGTATTACGTTTGCAATTCTCCAGTCTGTCGGTACAACCTCTGTCTCAAGAGACTGTTGCATGATCTTGGTTAGCGGTTTGTAAATAACTTATTTTATTTCTTTGAGTACTATTGGGAGGATCTCATCTGGTCCAGGGGATTTGTTTATTTTAAGAGCTCCTAGTCCCTTTAACACTTCTGCCTTTAACAGTTTTGTATATGTACATAAAAAACTGTAAAAATGAAAGTAGTTTTTAATTTTAAACAAAAGTAACATATGTTTTCTTTTGCATGTGTGTCACGCAGTGCAGCACAGAATCTGGTTGAGCTGCTGTTTTCTGATCGAAATGTTTCAGCCGAAGCGCTGTGGCTAGCTTCAAGATGAAATCTCTCCTACTTAAATTTTCCATGGGGCATTCCTTGTACAAAACAAAGGAATTGATGGTTGCCGGGTCCAGTAGAAATAACAACAGGCTTGTATGTAAAAATAAAATATTATATAACTATTGTAGATTATATTCAAAATAAAAACATGTATTGTAAAAGGCAGTCAAAGTGACAGTTTTGGCGGTTCTAGGTGGAGGGGATTTTAAGGTTTTTTTTGTTGTTTTTCTTTTGCTATCCTGCCTTTCAAATTATTATTATTATTATTTATTTCTTAGCAGACGTCCTTATCCAGGGCGACTTACAATTGTTACAACATATCACATTATACATTATTTCACATTATACAGATATCAAATTATTTTTACATACAATTACCCATTTATACAGTTGGGTTTTTACTGGAGCAATTTAGGCAAAGTACCTTGCTCAAGGGTACAACAGCAGTGTCCCCCACTGGGGATTGAACCCACAACCTTCTGGTCAAGAGTCCAGAGCCCTAACCACTACTCCACACTGCTGCCCTGTGTATTAGATACCCATCAGGGTATCTAATACATAGACTTAGGAAAAGTCAAGAATGGACAACCGCGTACCTTTCAAACACGCAGAGTAATTACAATTTTAAAAGTGAAAACTTCGTCAAAATGACTGCCGTGGTGTTAAACTCAGGTGTTTTGCTACCACTCTGATTGCTGATCCTGATGACATCTAGTGGTCAGTCCGCTGCTACTGCAGTTCTTCCACTTCTAAATGGGAACAATTACAATCCTCCTTTGTAAAAACTTGTGAAAAGTAATCATTTAATATACTTGCAATTTTTTTCTCTTCATGTATGATGTTGTATTCTCTTCATGTATGATGTTGTATCTCTTACACATTTTACTTCCTCCTTGAATGTTGTTTTGCTGTTATAATATTGGAAAAAGTTTTTGGAATTGGTTTTAGCCCCCTTGGCAATGTTCATTTCTATCTCTCTCTTGGCCTTTCTAACTTCCTTTTTGACTTGCGCTTGTAGTTGCAAGTGCTCTTTCTGTGTACTTTGTTCTTGGTCCCTTTTAAATGCTAGACTGACATATTTCCCTCTGTTACCAAACCACATATCCATCCCCTGAGCTCAAACCCCTGGGTTAGAGTGGACTCAGCTGAGAGATAGTGGACCCTGGACAGCCCATCCGCATTACCATGTTTTGCCCCAGCTCTGTGTTCTATGGTAAAGCGGTATGGCTGTAAAGACATCTGGTGACTCTAGCATTTCTTTCTTTATTCACCCTTATCCATTTCAGAGGAGCATGGTCCGTAATAAGAGTGAATACCCAAAAATACCCGCACCTGTTTTTTGTTTACAGATTTGGGCCAATTTTTTATAACCTTGACTTAAATGCACTGAGGTTTAATCAACCCACCCCCTACTACATGCCTCATTCATTCCTACATGACATTTTTCTGTGTTGGCAGTAAGATCTGCTTTCCTGGCTGTATGAAACAGCCTTGACTTTACCCAGGTGTGATTCCCAGTCTTCACTGTATACCACAATGTCATCCGAATAAGCTTGATGCGTATTGTGTCTATTAACCTCTGAAAGGTTGCAGGGGCACCATGCAAACCGAAGGGCTTCACCATATACTGGAATAAACCTTCAGGATTGACAAATATTGTTTTCTCCTTTGCCATGTCCGTCAACGGTATCTGCCAGTAACCTTTAGTTAGACCTAGTGTGGACACAAATCTGGCTTTGCCTAACTTTTCTTATAGTTCATCTACCCGGAGCATAGGGTAGGCGTCAAACTTGGACACTTTGTTTAATTTCCTACAATTGTTAAAGAAATGCTGTGTCCCATCTGGTTTTGGCACTAGCACTATAAGACTAGTCCACTTGCTGTTAGACTCCTCTATAACTCCCAGCTTTGTTCTACACTGTTCCTCTCCTAAATTAGGGCCACTTTCACACTTTCGCTCTGACTTGTTTCCCTACCGGTGATTAAAACTGGTTCGCTGTCCCTCCAAGGTTTTAAGAGATTAATGTGATATATTTGCTCCTTTTTTCTGCGATCCAGCTGCCGTATTTTATAATTCACTGGACCTGCTGCTTCTGTCACCTCATAGTGTCCCTGCCACAGTCTGCATGTGTTTTCCCGGACTATGGGAGCCACAGAGGGACTGACACTGCTGGATACTCAGCTTTACCTGTCCCTCAAGCCGGGTGATGGATCTGCTGCTAATATTTTGAATACCTGTCTTGCTGACATCAAAATTTGGATATTTAAAAACTTCCTAATGCTAAATTGGTCCAATGCAAACGATGTGAGAGGAAGGGTTTAAATCTCTCACTGCAGAAAAAAATATGAAGGCTGTGAATATATTGCATCTCCAGGCAAATATTAGAAGTTGGGAAATTATAAAAAATAGTAACTATACAAAAAAAGATACATATAGGTTATCTTTGACTGTTGTGGGATGTCCGGTTGCAGACTGGCCCCAGTTTGATATTGGAACGAGATTGAGTTTTACAAACTGGTTTCATGGTGCAGATGGAAACGTCTCATAATTCCATCAACATAGACTAGATGAATTTGCACCCAATGGGTCCTGTTGAGGTCAATGTAAACCATACCTTCTGAAGATACAAAAATTCAATTTTCATTTGGGTTAGAGTCATGCTGTTAATGTCATGCTCTGATACCAAAAATGTGACTCTCTCTTTTGATCAATTTGGAGCTAAAAATAATCTTAATGCTTTTACATAACCAGGATTAGCCTTGGATCAGACATTAATACTGGGTTGGAATTCGCTTCAGCGTGTAATGCAGCTCTACTACTGACATTGCTGGATCATGCCTATAGACAATAACAGCAGATTAACCACTACAGAAAGCAAAGCTCAGAGCACAGCAGGGTAATGTAGAATCCATCAAATCTGTGTTACTCTCGAGTTACAGATTTGTAATGAGAGTGTTTTACTAATAGAAAATTTGCAAACAAGAGGAGGCCATTTGGCCCATCTATGCTCGTCCGGTTCCAGGTAGCTGATTCATCTCAGAACTCAAATTGGGTCTTAAAGGTCCCAGTGATTCATCATCAACAACATGACTAGGTTCCATACCCTCACCACTCTCTGTTTCCTTCCCTCTGTCCTAAATCTATCCAGTTTACAACGTTCTGCTCGTATTGATTAAGGTTAACCTTTTTTTATCTCCTTTTAAGGTCCCCCCTAGTTCTTCTTTGTTTATTCAATGATATTGTTTTGCTTGAGTGTTTCTGGACAATGCCCAGCGATGATGATGATGTTCTGTCTGTGTGCAGGTGCGAGAGAGGGACCTGCCCCTGGTGATGCACACACTCTCCTCAGAGTTCACTCTCCTGAGGGTCGTCAATGGTGAGGCGGTGGCAGCTAACAGTCTTGGGGTGACCAATGGTTTTGTCAAGCCCAAACTTGGTATGTCCCTTTCAATTTCTGCACAGCTCCACTGCAAATACTATACAACAAGGGCTGTGATACTCACATTTTCAGTCATTTCCTTTAAGTTTAAGATATTAGTTATAATAAAAACCTGTTACATTTCACTCATTTGTGATCAAACGTTAGGTTATTATCATAACCCTGGTTCGCTGAAATAGCAATGTAACCATTACCACATGGGTATTTACCTCCTAAAGACCCAAAACTTGAATGAGATATCTCAAAGCTGCTCGACAAGCCTGTGATGCAGTCATGGCCCACCAAGAGGACATAAAAAACATTGCAGTCACAGACTTCAATGTCATTTTTCTTTCAAGCCTGCTGCAATGATGGATGCACCGACCATGAAGGTTAATTGTTACTTTTCTATTTCAGGGGACGAGGTTTATGATAATAACCTAACATTCCCGTTCAAGTACGAAATGTAACCATTACCGCATGAGTAAGTGTACCAGAGCTGTCGCAAGGCTACGCCGAGAGGCTGCCTTGTGCGTTACCATACGGAACCCCAGTAACAAGTAGCTAGGGATAACAAGTTGAGGGAGAAGTTCACCTATGCCTGTGTTGCAAAGGTTGACCAGGGACCCCCAACATTAACCCTTTGCGGTCCATTGTCGGACTGGGTCCGACATTGCAATTATTCCTCACAGGTCCTTTGTCGGACTGGGTCCGACATCATTATAGCAACGCAATAAACGGGTGTTTAGTCGTTTTTTCTCCGGAAAAAGCCGAGAAAACCATTCAATTGCCGAGTGGTAGCGACAGGAGCCGAGACAAGTCGGAAAAAAAAAAAAAAAAAAAAAAAAAAGGCGTATTTCATGAATAGTCATACATGGTATCAGGTATCAGATAATGGGCGTCCATAATAAACAAGCTGGCTAAGTGCGTCAGCGCACTGAGACTATCATGGACATTTGCAGAGCTTTTTTCAGATGTTATAGTAATAAAATAATGACTTTGATCGCATTATTGAGGAGTTTGGTGATAAAACGAGTGATCTGGAGATGATCGATCGGTATGTACGACTATTATTATTATTATTATTTATTTCTTACACAGCTGAACGCTATAGCAAACAAAAGGCTGGGGAGGGGCTGGAGATGCCTAGTGTGTGCTTTGTTGATATGCAGGGCCATTTAAACCCGTTTGACTGTGAAAAAAAATACTTTTAAACAGCGCGTATAAAATTAACTGCGCGTGTGAAAATTAATTATTCCTGGCGTGCCTGACGCGCGATTAATAAATGGACCGCAAAGGGTTAAGTCTGTAGAACCTAGTAAAGGTATGGGGAGTAGCCCACACCGCTGCAAATGTCCTAGACAGATGCCCCCTGGAATAAAGCCCACAAAGAGCCCTAACCCCTACTCCACACTGCTGCCCATAGTGCACATACATAGTGCACATAGGTCCTGGTTGATCTGACAGTGATGCCTCTAATTTTGTGTGGGATGTGTTTGCTCCTGGCTTGCTGGTTGACTGTGTGTTTTGTTTCTGTTCTTGTTTACAGTCCAGCGGCCTGTGATCCACCCCCTATCCAGCCCCAGCAACATGTTCTGTGTGACCAGCCTGGATCCAGTCACCCTGCCTTCCGTCGCCACGATTCTAATGGACGTCATGTTCTACTCCTCCGGGTGAGCAAGTGCTGTAACCAGATCATATCATATGAATCGGGGGCGGGGTAAATGAGTTATTTAAGGCATGGGTTCCCAAACTGTGGGCCGCGAAACAGTCCTTGGTGGTCCGCCGGTGCAACTGCATTCTCCAGTCTATATGTACATTGACAAGTGCTTAAATAAATAACTCCACGTGACTCGTGTAATCTAAGTAAAAGCTAAATAAATGTAAGGTTGAGCTGTATATGTTGACCACACCATAGAAAAAAACTGTTTAAAAAACAAGCTGCCATATGTCAAGTTTAATTCTCGCGAGTACGTTGCGTTCAACTGCAAGGTAACCTAGCAATGTACACACAGTCCACACCATTTACAACTGTAAAAAACTGCAGGTGATAATTTAAGCAGACATGGATAGATTTGTTATACGAAAAGGAGAAGGAATCACTGATGGAGAGGATCATGAAAGTCCTGGACCATCTACAGCTACCAGTACACAAAATGAGCCGGACAAAAAAAGAAAAAAGAATAGTGGGAAGAAATTATGATGACAGCTACTTAAAGCTTGGATTTTTCTTTTCCGGGTCGGATGAGTACTTGTTGCCTCAGTGTGTTATGTGCTGCGAAACATTAGCGAATGAGTGTCTGAAGCCATCAAAACTTGAGCGTTACCTGAAGTAAAAACACAGTGCATTGCAGAATAAACTGCTGTAAGTTTCTGTGAGGAAAAAAAATGAACCGAGTACTGGAGAAAACCACAACACAAATAGAAAAGTGCTTAAAAGCATCCTACTTGGTTGCACTGAGAATTGCAAAGTGTAAAAAAAACACTATTGGAGAGGATTTGATTTTGTCTTCCGTGCAAGATATGTGTCGAGAGGTCCTAGGCGAAGAAGCTGGAAGAAAAATAGGAAGCATACCTCTCTCTAATAACACAGTTTGCCAGCGCATCAGTGAAATGAGCATACATGTGAAAGATCAGCTCATCGAAATGATTTGTTATGTCGGTTCATTTGCATTGCAGCTCGACGAAAGCACCGATTTTGCAAACTTAGCACAGCTTGTGATTTACATGAGGTCTATGCTCAAAACCAAACTAACAGAAGCACTTTTATTCTGCCAAGAGTTACCAACCTGAACAACTGGTGCTGAGATCTTTCAGTTATTCGAATGATTTCATTACGTCAAACTGGACTGGAAGAAATGTGTTGGGATATGTAACGATGGAGCGGCTGCTATGACGGGTAAGTTGTGTCTCTCTAGTGTGAGAAGTCACACCGAATGTTACTGCTACCCACTGTATGCTGCATAGACAGGCACTGGCAAGGAAAGAAATGAACGCAGAGCTGCATGATGCGCTGGGTTCGGTTGTTACGATTGTTAATTTGGTAAAGGCAAATCCTCTCAACACTTGTCTGTTCAGTGCTTTATGTGCTGAAATGGGGGCTGGCCATGAGCACGTTTTGCTTCATTCTGAAGTAAGATGGCTTTCCAAAGGAAAAGTGGTATAACATGTGTACGAACTCTGAGGTGAACTTAAAGAATTGGTGCAGCAACGTGGCTCCCCGCTGGCAGAACATTTTATGGATTCACTGTTCCTTTCCTGTCTGGCTTACCTGGCTGACATTTAATGAAGTCAACAAACTAAATTCATCACTTCAGGGAAATGGTGGACATTTGCTTGTACAAGAAGACACAATCAGAGCTTTCAAAAGAAAAATCAGCATTTCGTCTCCTTCGGCTCCACTCTGAGCGTTGGGATATGTAACAGAGAGCGAATGAATCCGAGTCAACAATCTCCCTCCCGATCTGTGAGGCTGTATAACAGGAACAGTGTGCCCCGGACTGGATGGTTTGACAGTTCATTCCAGGGTCAGTCGGAAGTCGGCCATCCAAAAAGGGGGCGAAGCCACAATACTAGAAGTCAACGCCTTACTGCGGTAGGCGATGTGCGAGTCATGGATTGGAGGAGATGTGATTGCAGTCGCTACCAAAGGGGGCGTGACTGAAGGTATGTCAGGGTGTGTGGCTGAGCGATCTGTTCCTTTGTTATGGTTATGGAATGACCATGAGTGAAATGAAACCATGAGTGTTAAGTGTTGTCATTGTAGATGGCTAAATATCTGGGAGCTGTCGCTATTCAGCCAGCATCAAACCCGGACTGCACTGCACCACTGTTAGCACTATTTCACGTATTCACAACACTGCTGCACCCGGAGCACTCGCTGTTGGACTGGTGATTGTGTAGGTGTTTTAAATTGTGTGTTTATTGTTGTTATCATTTTGAGACTGAACCCCGTGGTTTTTCTAAGCACTGTGTCACCTCTACACTTGTGCACTACAAACCACCTTGCCACAGCATGTTATAATCACAATGAATCATTTTCCTCAGGAAGTGTTAGTGGGCCTCAGTGCGTATTGCAGCTGCTCAGGTGGGCCTCAGGGGGAACCCCTGATTTAAGGGATAGTAGCATTGTTGTGGCATGATACGGGGTAATAATTGAATTCCCAAGTAAATTATTAAAAAGGAAAGCACCACAGCAATGCCATTGTTGCTATATCACTACAACTTTAAGTTGTTTATTTATTTACCTCTGTTGGTTCACTAAAAAGGCTCAAGCGTCCGTGGGAAGCATTTTTTTTACGTCTCATCCGAAGGACGGAGCACAAGGAGGTTAAGTGACTTGCTCCTGGTAGCAAGCAATAATAATAATAATAATAATAATAATAATAATAATAATAATAATAATAATAATAATAATAATAATACCATAGAACAAAGAACTATGGGGGGGGGGGGGGCATTGAAGCTTTTCAAATCTAAAAGTTGACAAACCTGAACTAATATTTTAAGCATAGAAACCAGAACCACAGGATGCTGCTGGCAATTAAGTGGACTTCGTACAAAGGGTTGGAGACACTAATTCACACAGGGTATGGGATGGGTGACCTAATCATGTTGTTGATGCTGAATCATTGGGATCCTTTAAGACCCCATCTTGACAAAGGTTTGAGATCAATCAACTACTAGGAACCAAGCATAGATGGACCAAGTGGCCTCCCCTCGTTCTGTGTGTGTGTGTGTGAGAGAGTGTATGTCTGTGTTTCAGGGTGAAGGAGTCTGCAGCACCCAGTGATGATTTGGAGTACATCAGGTTCTTCTCCTTCTCTCTGATCGAAGGCTACATCTCCTTGGTGATGGATGAGGAGACACAGAAGAGGTAGGTGATTAGGAGGGAAACATGACACCGGGCAGCCTGTTATAAAAAATAACTCCCTATCTACTGGTAGACTCTATTCCCAAAGTGGAGTTATTTATGTTTTGTATTCATGATACTATTCCAAGGTAAACTCCAGACTGATAGAGCCTCCTAGGTAGGTGACTCTCTGAACTAGGGGAGTGTGGCGTAGTGGTGGGCAGTAAAGGCTTGCCCTAACCCTAACCCCAAACACAGAACTACAGTTTAACCCTTTGCGGTTCTAAGTCGGACCTGGTCCAACACTGCAATTTTCCCTTTCCAGTCCAATGTTGGACCCTGTCCAACATCATCAAAAAGACGCAAAAAACAGGTCTCTAGTCGTTTTTTCTCCGGAAAAAGCCGAGAAGATCATTCAATGGCTGAGTGAGATCGATAGGAGCCCAGAGAAGCCGAAAAAAAAAGCAAAGGGACGTATCTCATGAATACAGATAGCCCCGGCATCACATAGATAACACAGACATAAACAAACAAGATAGCTGCTTTTGCATCCAGCGCTCAAAGAACATCACAGACATGTGCAGAGCTTTTTTTAGATGTTCTAGTAATAAAATAATGACTTGGATCGCATTATTGAGGAGTTTGGCGATAAAACAAGTGATCAGGTGATGATTTATCAGTATGCACTACTATCAAGAGGTATGCGAAAAAAACTGCGAACGAGGGGTGGGGCGGGGCTGGAGATGCAGTACTGAGTGTCCTGTTGATATGCAGTGCCTTTTAAACCTGTTTTACTGTGAAAGAAAATACTTTTAAACAGCGCATCTAAAATAAACTGTGCGTGTGAAAATAAATTGGACCTGACGCGCCTGAGACGCGCTGAATAAATGGACCGCTAAGGGTTAAGAGCCTTGGTGCACTTTTGTTCAACAAAATACGTCAAAACTGGAAGAAACTAAACGTTTAAACAAAAACCCTACAAACTCTTCAAAACAAACAAAATATAACACCCAAGCTTCGGCTATCCAGGTCCTCTCTCTCTCTCTCTCTCTCTCTCTCTCTCTCTCTCTCTCTCTCTCTCTCTCTCTCTCTCTCTCTCTCTCTCTGCTGGGCAACATACCTTCACTGACACATCTCTGACACACTCTTACCAAACAAATACTCCTTTGTTCCCTTTTGTTCCCTTTGTTACTATGTGGCCAGGGGCTTAATTGATTCCATCATCCAATCACCACCTGGCCTCATGCCACTTTTCCATTCAAACTTCAATCACTCGATTAATCCAACAATCAAACAATTAAACAATGCCCTGTTGCTGTGCAAGGGTGGCCATCTTGGTTCCAGCTTCCTTCACCAAACTCACACAGCCGTGTGCAGAGCCTCTGCTCTGTCACAGGGAGTTTCCAGACTTTAAGGTAGAATGGAAAGATGGGTTATTCTCTGACCCACGTGACATTCATGTTGTTTGGTTGGAGACACCTCTTGACACAGAGAGTGGTGAAGGTATGGAATGGGTTACCTAGTCACGTTGTTAATGCGAATCCCTGGGATCCTTTAAGACTCAAATTGACAAAGTTCTGACATTAATAAGCTGACATTAATGACCTTTGCTGAGTTTAAACTTAAGGTAAGTTTCAGTGACATATCTTTTATGTTATTTTGTTTCCAATTCTTGTCTCTGTTTTAAGGTTGTTTTTTCCTGCTTTTTCAGTCTGGGTATCTCCCATATGCCTATACTGAAAAAGCAGGAAAGAATCAGAACAGATTTTGACTTCCCAACCTTTCTAAATGGTTTAAGTATGTAATCTAACAGGGATGGTGTTCAGATCCAGCAGAGTTAGCTGTGTAGATCCTGGTTCTATAGCTGGCAGCAGTGTGTTCATATCTCGTGACTGCATGCTGTCTCCCTCAGGTTCCCCCTTAATGTGCTCTTCACCAGCGCCTCCGGAGAGCTCTGGAAGATGGTGAGGATCGGAGGGCAGCCACTGGGCTTCGGTGAGTGAGAGCGAGGCTGTGTATGTCTATAAACTCGCCCACAAATCTCCAATACTTAATGGAATTGGTGCTAACAAAATAGTGAACATCAACTCCATATGTAGGTGTCAAATGTTTTTAAAAAAACAAATGTTAACATTTATTTTCATTTTAAAACATTGTAAAATATATTGTACTTCCTGGGTCGCCTCAGCAGTGTCTTCTGGGCCATGTTACTAGCTGAAAGCAAACCACTCGGTGGGGAAACAGCTGATTTGTTTATTGATAGGAAAGAAGCCATTGAAGGGTAGAATTTCACCATCAAGAGTGACCAAGCAAGTGCAACATTAACTGAAAGCATGGCTTGCAAACAGAGGTTTGTAGTACCAGATATCATATTTTAAAATTACAGTAGCGTTTCTTTCTTTCAATAGTGGACACGTGAGACCTATATAAAAATGGAAGTGCACAACAGAGAGGAGTTATGGGATTATTTTGTGAGCTACACTTGCTGTCATTTTGTAACAGCGTATGTTTTTTCTCATGAGCCTGCCCACTGCATTCAGGTTTTAAATTATCCAAACAGTACGAGAGACCAGCAACCCAAAAATCTTCAAATCTCATGCCATATATCAATCCAATCATGGGCCAAGATTCCTCTTATATTGATGATGCACAAGCCTTTCTTTCCATGATATATTCTATCGGAATAGGCTGGACCAAAAAAATACCAGAAGCACAACATAGCTTACTGTAGTTCACCAAATGCTTCTTCAATGAAGAATAAGACTATTTTATAAGAACATAAGAACATAAGAAAGTTTACAAACGAGAGGAGGCCATTCAGCCCATCTTGCTCGTTTGGTTGTTAGTAGCTTATTGATCCCAGAATCTCATCAAGCAGCTTCTTGAAGGATCCCAGGGTGTCAGCTTCAACAACATTATAGTTGAATACATACTCTCCCTAACTCATTTCATTAACAAATGAGTCATGAAATGATAATTTGATCTTATTATGCATCACAGTAAAACTACCCCATGAGGACCATCACATGTACTGTAATATCATATTGTAGCCTGTTTAATATGTATTGTATCCTGACTATTGTATCGCTATACTCCTAATTCTTCATTGAAAGTCTGTTTTGTGATTGTCTCTCAGGTGCGTGTGGGATCGTGTGTGATTGTCTGCCTATCCCTGTCTCTCAGATGAGTGTGGGATCGTGTGTCTCTGTCTCTCTCTCAGATGAGTGTGGGATCGTGTGTGATTGTCTGCCTCTCTGTCTCTCTCTCAGATGAGTGTGGGATCGTGGCTCAGATATCTGAATCCCTGGCTGCCGCTGACATTCCTGCCTACTACATCAGCACCTTCAAGTTCGACCATGCTCTCGTGAGTGTTACATCCAAATACCACCAGTTTGAGTCTTCCTGTTGCAGCTGCCTCAGATATTGCGTTTTCTTTTTCAGCCTTCCCCACACAGACCTACAACAAGAGGTTTTAACACAGGATCAGCTGAATATTTATATCATAAGAATATAAGAAAAGGCCCTTCATCCCACCAGTACTTATCCAGTTCCTTGTAGCTGATTGAAGTCGGGTTGTAAAGGATTGCAGTGATTCAGCATGACTAGGTACCCATTCCATACCCTCCCCATTCTGTTAGTGCGTTTATACTTACAACCAGAACCAGCTCGGAGTCGATCGGATTAGAAGATTCTTATCATCTGAGTCACCCGTTTACACTTGAGCACAGACCTGAGCCGGCTTTGGCCCAGTATACACAACAGATTAAACATGTGATATGCACATAATCTGAATTATTAAACACATAATTCATCTTTTTTTTTTTTTTGTAATAATGCTAACACAACCTAATGAATGGCGCTGCTGTTAACTTTCAAAACCGGGCTAAAGAATTTACCAAAAAACCCAATATTCTTTTTTGGAAAATTTTCAATAAGCATTCTCATGTTCACACTCGCGTCCAATGTTTTCCATCTACTAATAAACTCTCGCACAGTGGCAATGCGTGATTATAAAATCAAACGCCCTATTGTGACAGTCAATGTTTTGACATTAAAAATATTTTGTCATTAATTTATTAAGTTTCATTTAAGTATTTCAACATTCTCTTTCCTAACAGCTTCAAATAAAATACCGTTCAAAAATCAAACTCACCTTTACCATAATGTGTGCGTTTTTCCATAAATTAAAATCTAAAACGTATGAAATAATGGCAATATATATGAGGTAGGATTTCCTGGAATTATTTAGTTTTTTTTTCAGAACCAATTTTGCGTTTGATTTGTAAACAGGGGGTGTACTAAGTCTTTCTACAACACAATTTGTTTATTGATTCCATGAAGTTCAAAATAATAACCTTTGTTTCCAAACTATTTTTAAATTAACATTTTATCTAATTGGTGATCAATAATACAATTGATTTCAGCTAGTTGGCTTGCTTGTGTAAAACCTCAAGGGACCTGTCTCACTGCGGCACCAAAACCATTGCTGTATTGAAACATTACACTTTAAAACTAGAACTTCTATGAACAAAACAAAGCTTTCACAGGGCTTAATTTAAAAGGAATGTCATTTCAGATCGAATGGTTTATAAACATGAAGTAAAATGGATATGTGAAACAGAGTCATTGATGTTTCCAGGGGTTAAAACAAAGTTGCAGTGAAATAGTTAAATTTGGAGACCACCTGAATGGAATCACAAAATCCAGCTGTGCACCAACTGTAAATGTCAAAGTGTGTGGTCTGTATCATCTTCCAAAACTTAAACGATCAAACAGTTTATTTTTTACTGTATACAGTAATGGTAATAGAAGTGCAGCGGTCATTTCTGTCTCTCCTGAAACTGATTTTGTAAAGAAATGTTCCACTAGTTAAGTCTGGTAAATGATGATCTACTGTAAGCAGAAACAATAATATAGAATAATGCAGAACATACATAATTGGATATTAGCCGATAAGAAATGTATTATTAAAGAAAATATTTGTTTTTATAGAACCTTATCTATGCATGATGTTTGCAATCATTGTGAGTGGTTCTTATTGCAGTCACTCAAACACTGTTTCTTTTAGACTGTAGATTTATTCAATGAGTAACACAGGCTAGATTAGTGCTGTCTTGTGTACATAGGATAAAGCTTCCTTTTATTTCTGGCGATACACAGTAGGTGTTCACTAGATGCGGCTGGCTTGTACTACTATGAAGACACAGTAGCAATTAGCCAGTGCATCACAACGCAATGACTTGATGAAAAACAGATAAAAAGACAATTGGAAACCCAATTACATGAATGACACACAGGTAAAAGAATATACCATTTTTGAAGCCCTTTCCATTCAGGGTAAGATGAAACCACCCGCAAAAGGGATATAGTGAAGGTGGTATGATTTCTCTACTATCTGAAAAAACGCTAATGCAATTGTCATGAAATTGGTATTAACATTATTTAACCTAAATTATTGATCATACCATATCCTGGGGACATAGGGGGCTGTCTGTCTGTCTGTCAGAACATCCGTCCGTCTGCACGTCACACTTACATGTTGGCATATATCTGGAGAACCACTTTTCCAACTGTGACAAAACTTGCTATTATTATTATTATTATTATTATTATTATTATTATTATTATTATTATTATTATTATTATTATTATTTATTTATTAGCAGACGCCCTTATCCAGGGCGACTTACAATCGTAAGCAAATGCATTAAGTGTTACAATACAAGTAATACAATAAGAGCAAGGAATACAATAACTTTTGTTCAAGCAAAGTACAAGTGTGACAAACCACAATTCAATAATACAGCAGATAATAGTGATAGTTACATCAGGATATGATTAAATACAAAATACTACAGGTTAAACACTTGGCAGATTACAGTATTCTGAAGTACAGGATTAAATGCAGTAAAATAGGGGGCAGATAAGAGGAAAATAAAGCACATTTAAATGAAGGGTGATAGTGTCCCAGGATACAAACAGAGGAGTTCTACAGGTGCTGTTTGAAGAGGTGAGTCTTAAGGAGGCACCGGAATGTGGTCAGGATCTGGGCAGTCCTGACATCTGTAGGAAGGTCATTCCACCACTGCGGAGCAAGGGTGGAGAAGGAGCGGGCTCTGGAGGCAGGGGAGCGTAGCAGAGGTAGAGCCATACTCTTAGTAAATTAATGGTACAACCAAAAATATGTTTTAAAACAAACACCATTTATTTATTTTCACAACATAGAACAGCATAAACATTCTGCATGGAGAAATGTGATCGCACAGTTCCGTTTTTACAAAGCTGGTAAAGGATTTACTCATGAGTCAGGGCAGTACTTATTAATATTATTTAGAATGAGTTATTGATGACATCAGATTCTGGGAATATAGGGATTGTTTGTCTACCCGTTCATCTATCTGTCTGTATGTCACACACTCACATTTTTAAACACATCGCTTATCAAATGGTCATGAAGCTTGGCAATTCTTTTTTATTTTTATTTAGTAGTCGCCAATTATTATTTTATTGTTATTTTCTCCCCAATTTAGTAGGTTTCAATTATTTTATTTAGCTCAGCTCACTACTACCATCCCTGCGCTGACTCGGGAGGGGCTAAGACGAACGCACGCTGTCCTCCGAGGCATGTGCCGTTAGCCGCCCGCTTTTTTACACACTGCAGACTCATCATGCAGCCACCCAAAGCTACAGCGTCGGAGGATAGCGCAGCCCTGGGCAGCTTACAGGCAAGCCCGCGGGCGCCCAGTCAGACCACAGGGGTCGCTGGTGTGCAGTGACCTGAGGACACTCTCTCCAGCTCCTGATTCCTGAAATCAGTCCAGAGCGGGGCAGCCTTGTGTGAGGAGGGGTACTGTTAATAATCAGGGGCAGTCCTTCACTCTTATTAGAGTAAGGAGAATCAGGCTGAGTCATACAGCAGGGGAGGAGGAGGAGGAGGAGGAGGAGGAGGAGTGACCATGCTGGTTAAATTCCAACCTTGCCAATGAGATCAAGAGAAGGACCAGTGGAACAGGATGTTGAACTGGGACAAACAACTGGATCTATACATTCAGAATATCTAGATAGTTGTTAAACTTGTATCCATCCACCAGTATGCGTAGCACGGAACAGATCACTGAGGTCAACTGTCACTTTCTATTCGACTAAACAGGTAGACTCATCACACGTCATGTGATTGTAAAAGTAATTGTGAAGCGTACGGTTTCATAGTCACCTTCCAGTTCTATAAAGTGTTGTCAAAACATATTAAAAATTAAAGGTGTTACAAAAAACTCATTACGTTACCTTTGCTGTGAACCGTGTTGTTACTGTCAAGAGTTATATTGCTGACCCTTTTAAAATTACATGTCGTGGATCATAAATCAACTGGGCAATACATGTGTCCAAGGTGTCCTCAGCTCACCATGCACCAGCGACCCCTGTAGGCTGCCCAGAGCTACATTGTCCTCTGACAGAGTGAAAAAAAGCGGTCGGCTGACGGTACACGCTTCGGAAGACAGCGTGTGTTCGTCTTCGCCGCTTTGGAGACAGCACAGGGGTGGTAGCAGTGAGCTGAGCTTAAAATAGAATTGGATATGTCAAACTGGGAGAAAAGTGGGGTGAAATTAATTGCTGACAACTACATTTTTATGAAAACAAACAAACAAACAACAAAAAAAGAAACTAGGACCAGAGGTAGATTTAGGACAGAAGGAAGGAGACACTTCTTTACAGAGTGGTGAGGGGATGGAATGGGTTACCTAGTCCTGTTGTTGAGGCAGAAGAACTTGGATCCTTTAAGACCCCAACTGGACAAAAGTTTTGATGTCAATCAGCTTCTAGGAACCAGATGAGCTTACATGGACCGAACGACCTCTCGTTCTAAACTTTTATGTTCTTAAATGAACCTGCTTGCAGAGGGAGGTGAGATTAACCATTGGAACAGCACAGTGGTGTTCAGAATGCGGTTTGTTGCCGTTAGCAGACTGTTACTCCAAAGCCTCTCAATATGTTCTTATTTTTCTTTTGTTAGGTTCCAGAAGAGAACATCCAGAGTGTGATTGGAGCCTTGAGGACCAACGAGGGAGGGGGGCAGTGACAGGGAAGGGATTGGTATTCGGTGTCCCCCTCTTCCCCAAAATACCCCCCACCTCACACAGCCGCAGCTTTGTGTCCGGAGAACTCGAAGTGCCAGGATCGGACAGAGGGCTGCCATCGAGAAAAAACTGAACAGTGGAGTGGAGAAAAGACCCACTCCTTCTCTTGCCTCCCCTCGCAAGGACTGTGCCAACCCACCACCTTGCTCCAAAGCTAGCATTACTATAGTGTTTTTTCTCTCTCTGGCCTCACATAGTTTCCATGGCTGGCAACAAGGCCTACTTGACTCTTTTTTAGCAGCCTTGACTGTCTGGTCCCTTTCTGGATTGTGTTAAAGGAGGGTGGGGACTGACTGCTAATCGGCCTGAACTATAAACGTTCTGTTGTGACAGCTGGCCGGTGAAAAAAGAGCTTTATATTTTTTACTTTTGTTAAAATCTAAAAGAAAAATTTTCTATTTCTTGCTCCCCCCTGTGACAGGAACCAAATTGATTAACTATTCATTCTCCTTTTGGGGAATGGAGGTTAGGAAAATAATTATTAGCTGAAAATGCCTTGTTTTGTTTTCTGATGTTTGCTCCCTCCTGGCCTATATCGGGGGACAGCACAGAGAAGATAGACTGAGGCTTTAGGCCCGCACTTTCACACAAGGCTGGAAGCCTGCACTACAGAAGACAAAAATAATAGGAGCCACTGACTGAACTTCTAACCACAAACAGAACTCAGACTTGTCAAACAGACATGGATTTTGGAGGAATCTAGGATATAGAAAATATAATGGGGCAGATATGCACGGATTTAAAACAAAACTTAGGCCTTGTTCACACTGGACTTGTTATAGTCTGTTTGGATTCGTAGAATCATGCTTGCTGGTAATATCTAGAAGTTAACATTCTGAATTTGCTTGGGGGTTAAGCAGTTCATTATATTTTTTTCTCTGTGAAGAAGTGCCTCCTCTCTAGCCACCATTCGAAACCATATCTTGTTGAGCAGAGAGAAAAAAAAAAAACAGAGAATAGGTTACTTATGGTATGGAGTGGAATGGTTACCAAGCCATGTTGTTGATGCTTAGGTATTGAGATCAATCAGCTGCTAGGAACTAGCATTGAAGGGCCAAATACCCTCCTCTCGTTTGTAAATTATGCTCTTATGTTAATAATGGTACCAGTTGGGTTTGACCATTTGAAACCAACAAACAAACCTGGTGTGAACAAACCTACACCTTCCAGATAGCACTTTCCTCCACAAAAGTGGCAAATATAATTTCTATTAGGAGCGTGCCGATACTGTTTCAGAGTAATCCCATTTTAAATTTTTAAATCTAAGCAGCAGGTGTTAAATGAAACCAAACAAACCTATATGAAAATAAAAATATTTTGCAAAACCAGCAAATGTAACTGGCGTGTCACATACATGTGACCTTTCCTTCACCTCAGTTTGCAACCTGGGAAACTCAAAGCTTACATCTGGCAAGGATATAATCCCACACCGATTTCTAAGGAAACAAGCATATCAAAGGGATCAAAGAAATGCAAGATAAATACTTGCATATAACCTATGAGTGGTTTTAATTTGATCACAGCAGGTTCTATAAATCACACTGTCATAATGTTACTGATTGGTACTCAGCTGCTGCGTAACCCCTGAAAGGCTGTGTTCCGTGTTGAGTAAATTACACATTGTATTCCATTGAATTAATATCTAACAACTTAAAACAAATACCAATGAGAGTATCTGCACAGCCCTGATCTACATGCTCCTCTACCAAGTGTTTCTCTCACCTCTGCAATGTGTTCACCAGCACATTACCAGTCTTATGAAAAAAACATTTAGAATGCATTCAGAAAAGTAATTGAGAAACAGTGTTGCTGCTAGATTCTGAATGTATGGTTTTAGCTACTTTATAAAACATTGTAAGGAGTTCATTTTGTACACTGCCCTGTCAAACTATATCAAACCAGCTTGTACTATTTGAATTAGTTTTTTTAAAGTCTGTTTAACTAGAGGTGTGAAGAATGAAAAAAAGCATAAACTTGTGCCAAACAAAAATTATAAATAAATTCTGCTTTACTGTTTGCCAGTTAACTACAACTACATATGTTTCTAGAAACTGATTTTTCTGAGTTTGCCACAGAATCATGAACATTTCTGGTTTACATTTATTAGCCATTAAAAGTGTATTGACCGCAGGTTTAAAAACATTACATTTTAATCACATTGTAAACAAGCACAATCAAATGCAAATGCATGTTCCACATAAACTGGCTTAACTATGGTTTAACCCTGAAAACAAGTCCAAAGAAAGACAGCTTTATGAGCTCACTGGCAACACACTCATTTAAACCACACGTGTCAAATGCTTATTCGAAAATGGATTTCCTTTAAGCTGAATGGTCAATACAAGGGCTTTACTTTCTGGTAAAGGACCTTGAAGGTGATTAAACAGTTTCAAATAAATCCACCGGGAAATACAGTATTCAATTGTTTTACCTTTTTTCTGCTTGATGAAAGAAAATCTCCGCACACGCTCTCTAAATGCTGTCAATGCAGACAGTCTGCTTCCTCGCTGTCCTACACGTTCAAGCGGTCTACAGCTCGGGCCAAAAGTTTTGCATCACCATTTTAGTATTGAGACATAATTAAAAATAATGAAAATAATGTTGATCTTTTATTTTACGATATCATTTTATAGTTTCTTGATTACATGATGTTAAAGTCTATCAGAAGCCATAGTAGTAGTACAGTATTTCATTTCAGATTTTGAAATGCCAGTTTTCAATTTTATACAGTTTTTCATGAAGTATATGGAAAACTACAAAGCGGTATGTAATTCAGTAGGGTATGTAAGTTTATTCAGGAGGTTTCATGGGATGATGAAGCATGAAGGCTACCAGACCCTGCAATTCTGAGCAAACCACATTATTCATGGAATATTGAGAAAAAACGTTTATTTATTAGCAACAAAAACTAGTGCTGCATAAACTATTTTCTAATAGCAATAGAACCCACATAAGATGGCATTATTGTCTGGTAAGTCCCTTCTCGTTCTGTTAGTCGCTGTCGCCTTCAGCTCTGGGCTTTTAACAGCACGAGGTGAGCCTTACCACACAGTAAAGCCCTCTTCCTCAGATTCTACTGCTTAAATGTAGCCCCATTGACAGGTCTGACTTACCTCGTAAGGTTTTTACTGTGTTTTCTCTCTCATTAGGAAGCTTACAGCAATAACGAAACAGCACACTAAAGCTTAAAGGTATGAGTCCAGTCCTCTGTGACCTTCATTGTGATTTCTGTTCAAGTCTGTGCTGTTAAATGGTATTTAGTACGACAGTGAAAGGAAATCAGGACCCTGCTTTTTCTAAGCGCCGCCAGCCATTTTTATTTAAATAGAAATTTAGATCATGACATATCAATAGTATGTACAGAATACTATAGAAAAACAATTAGCAATGACATGTTTAAACACAATGTGATCAGTGATACTACAGATATATACAAAAATGTAAGTGTGCCATGATGTGGATGAATGGACAGACACCCCTATCCCAGGAATCTGACATTCTCAATAACTTAAATAATGTTAATACTACCCAGTGAGGATAAGAAGGGCTGCTGCGTCTCCTATTTCCCTGCTGGGAATGAATTCCCCTGGGCAGGGAATATAGTGAATGCAGTCGTACACAGTGTATCTGGAGCCCATCACATTGTGATTAAACATTGCATTTCCATCTCTTATTTTGTACTATTCTGTATGTAATGTTTATATATTTAATTTCATTTTCAATCAGAGATTACATCTATGATATAATAACAAACAGATGAGTCAGAACACACATCAGCACCATCAATTGTGCTCAACTTGACAGACATTCCTCGCCACTTCTTCAGGGTGTACCTTGAGATCCACTTACCCAAAACTTGCCTAAATGTTTAACTGCGCATTTCATACAAGCTATTTCACCGCCTGTGACTGTAGTATATGCTGCCCTACTTCTTTAGGAACTGATTTCAAAGGTATTGAAGGCTATATCTTGGCCATTAAAGGTTTGATAAACAAGCTTGTAAAACTCTTTTGGAAAACAGAAGTGATTGTAAAATCAGAATTTATCACGGTTTTGCTCTATTTGGAAAACATTTTGGGACTACCAAAAGAAACTTAAATTCAATGCCAAACATTTCAACATTGAAGACTTAACGTCTTAACGCTTGTCACTGTGAATTCATGCAGTTTCTTTCAGTTGATCTCAATTCCACACTGTTGACTGTTTAATAGGTATGGATGATGAAACATGTTATTCTGGGATTGAATTCTTGGCTGTCTGTCAGAGCAGTGATCATTAACAGGGCTAGAGCTGGGGGAAGCTGAAGCTCGTCTCCCCTCTCAGTGCATGCTGGAGCAGGGTCAGTCGCAAGCATGTACTGGGCACTCAGACCAGGGATTTGACCAGAGCTACCATGTGATCCACTCCACAGGCCACATCCACCACCTTCCCCAGCACTGTCACCTGAAACACACCAGGGGGCGCTCAATCACAACACATTCACAAAATAACAACAAACAGTTACAAAATAAGACAGACATTTTTTATAGAAATTCACATTAAAACATTTTAACCCAATTAAAACAAGTATCATGACAGTAATCACCTTGGCTTGCAGCTAATGTATGCTCATTTAAAAATATATGTTGTCCAATAGAAAGGCCTTAACAACTGTCATCACAATTGAATAAGCGTGTATTTAGACACAAAACGTAATGTTTTAACTAGGGGTCAGACACATTCTGAATCTCACTAATCTGATCCTAGAAAGTTTCTTCCTAGATCTATGCAAAAATGGAAGTGTGTTAGGCAAACAGAGAGACAGACTCAATCTACCTCTGGACTCGTTTACTTTCAATAACCGTTGCTAAGAAGGTAAATACAGAATTTAAACAGGAAATAAAAGAATACTGTGTGTAAAATCACTACAGAACAGTGGACATTGTGGAGTTGGGTGTGGAAAGATTGGGTTACCATGCGAAACAGCAGTCCCTGTGTCTTTGTGTTTGAGATCAATGAGCTACTAGGATCCGGTCAAGCTCAGAGTGTGAAACAGCAGTCCCTGTGTCTTTGTGTTTGAGATTTATAATACTGTGTTGTAGGGTGTCACCATTTTACACATATGACTTATTAAATAATAACAGACATATTGGCCCTAAATATTATTATTATTTATTTCTTAGCAGACGCCCTTATCCAGGGCGACTTACAATCGTAAGCAAAAACATTTCAAGCGTTACAATACAAGTAATACAATAAGAGCAAGAAATACAATAACTTTTGTTCAAGCAAAGTACAAGTTTGACAAACCACAATTCAATAATACAGCAGGTAATAGTGATAGTTACATCAGGATATGATTAAATAGTGATAGTTACATCAGGATGTGATTAAATACAAAGTACTACAGGTTAAAAACTTGGCAGATTACAGTATTCTGAAGTACAGGATTAAATGCAGTAAAATAGGGGGCTGATAAGAGCAAAATAAAGCACATTTACATGAAGGGTGATAGTGTCCCAGGATACAAACAGAGGAGTTCTACAGGTGCTGTTTGAAGAGGTGGGTCTTAAGGAGGTGCCGGAATGTGGTCAGGGACTGGGCAGTCCTGACATCTGTAGGAAGGTCATTCCACCACTGCGGAGCAAGGGTGGAGAAGGAGCGGGCTTTGGAGGCAGGGGAGCGTAGCGGTGGTAGAGCTAGTCTTCTAGTGCAGGCGGAGCGGAGAGGTCGAGTGGGGGTGTAGGGAGAGATGAGGGTCTGGAGGTAGCTGGGTACAGACTGGTCAAGGCATCTGTAGGCTAGTACAAGAGTCTTGAACTGGATGCGAGCGGTGATCGGGAGCCAGTGGAGCGAGCGGAGTAGTGGAGTAGCGTGGGCGAAGCGAGGCAGAGAGAACACCAGGCGGGCAGCAGAGTTCTGGATGAGCTGGAGCGGACGGGTGGCGGACGCAGGGAGGCCAGCCAGGAGGGAGTTGCAGTAGTCTAGGCGGGAGAGTACCAGGGCCTGGACCAGGAGCTGGGTAGCATAGTTAGTGAGGAAGGGTCGGATTCTTCGGATGTTGCTCAGGAAGAATCGGCAAGTGCGTGCCAGAGTGGAGATGTGCTGGGAATAAGAGAGGCAGGGGTCCAGGGTGACTCCAAGGTTCTTAGCGGAGGAAGAGGGAGAGAGTGTGGTAGATTCCAGAGGAACAGAGATAGAGAGATCAGAGGAGGGGGAGGAGGAGGGAAAGAAAAGGAGGTCAGATTTAGAGAGGTTGAGTTTGAGGTGATGCGAGTGCATCCAGGAGGAAATAGCAGACAGACAGGTAGAGATACGGGAGGAGATGGTGGAGTCAGAGGTGGGGAAGGAGAGGAAAATCTGAGCATCATCAGCATAGAAATGGTATGAGAAACCATAGGATGCGATGAGGGGGCCCAGGGAGCGGGTGTAGAGAGAGAACAGGAGAGGACCCAAGACTGACCCTTGGGGGACTCCAGTTAAGAGAGGGTGAGGTGTGGAGGTTGCTCCACGCCAGGTTACCTGGTAAGTGCGGTTGGAGAGGTAGGAGGAGAACCAGGCCAGAGCAGTGCCAGAGATCCCCAGGTCAGCAAGAGATGATAGTAGAATAGAGTGATCAACAGTGTCAAAGGCAGCAGAGAGGTCGAGGAGAATTAGGACAGAGGAGAGAGAGGCAGCTCGGGCACATTTAAGTGAGTTGGTGACAGACAGGAGGGCGGTTTCAGTGGAGTGAGCAGAGCGGAAGCCGGATTGGAGAGGGTCAAGCAGAGAGTGGTTGGACAGGAAATATCAAGTGTCTTTCTACAGTCCGAACCCTTCTGTTTAACCAGACTCTTATCCCAAAAGCTGTTTCCAAAAAACTTTTCTGATGTTTTCCGACAGGTAGAATGGGTACAATTTACATAAAGGTGGCAGAATAACTATTCAGTATTTAACCCTTTGCGGTCCATTGTCGGACTGGGTCCGACATTGCAATTATTCCTCTCAGGTCCTTTGTCGGACTGGGTCCGACATCATTATAGCAACGCAAAAAACGGGTTTCTAGTCGTTTTTTCTCCGGAAAAAGCAGAGAAAACCATTCAATTGCCGAGTGGGAATGACAGGATCCGAAACAAGTCGGGAAAAAAAAAAAAAAAAAAAAACGTATCTCATGAATAGGCATACATGGTATCAGGTATCAGATAACGGGGCGGTCATAGTAAACAAGCTGGCTGAGTGCGTCAGCGCACAGAGACTATCATGGACATTTGCAGAGCTTTTTTCAGATGTTATAGTAATAAAATAATGACTTTGATCGCAATATTGAGGAGTTTGGTGATAAAACGAGTGATCCGGAGATGATTGATCGGTATGTATGACTATTATTTTTATTATTATTTATTTCTTACATAGATGAAAGCGATAGCGAAAGAAAGGGTGTGGCGGGGCTACAGAAGCCTAGTGAGTGCTTTGTTGATATGCAGGGCCATTTAAACCTGTTTGACTGTGGAAAAAAATACATTTTAAACAGCGTGTCTAAAATTAACTGCGCGTGTGAAAATAAATTAGACCTGACGTGCCTGACACGCACTTAATAAATGGACTGCAAAGGGTTAAAACGAGGAACCTATATGTTTGATGCAAATGACGTCACTTTCAGGAGATACAGAGAAAGAAGAGAAGATGCATTTAATAGAACATTATGCAAGTACATCAGGACAGAGAAATAAAACAAAGTAAAGTAGAAAGCTCATTTTAATGTTATTTTGTAAATGTATTCTGTAAAAGTTCCCAGACATATCTGCCACAAATCAAAACATATTCAAATAACAGATTAAAATAAAAAAAGTTTTAAAAAGTAGCATATAAGTTACATTAAAACCCACTAAGACAAAAATGCCATTTTATAAAAGTATGTTTTCAGTCTTGACTTAAAAATTGCAACTGTCCCAGCTTCCCTGACGAATGAAGGCAGAGCATTCCATAGTTTAGGAGCTCTAAAGAAAAAGCCCTACCTCCTCCCGTGTTCGTTTTATTGGCCCTAGGAATAACCAGCAGCCCCACTTCCTGGGATCTAAGAGTGCGATTTCGGAAGATACGCAGTCAGTAGCTCCTGCAAATTGCTAAGTGCTAATCCATTCAGGGCTTTATAGGTTAATAGTAAAATCTTAAAATCAATTCTATGTCTGAGTTGTCTGCCACTCCATACGGGAATGAGTTTATGCAGCTTCATTATCTCTTTCATCCTCTAAACTCGCAGCAATCCCTAGCAGCACATTGGGATCTGTCACCATTAGTATAGTCAAAGGGTCACTCCACCCACATCAACCCTTTTGATTTTTGCATGGGGGGTATGTTAGGTACCCACTTTATTTGCATAACATTCCTCATGCTGTTGGAATTGGGATTTTGCAACTGTTCTCATCCTTCCTGGCCATTTTTTATTTTGCTCAGAACACGAAAAACAGTTGGAAAGTTAAGACACAAAAGCTGTCCCAGACGGTCGGAAAAGTTTGATATTCCGGGCCATTATCTGTGTGCCTGATGCTGAAAGACTAGTGCATGCCTTTGTGTCATCTAGGATTGATTTGCAATGCTCTGTTGCTGTTTTCTGAGCCGTGCTTTGTCTCGCTTGCAGCTCGTTCACAATGCTGCTGCTAGAGTTCTGACTACAACTAAGAAAAGTGAACATGTACAGGTAGAGAACAAAAAATGGAAACACCTAGGTAAATGAGTGACACCAAGTATATTGAAAGCAAGGGCTTCCACACAGGTGTGGCTCATGCGTTAATTAAGCAAATAACATCCCAGCATGCTTAGGGTCATGTATAAAAATGTTGGACAGGCCTGGTTGCCTATAATCATGGCTAGCATGGCTGCAAGAGGAGACCTCAGTGACTTTGAAAGAGGGGTGATTGTTGGGCCATGTCTGGTAGGAGCTTCAGTGACCAAGGCAGCTGAACTTGCTGATGTTTCACGAGTAACAGTGTCTAAGGTGATGTTGGCATGGAACTCTGAGGGAAAGACATCATCAGCAAAGGACAATAGGGGGCGGAAGCGCATACTCCAGGATTGTGATATCCGTGCATTATTTCAAAGTGCAAGGCAAAACAGGTGAGCAACTGCAGATCAATTGACTGCAAATTTAAACCTGGGGCGCGAGCAGCCAGTTTCATCAAAAATGGTCTGTCGAGAACTCTACAGAGCGGGATACCAGTGGCCCAATGCCCTATTAAGTGACTTTAAATTGGTGTTTCCATTTTTTTGTTCACTACCTCTATCCCTTTTTGTTATAAAGCTCTGTAATGATGGAATCATTTACCCATTGTTGTCAGGGAAGCTGGGACTTTACTGTTTTTAAATCTAGATTAAACTCATTTTTATAAATTAGCTTTATTAACCTAAGTTTTTAATTAATTAATTAATTTATTTATTTATTTTTAAGGTTTTTATCTTAGTTTTTCAAATTTTACAATTAAACTGTATATTTTAGTTTTTAATTCCAATTTTATTAAATTTTTTAATTAGATTTTTTTCATTGTTTATTTTTACAAACAAACTTTTTATCTTAGTTTGTTCTATAATTAAAACCATCTTTTTTTGTCGCTTTATTTTAATTGTAAATATTATAATTTTTTTTTGTATGAAGCACTTGGGATCCATTGGCACTATAGAAATGTGAATTGTATTACCGTATTGTAATACGAGAGACCCATCACACAGCGTTAACAGAGCGTCGGAGACATTTTTACACAGGGAGTGGGGAGGGTTTGGGGTGGGTTATTTAAAAACTGACTTCAAAGTTCTGGGATCAATCAGATAACGCCTCCTTTTGTATGTAGCTCTCTTACCCGCCATGGGAAATACTGATCATCAGTCTTGTCAATGCCTAGACATCCTCGGATATTCTCCCCCAAAGAGTTCACCCCCATCTGCAAAACACGTCAACTCAGCTTAGAGATTCTCCAAAAAACACATCACCCTTCATTCCATTGTATTATTTTTCATATTAACATATTACAGTACACATGCATGCTTCGTGTCTTTAGAAAAGGGAGATCATGTTTAATTAACCTGCTTGATTTTTTTGAGGATGCAACATCGACAATGGATAATTGCAAAGCATTTGACATGGTTTATTTAGATTTCCAGAAAGCTTTTGACAAAGTCCCACATAAAAGATTCTCAAACTGAATGCAGTAGGGATTCAAGGAAATGCATGCACATGGATTAGGGAGTGGTTAACATGTAGAAAACAGAAAGTACTGATTAAAGGAGAAATCTCAAAATGGAGCGAGGTAACCAGTGGAGTACCACAGGGATCAGTAATAGGTCCTCTGCTATTCCTAATCTATATTAATGATTTAGAGTCTGGTATAGTAAGCAAACTTGTTAAATTTGCAGACGACACAAAAATAAGAGGAGTGGCAAACACAGTTGCAGCAGCAAAGGTCATTCAAAATGATCCAGACAGCATTCAGAACTGGGCAGGCATCTCTAAACATCAGTGTTCGGTACGTTGTTCAGCATTACGAGATGTGAGCGACATTAACAGGTGACATTGTTTAAAGATGGAACTCACATAAAAAAATGAATGCAAAGTAGGACAAAATAAACTTACTCTAAAATTAGCAAAATTGCATAAGTGGGCCTACATATGATACGATACACGGGAAAAAGAATGTGGCAATAGACCACATCATTTCTATGAATATACCCTGTAGTAAATGCTTCATTTTGGCTGACACTTGTAGGCAAAATTCATCTTAGACTTTTGTCCTTTGTAGGTCACGAGGCGGGAGCAAGGCCACCCGAGGTGATGTTTAACAACATGGAGTTAGTAAGAGATGAAACATATAAAGAGAGGGGTTCTGCCTCTTCAAAGGCCCAACACATAGAAGAGGGGTTCCGTCACTGAGGAGACCCGACAAACAAGACAGGGGTCTCTGTCGGAGACCTGACATACGAAGAGAGGTCATCGTCTCTGAGATGACCCGACATAAGAAGAGGCTTGTGAACCAGAAAGTAAGAAACATGGAGTTAGTACATATAAAAACATATAAAGAGAGGGTCTCCGCCTCTTCGAAGGCCCAACACATAGAAGGGGGGTCACCGTCTCTGAAGAGACCCAACAAAAAGGAGAGGGGTCACCATCGCTGAAGAGACCCGACAAACAGGAGAGGGGTCACCGTCTCTGAGGAGACCCGACTAACAGGAGAGGGGTCACCGTCTCTGAGGAGACCCGACAAACAGGAGAGGGGTCACCGTCTCTGAGGAGACCCGACTAACAGGAGAGGGGTCACCGTCTCTGAGGAGACCCGACTAACAGGAGAGGGGTCACCGTCTCTGAGGAGACCCGACTAACAGGAGAGGGGTCACCGTCTCGAGGAGACCCGACAAACAGGAGAGGGGTCACCGTCTCTGAGGAGACCCGACAAACAGGAGAGGGGTCACCGTCGCTGAAGAGACCCAACAAACAGGAGAGGGGTCACCATCTCTGAGGAGACCCGACAAACAGGAGAGTGGTCACTGTCTCTGAAGAGACCCGACAAACAGGAGAGGGGTCACCGTCGCTGAAGAGACCCGACAAACAGGAGAGGGGTCACTGTCTCTGAGGAAACCCGACATACGAAGAGGGGTCCCGCCATTTGGGGGCTTATATATAAATAGTGGCTTCAGAACCTGAAAAAGAGGAACAAAAGATCATGCGATGCTGAAAGGTGGGGTTTTGGCCGGGGGTCCCCTCCGACTCATGGAGAATCCTCCTCCTTAGAGGTAAATGAAGCGTAGCTTAACAAAGGGTTGGAGAAAGTGGATCACTAACCTCACAAAGGATGGACCCCCGGCTCCCCACTAAACACTCCTACATGTGTAGACAGACAAAGAACCGCCAATGCAAATAGAAAACAAAGAAAAAGAGAAAACATTTAATACAAGAATAAAACATTTAACATGACAAAGGGGTTAGTCAGTTCCTCCCTACTAACGCTGCACAGTGGAAAGGAAAACCCCCCTTCCTTTTTAGGGGGAAATCTTTGGTGGCCCTGGTGGAAAGGTCGTCTCCACTCCGGACATACTAGCAATAGACTGGTGGGCACAGGGTATTTCGATTGGGGAAGAACGAATGTAAGCTCAACTGCTGATGAGGTCCAGCACCCCATATTTTTGATTAGATGCTGGTTATTTTTTGTTCTTGCTGCTGATGTGGCTGCCCTGATTCTGAATGAATGGGGAGTGTAGATTTGCGGGGGAAGTCCTGCTCTGGAAACCAAGGTGGAGAGATGAGAAGTGAACCAATGCCTTGATACAACAGATCGGCTTGAATTTATGAACAGTGGGTCAGAAGATGACATGGGTTTGCGCTCTGCAATATACTTCTGCATGGAAGCATATGGGCATAGAGGAGAGTCTTTTTTTTTTTTTTTTTGAAAACTGAATACATTGGCTTTGCCAAAGCTGATCCATTTTTTAAATGCATAGGAAGAGATTGTAGCTGGAGCCCAATATAAAAAATCCTTTGTTTGAATTAAGTAGTTTGCTGATAGCTGGGTTTAGTTGAAGATCAGCTGATTGAACTGGGGGGGTCGCTGTTGGAGTTGGCAGGGCTGTAGGAACCAGACGATGAAATCTGGAAATCTGTAAACGAGAAAGAGCATCTGCTGCATTATTACAGATGCCTGGCAGATGGCAAGCTTGTATTAGAAAATTATTAGATATTGAAATCCATATTAGACACCATATTAATTGCATGATAAGAGGAGAATTGGAACGGCCTTTGTTGATAATATGCACTGTAGATATGTTATCGCAGTAAAATAATATTGATTTCTTAGACCAAAGATGACCCCATAGCTGAGCTGCCACGACTACTGGGTAAATTTCAAGAAGAGCTGTGGATTTTTGATGCGGTGATAGGCTTTCGATTTACATAGGCCATACACTTGAAAACCATTGACTGTTCAAGAGACCTCCGAATCCCAAAAATGAGGTGTCCGTAAACAAAGCCAGGTGGTGTGGTGTTGAAATATAATCATCATAGAACATAGAAAGACCGTTCCAATGCTGAATAAGAGTGGACCACATTTTAATGTCTTTCCTAGCTTCTGATGAAATATTGATGTAGGAGTCCAAGTTTTTTGCTGACGATGCAAGAGAAAGTAATCGAGATATAAACGTCCGCCGCTGGGGGATAATGCGAATTGCAAAGTTGAAATGACCCAGCAAAGAGAGCAGTGTATGTTTCCTGATGGTTTTACTGATCTGGAAGTTCTGGATAAGAAAACATGTGATTGAGTTGAGACAAGGGAAGGCTGGCTTTGAACTATTCTGTGTCCAGTATGATTCCTACAAATTCCAGAGAATGAAGGGGGCTGATTGTTTTTTCTTCTGAAAGCGGGATACCAACTTCTTAAAATAAACTCTTAAGATTAGTGATCGCTTCTGCTGGCGGATCTGAGGGATGAGAGATCAATAGAAAATCATCAAGTAGGTGGAGCAGAAACGGAACATGGTAGGCGTTAAGAAGTATCCAGCATGACGCTTCTGAGAGAGTACTGAATATCTTCAGGCTGCTGCGGCAGCCGGAAGTTATCTGAGTAGCAAAATAAAACTTTCCTTCCCAGCATATCCCAAACAGGTGGTGAAAAGAAGAATGGTCTGGCATTACTTTAAATGCTGTGGGGATGTTCTGCTCTGTGCAGACTGCCTGCTGTCTGGCTGGAGCCGCTGAACAACCAAGCGCAGCTGGGGAGCTTTCTTGGGTGGAAAAACTGGTTTTTCTTGAGCTTGTTGAGCGTCCAGTCCTTCCAGTACAGTCGCTCCGGAGATGCATCCGGAGTACAGAGTCGCTTGGATTGGCAGAGATTAACTTCTTGGCTGGCAGGTAGAGATAAAGTATCCCGGTTGGGAAGCACCTCTCCAGAACTTACGGAGACGCCGGACAGAGAGAAGAATGGTGGTGATCGCATCCTGGTTTGAAGCTGCAGGAGAATGCTCTGCTAGACAAGAAATCCTGAAAATCCTCTGAATCTGAGGAAGAGAGTTGCTGCGAGTACTCCATATTAATGCTTATTTTGCTGATGAGAGTAGTCAGATGTGAGTCAAGCAATCCGCTTAGGTTTACACCAGAACAAAAAAACACAAGAAGACTACATAGGGGTGACTAATGGTTTAACTAGAGTAGATTTGATTAATGGTTGGGGGCTCCCGAGTGGCGCATCCGGTAAAGGCGCTCTGCCTGGAGTGCAGGATGCGCTCTATAGCCTGGACGTCGTCGGTTCGAGTCCAGGCTATTCCACAGCCTACCGTGGACGGGAGCTCCCAGGGGGCGGTGCACAATTGGCCGAGTGTTGCCCAGGGGGAGGGAGGGTTTGGTCAGCCAGGGTGTCCTCGGCTCACCGCGCCCCCTGTGGTCTGGCCGGGCGCCTGCGGGCTTGCCTGTAAGCTGCCCGAGAGCAGCGTTGTCCGCCGACGCTGTAGCTCTTAGGTGGCTGCATGGTGAGTCCGCAGTATTTAAAAAAGCTGTTGGCTGATGGCACACGCTTCGGAGGACAGTGTGTGCTCGCCTTCGCCCTCCTGAGTCAGCGCAGAGGTGGTAACGGTGAGCTGAGTTTAAAAAATAATTGGCCATTCTAAAAATTGGGAGAAAATAATAAAAATAATTGGCAACGACTAAATTTCTTAAAAAAAAAAGATCTGATTAATGAAATGAGATGATAAGATAGAAGGGAGCCTAGCTTCCACCCCCCAAACCACACTTAATAGGTTATCATATATTTAGTTTTTTGCAAGTCTGGTGATTATATCTCCCTCGCCTGCAGGAGCGCGAAGGCCAATGCACTTCTCTATATGAGAACCCCGCCAAGATCAGCAACTTGGCACAGCCAGGATTTAAACCAGCAAGCTCCAGACTGCTTAACACCTTGAACTCCTTATGACAGTACCTTTACTAGTTGTTATATTAGCATTAACACAGTCTTGCAGTAGTTTCCCCACTGGATGAAGTATATTCTGGATTGCGATTATAAGATCTGTCTCACCTGTTATGGCTGCAAAGAGGTTTAGCCCACAGCGGATCTGCACCACGGCAATGTCGGGGTTAAAATCTGAGCAGCCCAGCAAAGTTGGTGGGATCATCTCAGGGGTCCTGGACTCTGATAGGTTGGGCCCCTTCCCCAGAATTCCATAGCCCCACACAAACACCTGCCCACTCTCTGTAGAGTTGAGAGATACAGCATTAGTCACTCTAACATCATAGGAGAACAAACAAAGGATTTAAAGCGAACCCCCTGCAAAGTTTACAAGAAAGATGATCTTTGCTGTGTCCCATGTTGTCCGTATTGCAGCGTTATATTTTTAAACTTACTGCCAACTATTTTAAAATTTTGAATCACACCTCATGGTTCATAAATCAACCCGGGCAACACATTTCTCAACATTCACTCGGGAGGGTTCACCAGGAGAGAAAATAAAAGCCTCTTCTGACGCAGTGTATTCAGTGTAAAATACATAGATAAAGAAATCATCAAAAATACATTCACTGACTAAAATATAAACAACATTACCATTTCAGTTAAATAACAAATATAATCAAAAGTGATAAACGTGCAGTTCCCTTTCCAGTACAAAATGTAACCATTACCGAATGGGTTATAATCTCTTAGAGCCCGAATTACCTGAGCACTTCATATCAAAGCTGCTCCTTTATGCCCTTTGTGTGTCAGACATTGTCTCCCCACCCAGGAGATAAAGATGAATGATGTACAAGACTCAGCACCATTTTCTCTTTCAACCCGCCTGAGACAGGAGTGAGCTCTGAGTTCTCGTCAAAACTAAGGCAATAAACTGATATATGATCATTGAAATAATTTTATTTTAAAATATAATTCTTTCTTAACCTAGGTACTGATTAAGCCCCCTCCGCGGCCTTGTTCCTTCCCTGAGATTCAGTCCCTTGTTGGGTCTAAGTTTCCATGCTCTCTCCCTTGCTGCTCGGCTCTTTGTGAGGCAATATAACTTGTGCTAGCTCCTTTTCATAGATATATATATATATTTATTTTTTTCATAAATATTATATATATCATTTTTATGAAGCTTTGATTCTCATAGGTGTCTTTTGTTATCTGTACACAGACGGTACCTGCGCAGCTGTCTGGTCTTTCCGTCAGCTTTTGCGCTACAGAGACACGGCTAGTGTTCAGGGTTTTTTAGCTACACTGTGCTGTCGAATTTGCCGTTGCTGTGCCTGCTTTTTGCTTCACTGACAATGAAGGCTACTAGATTATTCTAGTAGCATGCAATTTGAAGCCCATGTCTGTTTAACAGTGCATGCTTGCAGTTGCCAGTGGCTTTTTCAGGTCTTCACCTGCATGCCACTTGTCCTGGTTACAAAGCCAGTACCACTCTGTGCCAGAACGGGTACCAGTGATTTGCTCCTGTTACCAGGCCTGGGCCGGTACTGGTAATGGTTGCATTTTGTACTTGAAAGGGAACGCTTGGTTATTATCATACAATTACTCAACCAGCCAATCACGATGCAGCTTTCAGCTGGGAAGCACGCAGAAGCATCTTGTCATCGTAGATATTGCTATGAACCGGGATGAGCTTAAACTTGTTAAAAATACATTTCAAGGATGTGATGAAAAACAGAAACAAAATAAGAATTGGAATCCATATACCACAAATGATACGTTTACATGTTGTATATCCTACTTCTTATGGCTTTAAAGTAATAGTCTGAAAAACTAAAACTAGAGGAAAATGAGAAATGGGAGTGAGACAGAATGATTTGTAAACATGAAGTAAAATGGATATATGAAGAAGGTGTGTCCAGAGATTGAAACAATGTGGCAGTGAAATGGTCAGTATCATCTAGACACCCCTGTAATGAAACTGCACTGATAAAACCAGAGATTACTGCCGTGTACCTACTATAAGGCACTGTCAAATCAAGTTGACTTTATCACTGAAAACAGTTTAAACAGTAAACGACTGACAAGGTTCAAATGTTCAATCTATTAAACATACATTTGGAGCCGTGCAAATATGGGTCAGTCCTACAAAGATGATTCATAAAGTTGATAAGTTAAACAAGACACAACTTGGGCAAACTTGTCACCCATTGTTATTGCAGTAAGGCCTCAGATTACATAACTAGTTGCCATTATTGGTTTCTTGTAGCTGGTTTCACAAATGCAAGTTTACACAGTAGAGCAGTAGTGTCAGGGAGCTCACCGTTCAACACTGCAACCTGAGTCCCTCCGCAGGCAGCCTGCTGCACCCTCCCCACACCGCCAAGGGGAGGAGCCGTGGAGAGCTCAGCTGAACAGAGACAGGGAGAGGGCGGTTTGAGTCTTTTCAACACAATATGATCATATTAATATTGGAGTACTAGACATTGAGACCCTGGAGGGAGTCCAACAAGCAGACTAATTCCAGAGCTTAATGGATTGAGCTGAACCACTGAACTTGTTTTATCCTGGAACAAAAAAGAAGCAGGGGGGAGTTAGTTCGTTTTGTCTGTCTGTTTACTTTGGCTACAAGTGCCGTGTCCTGTTTTGTGTTCTGTTTAACCCTTTGCGGTCCATTTATTAATCGCGCGTCAGGCACGCCAGGTCTAATTAATTTTCACACGCGCAGTTAATTTTATACGCGCTGTTTAAAAGTATTTTTTTTCACAGTCAAACGGGTTTAAATGGCCCTGCATATCAACAAAGCACACACTAGGCATCTCCAGCCCGCCCCAGCCTTTTGTTTGCTATAGCGTTCAGCTGTGTAAGAAATAAATAATAATAATAATAATAGTCGTACATACCGATCGATCATCTCCAGATCACTCGTTTTATCACCAAACTCCTCAATAATGCGATCCAAGTCATTATTTTATTACTATAACATCTGAAAAAAGCTCTGCAAATGTCCATGATAGTCTCAGTGCGCTGACGCACTTAGCCAGCTTGTTTACTATGGACGCCCATTATCTGATACCTGATACCATGTATGACTATTCATGAAATACGCCTTTTTTTTTTTTTTTTTTTTTCGACTTGTCTCGGCTCCTGTCGCTACCACTCGGCAATTGAATGGTTTTCTCGGCTTTTTCCGGAGAAAAAACGACTAAACACCCGTTTATTGCGTTGCTATAATGATGTCGGACCCAGTCCGACAAAGGACCTGTGAGGAATAATTGCAATGTCGGACCCAGTCCGACAATGGACCGCAAAGGGTTAAACCTTTTACTTTGTTAATAAACACTGAGTGCTACCATTTGCACTCAGCTTCTCATCACCACCGTCTGTCTGTGCATTCCTTTCTGGTCTGACGCCACCCACTCCGGCCATCTTTGTGACACGTGGTGTCAGAAGTGGGATGACGACTCAGGCCAGAAAGGGTACTTATCAAAAAAAAATTTTTTTAAAAATGGATAGCTGGAGAGACGGCTGCAGTGAGCTGGAGGATCTCCTCGGGGCCCTGGAGGACCAAGGCTGGTGCCTTGCTTGTGGAGTATACGGGCACACAGTGGTTGTCTGCCCTTTCCAAGAGGAGGAGAAACCAGCTCAAGGGAGGAAGGTAGGGAGAAGGAAAAGAACGGGGAAAGGAAAGCTGCAACAGCAACCACAACACCAGCCGGAGGAACAGCAGCCTGGGTGTTACTGCTGCGCTGAGCCTGGGCATTCCAGCACCAACTGCCCCTGGTACCCACTTGGACAGCTACCCCAACTATGCCCCATCTGCGGAGGTGAGCACTACGTGGCCCGCTGCCCTGTCCATCCGGAGAGGGAGGAGCAGGGGTCGCCTCAGTCTCCACCACCAGCAGGGGGAGGTAGACTGCTGCTCCCACTGCCCCAACCACAACAGCGGCCAGAGGAGCCAGAGAACCTGTTCCCCTGGTGCATCTGGTGCAGAAAGGTGGATCACCGCTGGAGGGACTGCTCCGAGGTGCCACCAAGCTGGTGCGGGCGATGTGAGGAAGGGGGACACGACTGGTCGGGATGCCCCTATGCCAGCTCACCAGTACCCGAGTGTCCACAGCCCAAGCGGGAGGAGCCTGAGCGTCCACAGCCCAAGCGGGAGGAGCCAGAGTGTCCACAGCCCAAGCGGGAGGAGCCAGAGCGTCCACAGCCCAAGCGGGAGGAGCCTGAGTGTCCGCAGCCCAAGCGGGAGGAGCCTGAGTGTCCACAGCCCAAGCGGGAGGAGCCCGAACGTCCTATGCCTGAGTGGGGGGAGCCCGAACGTCCTACGCCTGGGTGGGGGGAGCCCGAACGTCCACAGCCCAAGAGGGGGGAGTCGGTGCGTCCACAGCCCAAAAGGGAGGAGTCGGTGCGTCCACAGCCCAAAAGGGAGGAGTCGGTGCGTCCACAGCCCAAAGAGAGGGAAGTCGGGGCTTCCACAGCCCTAGGACCCAAGCTGCCAGCAGAGGAAGAATGCCTGCTGTCCCCATGTCCACCAGCAGAGGGAGAATGCCTACTGTCCCCATCTCCACCAGCAGAGGGAAAATGCCTGCTGTCCCAATCTCCACCAGCAGAGGGAAAATGCCTGCTGTCCCCATCTCCACCAGCAGAGGAAGAATGCCTGCTGGTTTCCCCTTCAGAGGCAGAGCCGCACCAGTCCCCTGCAAGAAAGGCAGAGCCGCACCAGTCCCCTGCAAGAAAGGCAGAGCAGCACCAGTCCCCTGCAAAAGGGGGAGACTACACGCTGCTCCCACCTCCGTCGCCAGGAGACTACACGCTGCTCCCACCTCCATCGCCAGGAGACTACACGCTGCTCCCACCTTCACCGGCAGGAGCAGAGCAGCCGGAGCTGCCTCTGCCTCCGCCACCTTCACCGGCAGGAGCAGAGCAGCAGGAGCTGCCTCTACCTCCGCCACCTTCACCGGCAGGAGCAGAGCAGCAGGAGCTGCCTCTGCCTCCATCACCATCAGGGGGAGAGAGCAGGAGCTGCCTCTCCCTTCACCAGAAGGACCAGGACTAGATGCTGGCGGTCCTCAGCAGCCCTTGCATAGGCTGCTGAGGGAAGCACGGGGAAGAACCACCCGGCCACAGAGGCCGAGAAGAGAGCCAACACCCGCACCCCAGCTTGTCCTGACTCCCTGCCTCGCTTCGCCCAAGGATGCTTGCCACGCTTTGCCCAAGGATGCCTGTCTGGCATCGCCTGGGGCTGCCTGTCGCGCCGCACCAAATGGCCTCCTATCATTCGTATATTTTCGTATGTTCTTAAGATAGCAGCTTCAGACAAGGGCATATCCAAACTCCCAGTCAAAAGTCAAAATAACTTAAGAGTACACAGAACTAACAAAATAATTCCAGGCACTTTTCTGGCAGTTCCTAGTATTTCATATCCTACTGCTTCACCTGGGAGTCTATTCCATGCATTCCAGGGGTGGAAAGAAGACATTGCACAGCAGTGTAATAACACACCTGAGCTTGTTACCTGTACACGTGGCTTATCAAGCTCATATTAAAGCTGACCTGGGTAATACTGCAATGCAACAGGAGTTTTATTTCCACCCCTGCATTCATACATTCTGTCCTCATTACATGCCATAAGTCCTGGGGTGAGCCTAGTTGTCCTTCTCTGTACCTTCTTAAGACAATAATGTCTGCACTCACCCAGACACCCAGACACACTTCAGTACTTGCGTGGAATCAGTGACAGCAGAGAGCTGGAGGTATTCGGAGTTGCCCCAGCCGAAGAGCTCCCCCTCCTGGGAGACGGCCAGACTGCAGTCCCCATATGAGACCACCTGCCTGACCCGGACCCCCACCAGATCCCCTCTGAGCACGGTAGGCTGGCTGCTGACCCTGTGGTGCCCCAGACCTGAAACAAAACACACCACAGAGAAGGAATATCAGAGTACAAGACAGAACGAGCACCATCCATCCTCGCCACCGCTGGAAATGCTAAATTAGAGCTATCAACACGATGAAAAAGTGACCATAATGTATCAACAGCATCACAGATTAGTATAGAATAAGAATTAGAGGATATCCCCACAATATGTTACTCTCAATCGTATAGGCTAAATAATGTTAAATACCAAGTTTCATGACAATTGGGTAAGTGGTTCTCCAGATAGAGCAGAACCTCAGAGTTATGAACTGACGCTCTGCCGAGCACCCCACTCTGAACTGGTATGCAATCACTCAACCATGCGTGCAATGCACCAGATAGGCACTCCTATAAGCGGCATGCTAGTCATGAAGGCAAAATCACTGACCAACAAATGTATCCAGACAAAGGTGAGGCAGATTTCAAAGTAAGTATGGATAATTTTACGAGGAACATTTTAGTTTAAACAAAGCACACTTTTTTTTTAAGCCAAAGGAGGCTGAATGACTGAGCAAGCAGGATGAATGATTTTTTTGTTTAAAATAAAATAAAATAAAAACAAGCCCTAAGTCAACCGATGTTTTACTGGACATTTTTGCTGCAGTTACAATTTCAATTTTTAGAGTTACAGACATTTCACACGCCCATCTCCACTATATAAAGTGTGACACACAGACACACACCCACCTCCACTATATAAAGTTTGACACACAGCCACACGCCCGTCTCCTCTATATAAAGTGTGACACACAGACACATACCCACCTCCACTATATAAAGTGTGACACACAGACACACGCCCGTCTCCACTATATAGTGTGACACACAGACACACACCCACCTCCACTATATAAAGTGTGACACACAGCCACACGCCCGTCTCCTCTATATAAAGTGTGACACACAGACACATACCCACCTCCACTATATAAAGTGTGACACACAGACACACGCCCGTCTCCACTATATAGTGTGACACACAGACACACACACATCTCCACTATATAAAGTGTGACCCACAGACACACGCCCGTCTCCACTATATAAAGTGTGACCCACAGCCACACGCCCGTCTCCACTATATAAAGTGTGACCCACAGCCACACGCCCGTCTCCACTATATAAAGTAAGAGACACTTCTTCACACAGAGAGTGGTGAGGGGATGGGATGAGCTGCTTAGTCTTGTTGATTCTGGATCACTGGGTACTTTAAGACCCAACTTGACAAAGTTCTGAGATCAGTCAACTACTAGGATCTAGACAAGCTTAGACTGGTAAATGGCCTCCTCTTGTTTATACATTTTCTTATGTTCTGACAAATTTAAACACATATTCCTCAATTCTGAATAGCTGATAAACAAAAGTACATTTTATACCATATTACAGTAAAAATAAATCCTATTGAGCTCACTGACCTGTCTGCCCATCAGCCCCCCAACCACAGGAGTACACATTGCCAGTGTCTGTCAGGAACAAGCTGTGATCCTGTCCACACGCCACCTACACACGACAAAGCAAAATACATCCAGCTGAGAACTGAGATGTTGAATATTTTCATTTTAAAATGTGCAAGCTGCAGTCGTCTGCAGAGACAGCATGATATATAGTCGAGGAAAGGTAAATATAATTATTATTATTATTATTATTTATTTCTTAGCAGACGCCCTTATCCAGGGCGACTTACAATTTATTTTTTACATACAATTGCCCATTTATACAGTTGGGTTTTTACTGGAGCAATCTAGGTAAAGTACCTTGCTCAAGGGTACAGCAGCAGTGTCCCCTACCAGGGATTGAACCCACGACCCTCCGGTCAAGAGTCCAGAGCCCTAACCACTACTCCACACTGCTGCCCCATAAATATAAACCTGCCAATATACTGTGGTGTTGGTCCACCATGGGCATCCAGGACTGGCACATGGGTGTTTAAAGCACAAGGGTCTACTCTATAAGATGGGAATTGTGCCTTCAAGGGGCGGCACCATCTTTCAACAATATCATCTTTTAATGTCCATCACATCTCATAATGCTGAACAACATACTGAAGGCTGAAGCTGGTTCGAGATGCCGCTCACAAACTAAACTGCATGTGAAGTACCACATTCCTTCGAATTTGAGACGCAGACCAAATTTACCACCTCAATTTGAGGAAAAAATAAAACATCAAATAAATCTGCATTTACAAAGATACAACCTCAATTACGGATATGGAGGCAGTTTGCAGCTGTCTGCTATCACACAGAGCATTACAGTTATGTGCTGCTTCTCATTTCCAGTCATCATTACACCTGTTTTTCTCCCAATTTGTGAACTGTGGCATTGCTTGGCATGTCTGATCGCTTTTCCTATCTGTCCGAGCTGGTGCTAATTGTTAGAAACACTGAAATTGTAAAAGCTCTTTGAATTCCTCAGGAAGCTAATGACGCTTCTTTGAAAATGGCTGCCTGTAGGTCAGTCATAGATGATTCAAGATGGGGCAGTAACACTTTGGTTCGTCTTTTCTCGGCAGTAAGTCACGTTGCTGCTTGTGTATTTGAGCAGTGACATCTTTGTTCGTCTTTTCTCCAGTCAGTCACGTTGCTGATTGTGTACTTGGGGCGGTCATGTATTTTGTCTGCGATTTTAATACACGCATCACTATACTGTACTCAAATTTAAGAAGCAGGCTATTTTTGAGAAGCAAAAAATTGTTCAAAAAGTGCATCTTAAATTCGAAGGTATACTGTATAAAGAATGAGAAAAAGTGGGCCTACATAGGATTCAAAAGCACATGAATACAATAATGACAATAGACAAGTTATGCTAATAGACCCTGTGGTAGTTCCATTAAAGGGAAAACAACTTGGAAATATTTTATTTTTGGTCGATGTATTGCATGTTCATAATTCTTGAAATTTATTTCCATTAATTTAGTAAGATCTTTCCGCTAAATACGTCTTCAGTTTGTAAGGTTTTATCCATGTTTTTTTTATAGCTCATAAAACTAGTATGCCTGGTGACACTGACTGAGAACTGGGCTCCTATATAAAAGAAAGCTGGTATTTGGTGCCGTGTACATCTCTTGGCGTTCATGTCTAACCCCTGTTTCTCTCACTCCCCTCACCTGAACCACTTTGCTGTCGAATCCTTCAATCCGGTGTATCACGTGACTGCCGCTGTTGGGAGAAACACACTACATTAGAAACCCTTACCCAGAAACCAGACAGCCTACTAATGCCCTACGACAGGTTCTAATCAGAGGCGCCGGGTTTGTATCATTTTTGGTGGTGTCCAGTACGGGTCAGTGTCCCGCCCCCTATACTGGCAGTCCGATACAAAAAAAAACAAAAGAAAAATAAAAAGAAAAAAGTTTCAGTTTCTCTATATTGCATAAAACCACTACCGTAAGAAAAACGTATTGTGGTTGTACTTATCTTAGACTATCTATTTTATTTGATATCTAGTATATATTATTGCTTACGTATGACATACTGGAGTACATTGTCCTATAAAATGGTATATTAGAGGATAAATGACAAAGCTCTGCTGAATACAGTAACAACCAAGTGCTGATGGATCCACAACCCACAAAAGCAAATACTTACTAAAATTAAATTTAAAAAAGTATTCCCTACTTTTGCGATGTTCTAATTTTTTCCAGGTAAACTGACAGTTCTCTGTGTTGCTGCTCTGGCCGCCCAATCACTGCGTTTAAACGAAGTGATTAAACCAGCATTTCATTTCAAAAGAGCAAGGAGTGTAAACAATACTTCAGAGTCGTTTTAAAGCAACACAGACAGGAACGAAATCAATGATATGGTACACAATAGGACTCAGTTAAGCCTCAAAATAGTAATCGATAAATGGGCACACAAGTAAATGTCGATGATTGCACCGCACACATGCATTTTCGCTCCCCGCGACGGTATTATTTTAATGCCATTGCTGTTCAGTAAAAGCTTGAGCACAACAACTGAATGCGAGCGGGAATTACGCCTTGGTAGCATCAGGAGAAAAAAAAAACACAACATTCGCAACAAGCCTAAAGCAAGTTTAACATATTACAGGGGTGTTACTAAAATATTTATTCCAAACAGATTACAGTACTTTGGAATGTAATCTATATAAATTAGACACAAGTTTATGAAAAACTTTTTTTTATTTTTATTCAGTGACAGCTGCAACATCATGCATTGCATCTTGTTATAATACTGTACCACCTACCTAACCTTCACTGTCTGTGAAACATAATGCGGAAATCCCTGCCTAAAACATTGTCATAATAATAATAATGATAATAATAATAATAATAATAATAATAATAATAATAATAATAATAATAATAATAATAAATTGATTTACTTACCACAACATGCATACCTGCTATAGTTGGTCGTTACTCCAAAATTGCGTTTAACATCACTGACCGTTTATGTATGTATTTATTTATTTAACGTTATAAATACAGCAGTTAATTTTGAAACTCCAAAGAAGCACAAACTACACACAGTCAGTTTTCTTCAATGTGCACAATTTATTTACAGGCTGTTTGCGACACGCTTTTATTTTGTTTAGACAGTGAATACAGAGAGGGGCATACTTCACTTTTTTCTGGTTTTAGTCAGAAATCTAGCGCCGGTATTCTGAACAAGCTGTAAATGGGATACCACATGTTTTGGGACACCAGAAAAAAGTGCATTACAATAATCAATTCTAGATGAAACAAAGGCATGCATTAGTCTCTCGACATCAGATACAGAAATAATTAATCTAAGTTTGGCTATATTTGTCAAATGGTAAAAAGATACCTTAATAACTTCCCTAATGATAGCTCAGGATCAAAGATGACCCACAAACTCTTAATTTCTAGTTTAAGTTTTGATGAGAGACTGTAAGGGTCAACCTCATGTAATCCCACATTTCCTTTTAGTTGGTTCTGTGATCCCACTAGCATAACCTCTGTTTTATCTGAATTCAACATTAGAAAATTCTGTGACCTCCAATGCTTGATGTATGTAAGGCAAGTAGATAATAACACCCAGGCAGAAGAAATTCCTGGCTTTAGGGACAAATACACCTGGGTATCATCAGCATAGCAATGGTCTCCCGTGGCCTCTGGTACTCCCAAAACCTCACCCGATGTGTTTCCCGTGATATTTAGACTCTGGAGGATGGCCTGTTTGACCAGGTCGTACTGGTTAGCCTCCTCATTGGTCATGGCCTGGTACGCGGCTTGGTCCTCCCCGCTTACAGGGGCCCAGTTGGCTCGCCCAGTACTCCTTTAGCCACAACGCGGTGGTGGCCAACCGCTCGAAGGCAACCAAGTACGCCTCCGGGTCATCCTCCGCCACCATCTTCTGCAGCCGTGCCTTAGGGGGCGCCATCACGGGTCCTGCTGGTACTTGGGGTGTGCCTCCGAGTCCGACCCTCTCAATCAGCGACGTGTATCTCTCCTCCCTCCGTCTCTCCTCCCTCTGTCTCCTCTCCCTCCTCCCTCTGTCTCTCCTCCCTCCATCTCTCCTCCCTCCCTCTGTCTCTCCTCCCTCTTCCGTCTCTGCTCCAGCGCTTGTAACAGCGCAGTTAAGTGTTGCGACGTCCATATTTCATTATATTACTGCCTTTATTCACAGATTTAGTAACTAATGTCCAAACTGTCTTTTTGCTGAATGTGGTGTGTGGTGGAATTTTATGCATACAACCGAGCAGGCACCGGTCCCGTACCGAGGGAACGATTGAGACAGAGACAAGTTGGAGCAACTCACACTTTATTAGTCTGCAGACTGGAGCATTCAACAGAGTGTCACAGACTCTGCAAGCAACCGCAAAGAAAGCTCAAAAAACACTAAGTCAAACAGTTCCTTATATAATCAGTTTTTGCACAGAGTTCATGACTTGTGGTAATTCTTATCTTCCTTAGTCAGCTCAAACCAACCTTGTGGTATTCTTGATACTGTTGCCTACCGACTTTTCTGATTGGCTGATTTTTCTAGTTGCTAGGGAGAGAGTGTCTGTCAGGTCTCACAAAGTTGATTCCCCTAATACAAGAATATTAGCTAAGTGACTGGGGAGAAAAGAGGAATTATCGCTGTCTCAAAATATTATCATTTGAGACAGTGTCCTATTCTCATGTCGCTGACTCATTCACTTCTCTGAAAACAGGGCTGCTGACCCTTGGCCACATTCCAGTGTGTTAGTTCAACATTGTAAATCTAATACTTTGTTAACATCAAACTTCATATAATATCATTATTCAGGTTATACAAATCACAGAGATCACCCAAACATATTAGATTAGAACTCTTTGTGCGATTATTCTATCATTCTTCTATCACATTCCCTCCTTTTGTAAATATTATTACAACTATTGTTAGATAGAATAATTATACAACATCGTCAGCCATATCACTGAAAGGGTTATTATCTTCATTGCACAGGTTCTCAGTAGTAAGCAGTGGCATAGTTAGGTGGTGTCCAATGCTTTGGTGCACAGTTTCTTGATGCATATTACAAACAACATTGGCTAGCCCTGTAAGTGATCTCTTGTTTCTTTAAACACATATTTCAAATAACAGACAATAACATAGCAATAAGCAGTACCAATAATGAAATAAGCGAGGACGCATGTCCCGCTACATTCCACCAGTCAGCCCAGTCCACTCCAGCACTTTCTCCAGCTAATCCACATAGGATACCTGTGGCAATGCGCCCCGCCCCTGTGTGCATTTGTGTGTTTTGTGTTGTATGTTGCGTGTGTTAATGTTGGTGTATAGATTGGTACACGGGATATAAACGGGTCTGTGTTTCACGTGTATTTAAAAAGTGTAGATTTGTATTTAGGCACGAGGAGAGCACAAATCACTTCACGTGCTGGTTAAATGTAATATGTGAGCACGGGGTGCACAGAATTAATTCACGTGCTGGGATTCAAGTGAATAATTAATTAGTAATTGAATCCCAGCACAACAGTATATATAGATGCACGTTTTAGTCACTTGTGGTTGGGTGTTCGAGAGTGGAGAACGGGTGAGGAGAAGTAGGAAAGTAAAGTGAAAGAGATCGTAAATATAAGTGTTTGTACTCACCGTGTTTGTTTGTCTCCGTGCACCGTTTGTTAAGTGTTTAGTCCGTTTTGTCTGTCTGTTTTATTTTGGCGTGTAGTGCCGTCTCCCGTGTTTATGTGTTTAAAACCTTTTATTTTCTGTTGATTAAATGCTGAGCGCGATCACGCGCCCAGCTTATACCAAACCACATCTCTCTGTCGTTTGTGTTCCTGTTTCTGGTCTGACGCCACCCACTCCGGCAGTCTTTGTGACACGTGGTGTCCTGCGTGGGATCGACAGCGCCTCCAGGACTCAGGCCAGAGCAGGAACCGCAGTTTGGATTTAAAAAAAGAAAAAAAAAAAAAAAAAAAAATGGCAGAAGACGCCATCAAAGTGCGGGACTGGATGCTGGAAAATGCTGGGCTGGAGGCCCAGTCTATCCCAGTAGTCGTCTAGTTCCTGCGGTTTATGGACAGAGAGCGATGGGAGGCATATGCGAGGGAACAGACCGTAAGCACCTGGGAGGAAGGTGTGGGGTTGGTCCTCAGCTACCTGGAGGCAGTTATAAGTGGAACAGCAGCCCAGGTAGCAGGTCCACCAGCAGAGGAAGAATGCCTGCTGTCCCCGTCTCCACCAGCAGAGGAAGAATGCCTGCTGGTTTTGCCTCCACAGCCCAAGCGGGAGGAGCCCGAACGTCCTACGCCTGAGTGGGAGGAGCCCGAACGTCCTACGCCTGAGTGGGAGGAGCCCGAACGTCCTACGCCTGAGTGGGAGGAGCCCGAACGTCCTACGCCTGAGTGGGAGGAGCCCGAACGTCCTACGCCTGAGTGGGAGGAGCCCGAACGTCCACAGCCCAAAAGGGAGGAGTCGGTGCGTCCACGGCCCAACAGGGAGGAGTCGGTGCGTCCACGGCCCAACAGGGAGGAGTCGGTGCGTCCACGGCCCAACAGGGAGGAGTCGGGGCGTCCACAGCCCAAAAGGGAGGAGTCGGTGCGTCCACAGCCCGAAGAGAGGGAAGTCGGGGCTTCCACAGCCCTAGGACCCAAGCTGCCAGCAGAGGGTGAATACCTGCTGGTCCCACCTCCACCAGCAGAGGGTGAATGCCTGCTGGTTCCACCTCCACCGCAGTGGGAGGACTGCTTGCCCCTCCCACCTCCACCAGCAGAGGGTGAATACCTGCTGGTTCCACCTTCACCGCAGTGGGAGGACTGCTGGCCCCTCCCACCTCCACCAGCAGAGGGTGAATACCTGCTGGTTCCACCACCGCCAGGAGCAGAGGAGCTGGAGCTGCCTCTGCCTCCACCACCGCCAGGAGCAGAGGAGCTGGAGCTGCCTCTGCCTCCACCACCGCCAGGAGCAGAGGAGCTGGAGCTACCTCTGCCTCCACCACTGCCAGGAGCAGAGGAGCTGGAGCTGCCTCTGCCTCCGCCACCGCCCGGAGCAGAGGAGCAGGAGCTGCCTCTGCTGCCCGTACCTCCGCAGGGAGTACGGTGGCCGGAGCCCCAGAAAGGGGAGCTGCCGGCCACGAAGAAGGGGGAGGAGGTCTGGAGACCACCAACCCCAGCAGCAGTTTCGCTGCCGGAGATAGTGGGGGAGGTCAGGAGACCTGCTCCCACTGCAGCAGTTTCGCTGCCGGAGATCGTGGGGGAGGTCTGGAGACCTGCTCCCACTGCAGCAGTTTCGCTGCCGGAGATCGTGGGGGAGGTCCGGAGACCTGCTCCCACTGCAGCTTCTTCGCTGCCGGCAGTACTGTGGTCGGAGCCCCACCAAAGGGAGCTACCGGCTACAAAGACAGGGGGAGAGGTCTGGAGACCACTTTCCCCAGCAGCAGTTTCGCTGCAGGAGTTCTTGTGGCCGGAGCCCCACAGGAGGGAGCTGCCGGCTACGAAGAAGGGGGAGGTCGGGGGACCACCTGCCCCCGCAGCTTTTTCGCTGCAGGACGGGACCAACAGGCTGTCAGCCGTGCCACTACCGGCAGGGGTGCTGACAGCATGGCCAGCCATGGGCCCACTGAAGCCTCCCTTCCCAGCCCGAGACTTTGTCCTGGACTGCTGGGTTTTTAAGGGGGGAGGTGGCCGTTGAGGCCATGTGTGCTGCGCACAAGGGGGGGTATATGTGGCAATGCGCCCCGCCCCTGTGTGCATTTGTGTGTTTTGTGTTGTATGTTGCGTGTGTTAATGTTGGTGTATAGATTGGTACACGGGATATAAACGGGTCTGTGTTTCACGTGTATTTAAAAAGTGTAGATTTGTATTTAGGCACGAGGAGAGCACAAATCACTTCACGTGCTGGTTAAATGTAATATGTGAGCACGGGGTGCACAGAATTAATTCACGTGCTGGGATTCAAGTGAATAATTAATTAGTAATTGAATCCCAGCACAACAGTATATATAGATGCACGTTTTAGTCACTTGTGGTTGGGTGTTCGAGAGTGGAGAACGGGTGAGGAGAAGTAGGAAAGTAAAGTGAAAGAGATCGTAAATATAAGTGTTTGTACTCACCGTGTTTGTTTGTCTCCGTGCACCGTTTGTTAAGTGTTTAGTCCGTTTTGTCTGTCTGTTTTATTTTGGCGTGTAGTGCCGTCTTCCGTGTTTATGTGTTTAAAACCTTTTATTTTCTGTTGATTAAATGCTGAGCGCGATCACGCGCCCAGCTTATACCAAACCACATCTCTCTGTCGTTTGTGTTCCTGTTTCTGGTCTGACGCCACCCACTCCGGCAGTCTTTGTGACAATACCCCACCCGCATAATCGGGCATCTGCTAATATTAGTTGACCAGTGTTGCCCGCCAGCGACGCCTGCACTCTAGCTATCACTACTCTTGAGTGAACGTCCATAAGCTGTGTTACTGTGTGCCAATGCCATCAGCATACCTGTATGATTAATTGTCTTCATCCATTCTTCAGCATCTTCAATAATGCCTGTGATATTAATAGGTGGAGTGGGGTGCATGCTCAGGTGTCCCACAGTCACAACACCCTGTGGGTGAAAACACACAGCCGGCGACATGAGGCATACCTGGCCGCTACTTCCCACCCCCATGCTTGAGGTGATTACACACCATGTTCCATTCCTCATCTGAGTGCATCTTTCGTACCCTAGCTTTGGGTGTACCATTGCTTCCATCATTTACATTGACAGGTTAAGGCTGCCAGCATGGTCACACAGAACAGCATCACCAAATTCAATACACTCAGTGGCCTTGAAGTACAGGGTGGCATTTTGGGCACACTGACCAACCCATGTCTATTTGTGGGACGATAACCCATGTTCCAATTACTACCCCTAGGTTACTGACATTTATCCCGGTACTGTGGTGGACCCGACCGGTGGCATGTGGCACTATTAAAATAAAACAAATATCTCCGTCACAGCGTTCAGTACATATTACCATATTATCCTGAAACTCTGGATATGCTGGGTATCCGGTCTTAGCTATTCCACGTAACATCTGTTCTCTCCAAGCTGTCAAATTTACATCTTCAATTATTGCTTCAACCGTTTTTCACCAGTCATTTGTTCAGCCATGGCCAATCTCTGAATAGCATCGCCTGTTTCAGAAACTGGCCAAGGTGTTCATTGTCCTGCTGTATATTATATATGGAATTGAGGCCTGAATTCACAGCCCCGAACCACCCAGCAATGTCGTCAATCAGACCCCTCCTTTGATGGCCACCTGCGTTATGTTGGCAAGTATCCAATTCACGATTAAAGGTTTTATTCAATATTTTAGTTAATAGTCTAAATTCACCACACCTTTTGGTGTATTGTCGTTTGATATCTTCAATGTTTATTCTTACCAACGTTTACAACCAGGTTACTCCCATCACAAATGGTTTTGCCCTCCCACAGCTAGCAACCTGTCTGGGGGAGAGGGCGTTAACGGGGGTGTGACGGGGTACTGCCCCGTCTTTATGATCAATGTTGGGACTAGCAGGGAGGGGGTTAAAATTCCTCCCTGCCAGAAAAACATGTGAGAATGTGGCTGGAGCCCTAATTGACTAATCAGTAATTATTGAATAATTGGGCTCCAGCCACAGGGGATAAAAGCCAGGGGAGAGGCCCTGGCTAAGGGAGAAAGAGTTGGAGAGTGGTAGAGAGAGTTCTGGAAGGAGAAGGTGTGTTTTGTTTGTGCTGTGTTTTTCTGTTCCAGTGAAGGCAACGCCCAGCCTGGAAACCTTTATTTTTGTAAGTTTTGTTTTTTGCTTTGTGTTTGTTTTATGTTTAAACCTTTTTGTTTGGCCCTTGTGCTGGTTTATTTTGTATTTTTGTTTATTAAAAACTTTATTTTTGAACTTTAAAACTGTCTCTGAGTCTCAAACCTCGGTCCATCCTGTCACAGTTGGTGTCAGAAACGGGATAGCGCCACCTGGAGGCTCAGAGCAGTAATTTTTTTTTTTTTTTTCTTTTTCCTTGAATTTTGGGAGTTTTTTTTGGAAACCTTTATTTAAAATGGGCAAGAAGAGCAGACAGCGGCAAAGGCAGGAGATGCAGCAGCCGAAGAAATGTAGGCTGCTGCAACAACAGCCACCCCAGCTGGAGGACCCAGCCAGCCTTTTTCCCTGATGCTCTTGGTGCGGGAAGGTGGATCACCGGTGGAGGTCTTGTCCAGATGGGCCACCAGCTGACTGGTGTGGGCGCTGTGAGGTGGATGGCCACAACTGGGCAGGATGCCCCCACAATCGGGACCAGGAGCAGCTGCAAACCCCGTCCTCGGCAGCCACCCCACCACTTCCTACATCACCGCCTTCACCACCATCCCAGGAAATATGGGACTGGTTGATGCACCCTGAGGCGGACCTCTTCCACGACCTCCCTATAGTTATCAACACGCTGTGGCGTCGAGATGGGGGGAGGTGGGAAAAGTGGGAGGAACAGCATCACCCGGCGTCCTTCGCAGAGCTTGCCCTGATGGTTGTTAACTACCTGGCGGTAGATATGGGAGATGCCCCAGTCATTCCAATAAAGAAGGTGGAGCTGTCTTCCCGAGAGCCAGAGAGGGGTGAGCTGTCATCCCGAGAGCCAGAAAGGGGTGAGCTGTCGTCCTGAGAGCCAGAAGGGGAGGAGCTGCCGTCCCGAGAGCCAGAAGGGGAGGAGCTGCCGTCCCGAGAGCCAGAAGGGGAGGAGCTGCCGTCCCGAGAGCCAGAAGGGGAGGAGCTGCCGTCCCGAGAGCCAGAAGGGGAGGAGCTGCCGTCCCGAGAGCCAGAAGGGGAGGAGCCGCCGTCCCGAGAGCCAGAAGGGGAGGAGCCGCCGTCCCGAGAGCCAGAATGGAGGCCGCTGCCGTCGCCCAGAGAGGGGGAGCCCGAACGTCCACAGCCCGAGAGGGAGGAGCCCGAACGTCCACAGCCCGAGAGGGAGGAGCCCGAACGTCCACAGCCCGAGAGGGAGGAGCCCGAACGTCCACAGCCCGAGAGGGAGGAGCCCGAACGTCCACAGCCCGAGAGGGAGGAGCCCGAACGTCCATAGCCCGAGGGGGAGGAGCCCGAGCGGGAGGAGTCGGTGCGTCCACGGCCCGAGCGGGAGGAGTCGGTGCGTCCACGGCCCGAGCGGGAGGAGTCGGTGCGTCCACGGCCCGAGCGGGAGGAGTCGGTGCGTCCACGGCCCGAGAAGGGGAAGCCCACAGGCCCAGGGCTGAAGGGACCCGCAGGGGAAGAATACAGGCTGTTCCCACCTCCACCGCCAGCAGAGGGGGAACAGTCGGAGCTGTCTATCCCTCCACCGCCAGCAGAGGGGGAACAGTCGGAGCTGTCTATCCCTCCACCGCCAGCAGATGGGGAACAACCGGAGCTGTTTCTCCCTCCACCGCCAGCAGAGGGAGACGAGCTGCTGTTTCCGCCTCCGCCAGCAGAGGGAGACGAGCTGCTGTTTCCGCCTCCGCCAGCAGAGGGAGACGAGTTGCTGTTCCAGCCTCCGCCAGCAGAGGGAGACGAGCTGCTGTTCCCGCCTCCGCCAGCAGAGGGAGACGAGTTGCTGTTCCCGCCTCCGCCAGCAGAGGAAGACGAGTTGCTGTTCCCGCCTCCGCCAGCAGAGGGAGACGAGTTGCTGTTCCCGCCTCCGCCAGCAGAGGGAGACGAGTTGCTGTTCCCGCCTCCGCCAGCAGAGGGAGACGAGTTGCTGTTCCCGCCTCCGCCAGCAGAGGGAGACGAGTTGCTGTTCCCGCCTCCGCCAGCAGAGGGAGACGAGTTGCTGTTTCCGCCTCCGCCACTAGAGGGAGACGAGTTGCTGTTTCCGCCTCCGCCACTAGAGGGAGAGGGGCCGCCGTTCCCGCCTCCGCCAGCAGAGGGAGACGAGCCGCCGTTCCCGCCTCCGCCAGCAGAGGGAGACGAGCCGCCGTTCCCGCCTCCGCCAGCAGAGGGAGACGAGCCGCCGTTCCCGCCTCCGCCAGCAGAGGGAGACGAGCCGCCGTTCCCGCCTCCGCCAGCAGAGGGAGACGAGCCGCCGTTCCCGCCTCCGCCAGCAGAGGGAGCCGAGTTGCCGTTCCCGTCTCCGCCAGCAGAGGGAGCCGGGCCGCCGTTCCCGTCTCCGCCAGCAGAGGGAGCCGGGCCGCCGTTCCCGTCTCCGCCACCAGAGGGAGCCGGGCCGCCGTTCCCGTTTCCGCCACCAGAGGGAGCCGGGCCGCCGTTCCCGTCTCCGCCTCCCGAGGGTCCGCTGCTGCTGCCGTCGCCTCCCGAGGGTCCGCTGCTGCTGCCGTCGCCTCCCGAGGGTCCGCTGCTGCTGCCGTCGCTTGGGGTCTTCGGGGATCCTGCTTCGCCTGGGGTCGCTACACTGTGGCCAGAGCCCCACGGAGGGGAGTTGCTGACCATGAAGAGGGGGAGGGAGGTCAGGAGACCAGCTCCCCCAGCTGCACTTTCGCGGCAAGATGGTGTGTGGCCGGAGCCCCGGAAGAGGGAGCTGCTGGCCACGAAGAATTGGGTGGTGCCGGACGTCCCACCATGGCCACCCCCATGGACACTGTGCTTCCCCCTCTTCCGGGACTGAGAACATGTGAGAATGTGGCTGGAGCCCTAATTGACTAATCAATAATTATTGAATAATTGGGCTCCAGCCACAGGGGATAAAAGCCAGGGGAGAGGCCCTGGCTAAGGGAGAGAGAGTTGGAGAGTGGTAGAGAGAGTTCTGGAAGGAGAAGGTGTGTTTTGTTTGTGCTGTGTTTTTCTGTTCCAGTGAAGGCAACGCCCAGCCTGGAAACCTTTATTTTTGTAAGTTTTGTTTTTTGCTTTGTGTTTGTTTTATGTTCAAACCTTTTTGTTTGGCCCTTGTGCTGGTTTATTTTGTATTTTTGTTTATTAAAAACTTTATTTTTGAACTTTTATACTGTCTCTGAGTCTCAAACCTCGGTCCATCCTGTCACAGGGGGACATTGGGTGGAGTGGAACTGTAGCCTCATACCTCCCATATACCATGTATTTCACATACTGTGCGCTATACTTTGCCCTGTCACATTAACACATGTCCAATCATAAGTATCGTGGGTGCACCCCCACATTCTGCTGTTTTTGCTCTCGACTTGTTGCATTAGTTTGCTCCTGTTGTCACTGTTTGGTATAGGTTTTTTTTTTTTTTTTTTTTTTCGTCCAGAGACAGTCCACCTCCAATGACGCGTTACTGCTTACAGTTCAGTTGCATATTGACTCATACTGGACCCCTCCCACTGTTATATCACAAGTAGGACAAGTAGGACATTGTTCAAACTGTGCTGGAGTCATTGCATTATTCTGGCTTATTAAACGCACAGGTTGCCACGTTCCCTCTATGTCACTCTCGAAGGGAAGTGGTCTTTGTTTCCATCCATTACCCTGTCGTTGTCTAAGGATTCACGTGCAGTTCTTCCAGGGGGCCCCCAAAGCTTGTCTCTCTGTACACGTCTCGTTCCACGCCCAGAAGTGTGGAATCCTCTCCGACTCTGGAATGACATAATACCTGAAACACAAATCATGTTACTGTCCGTTGCTGCTCCCGCTGTCTGTGGAAAGAGATATACCATTAGTTTCAGGATATTCAGTGTCAGCAAATTCAAACTGAGATGTATCCACGCGATGGTACCGTTTGGTCTGTGTCCAATGTACTCACTTAACCCCATGTAGGAGCTTCACTGCTACACTAGTTTGTGTCACCATCAGCACTATGTATTAACCAAACCATTGACATCTCTTTTCCCTCCTTGTGTCTATTTTGTGTGTCTATAATAGACTGCTGTTTCTTGCCCGGATCCTTAATAGACCCGTCGGCACTCAACCTGTTTTTTCGTCCGTCCTTTTTTTTTTATCAATGCATTCCGTTTCTATCTGTGCAAGTATAACAAAATATATCTACTGACACAGCTGCTGTTTTGTGGTTAACAGGAATCCGCATTGCTTCCTTAGCTGGCTTGTTCACTTTTTCGTTGCCTAAAGACAAAAAATCTGTTCCTTGACTGTGTGCTTTCACTTTAGCTGACTGTGTGGTTTGTCCAGTTCTTTTACTTGGTCCTATAACGAAACAATCACCGCGCCTATGCCCGAGATTACCACAATTGTCACATTTAGGCTTCTGCTCCTGTTTGCAATCTGACCTTTTATGTCCCACTTTACCACAGCTCTGACATGCTCCATCAAATCGTACAGCACTTATTTTCATTTTTATATTCCTTTTGTCTGTTTACAACTGCTACTGCCCAAATCATTACTCTTTCGTATGCGTTCCCTGGGTTTAGTTTACCCCCAGCTCAATTGCCTTCTGCAAATGTGGACCCAGTCTCTACAATCGCACTTTTTCCCTCTGAGCCATACCCCTTCTTTTTACATCCACACACACACACACACTCAACCAGACCCGGGTCACTCAATCACATCTCACAAGAAATTCCAGTTACACAACAATGCCACAATTGGCAAAACACTAGACCTTACATGCCCGTCTACCAGGACTTAATTTACCCTCTGTCAAGTCTCAAGTCTTGGTCCAGCAAACACCCACGAGTGCTTTAAATGCTTAGTCGAAGTACAAACTCAACTGTTAGCGACTGGATCCACTAAATATTGGGGATGGTAATTAAAACATACTCATCCTCCTTGGACAGTCAGTAACAGACAAGCCAGCGCAACAATTAATTGCAAATTGGTTATTATGTTAAATCTGTAGTGGGGTCTTTTGGAAGGACTCAACGTGACAGCCCGTAGCGCCAATCTTATAAACTTTGAATACGCAGCGCGAAGGAAATCAGCAAGTGCATTCAAAATACAATTCTGACATTCGCACTCAATATAAACCACATGTGCACATAAACAGATAAACAAACAGAAAGGAACAAACACAAAAGATGGACTATTAGTTCAGTAGCTTTTTTTAGGAACAAGTTATTACTTCAATTCACTTCATGAACGATAATCATCCCTGGGATTTCAATAACCATTTACCTTACACAGAACTCCCCGTCCGTTTCTATAATGAGCTACGTTACTTGCACTTAATGTTCCTCTCAAGGATTAACTTGTCCTGGCATTTTACGTAGCACCAAATCCTCCAAACTCAATATAAATCGCCCATTTATTGTAATATTTTCCTTTAAAACAAGAATCTACCATTCATTCTAGTCCATTTAATACTAACACTTTTCAGACAAACACATGTAATACTCAAGATCTACCTCTCGAGTATTACACACACACAATTTAGACGTCTGCTAATTTGGTTCTTTACCCTGTACTAGTACAAGCCACTGTGGCTTTCTCCGTTAGATCACAACCTGCGCATCCCGTGCAGTGCTATGACAGTTCTCTCATAATCTGCCTCACCGTCGTGGGGGTTAGTGATCACAGCCTCACAGTGCTCTGACTACTTGGTCTCCTGTGTAGTGCCAGCAACAGTTTCCGTAAACTGCTCTGCTCACAGGGTCAGCCTTGTAGTTCTCTGGGGTCTACCCTGACCACTCTGTCTCCTGTGTATCGCACAGGGTCAGCCTTGTAGTTCTCTGGGGGCCTGCCCTGACCACTCGGTCTCCTGTGCAGTGTGAGCAATAGTTTCCATAAACTATGCTACTCACAGGGTCAGCCTTGTAGTTCTCTGGGGCCTTTTCCTAATCAAATCGCTAGTCCAGATTGTCGCTACTCACCGCCTCGGCAGGACTGTATTGTTCGGGATCCTTTATCCGCCTCACTGACGCCCCCAGCCAGATTCGGAGCGGACTCCACCAACCCTCTTAGTTGCGGGCGTCCTGACCCAAATTTCAGGATTAGGTCTCACCAGTGATTTACTCCGTTTCCCGGGACGATCAGCGGACGGAGTTCAGGATCCCATCCTCGTCACCATATATGTGGTGGAATTTTCTGCATACAACCGAGCAGGCACCGGTCCCGTACTGAGGGAACGATTGAGACAGAGACAAGTTGGAGCAACTCACACTTTATTAGTCTGCAGACTGGAGCATTCAACAGAGTGTCACAGACTCTGCAAGCAACCGCAAAGAAAGCTAAAAAAACACTAAGTCAAACAGTTCCTTATATAATCTGTTTTTGCACAGAGTTCATGACTTGTGGTAATTCTTATCTTCTTAGTCAGCTCAAACCAACCTTGTGGTATTCTTGATACTGTTGCCTACCGACTTTTCTGATTGGCTAATTTTTCTAGTTGCTAGGGAGAGAGTGTCTGTCAGGTCTCACAAAGTTGATTCCCCTAATACAAGAATATTAGCTAAGTGACTGGGGAGAAAAGAGGAATTATCGCTGTCTCAAAATATTATCATTTGAGACAGTGTCCTATTCTCATGTCGCTGACTCATTCACTTCTCTGAAAACAGGGCTGCTGACCCTTGGCCACATTCCAGTGTGTTAGTTCAACATTGTAAATCAATTAAACTTCATATAATATCATTATTCAGGTTATACAAATCACAGAGATCACTCAAACATATTAGATTAGAACTCTTCGTGCGATTATTCTATCATTCTTCTATCACAGGTGTCAGGATATATTAACACTAGAGTTGAACAAACATGTTTTTGATGTTCGAATATTCTTTCAAAATTGAAACAAAAATTTGAATATTCTTTAATTTTGAATGATATGGATGTCGTTATCATTCGCACCACATTACAGTAAAAAAAGCTATCAGGAACAAAAAAAGACCTGATACCTCAAATTACCTAGAAAGATAGCAAAGAAACACTCTTCTCAACAGCAGAATGGCTGTTATTTATTTCAGACATGGCTTACTGGTTTCCGTAGCAATCATTTCTGAATTCTGAATGCATAGGAACATTTTTACCACTGAATACATTTCGAACCCAGGGTGTTTGTTCAAATATTAAATTATTTGTTCCAGCACTAATTACAATTACAAAAATACATTAAATTCAATATGTAAAGCAATGGCTGGCAGTGAATGGCTGTACCTGTACACCTCGTCTTCTATCACTTTCCTTCCGCACTGTCCATACGAGTTGTTTCCCAGACTGAATACTGCAACACAAATAAGAACACAACCACACTGAATACTACAACACAAATAAGAACACAACCATAGCTCTCTCCAGGACCACCATGTCCTTTTGGTAATGTGATGACCACTACTGTATTACTGTTTCACAGAAAATAGGCTAAAGACCCCAAGAACCCGCTGTAGTATCTTTGCTGACCCATCCTCCCCTCCTTACCTCCCTCGTTGTCAGTAAGAATGAGGGAGTGGGCCCGACCGCACGCCACCTGCAGCACACTGGTCTCCTGAGGTCTGTCCAGAGGCAGGGGGACTGGGGAAGGCTCCAGCACATACTCATAGCCCTTTGCTGGGGAGAAAGGGAGACAGGAGGGGCCACGTCACTGAGGCACACACACCAACAATCTGTTGTATAATTAGGTTTTATGGTGTTACAATGAAGAACCCCAGTACAATTTTAAAGGCGAGTGATTTATTACGGTATTTTGTGAGTCCCTGAAAAATAAACGTCCAGAAGGAACAAGCCTAGTTCTAGGCTTCAGAAAGTATTCCTTGGGAGATGAGCACTGGGACTCACTGTGTTCTCTGCGGCTGCGCTGGAAGCCCAGCTGGGAGTCCTTGTTCAGTCCCATCCCCCACACCTTGGTCAGGTCACGCGTCCTGGAGGACAGCAAGGTGAACCCATAACCACAGGCAGCCCAGGAGATCTGGAAAGAGAGAGACAGCAAGGTGAACCCATAACCACAGGCAGCCCAGGAGATCTGGAAAGAGAGAGACAGCAAGGTGAACCCATAACCACAGGCAGCCCAGGAGATCTGGAAAGAGAGATACAGTAAAGTGAACCCATAACCACAGGCAGCCCAGGAGATCTGGAGAGAGAGAGAGAGAGAGAGAGAGAGAGAGAGAGAGAGAGAGAGAGAGAGAGAGAGAGAGAGAGAGAGAGAGAGAGAGAGAGAGAGAGAGAGAGAGAGACTTTTAGAGTGAGCAGTCACAGAAAATATGAGCTCCTGAAAATTTAAAAATGTATGTTTCTTAGTGAAATAAAATGCCAATTTAATAACATAAACATATGTATAGTAGTACTTAAAGTAGTATTTAACGTAATATGAAAAAATAAGAAAAAACATTTTGATTAAATATTATAAAAACACCAAAAGAAGATCAAGACCAAAAGAAAAAAGAACACAGAGGAAAGGGAAGGAAGGAAAGAAGAGAGAATTAAAGGAAGAGAAGAAAAATTAAAAGAAAAGGAAAGAAAGGGAAAAAAGAAAGAGAAAGAAAAGAAAGAAAGGAAGAATGAAATAAGAGGAAAATAAAGGAAGGAAGAAAATCACAGAGCAAAGGGAAGGAAGGAAAGAAGAGAAAATTAAAGGAAGAGAAGAAAAATATTTAAGAGAAAAGGAAAGAAAAGGATAAAGAAAGAGAAAGAAAGAAAAGATAGAAGTAAATAAAAGAGGAAAATAAAGGAAGAAAATTACAGAGGTAGAGGTAAGCGTTTTACACTACCATCATTTTATTTTATAATTTTATAGTAATAAATACAAAAAATACTACAAAAATTAAAAGTTCAGCAGTAGTTTGCTTTTAAAAAAAAAATAAAATAAAAAAGTTCAGTTTACTTTCAAAAAAGCAGCCGTTGGCAGTGACAGTTGGAAATTGCAACAAAGTGTAGCAGATTCTCCCGGTTGCCATGGAGACGAGTCAGCGTGCAGAGAGCAGGGAGTTCCAGTACCCGGCTGAACTGCGCAGCGCACAGGCCAGGAAGCATCATAAACTGAGCGTGCTGAGAGAGAACCCGGAGTGTCTGTACACAGACTACTCTGGGACAGGAGACAAGAAGATGAGAAGCAACCTCATCTTCTACACTCAACACCTCAATGCCTGGCACACTGCTGTGTGTAAGACGTACAGCAACGTCACAAAAAGAGGGATCTGCCAAGGTAGACAGATCCTCTTAAGAGAAGACTCTGACCCGGACAGCACAGTCCTGAGTATTAATGTCTACCACAGCGGAACTGTGTTGATCCAGGGCAGTGAGGCTAGCCTGACCTCCTTTGAAAAAAAATATAAACAACTAAAAGAGGCAGCAGAGATTGAAAAAACAAACACTACAGCCAACGACCCCGAGAACACCGACCCTGAAGACCCTGAAGATCCTACCTCAGACAGCACATCACCCGACACCAACCTGCCCACCCCCACGACCCCCAGCGACACCCAGCACATGCGGGAGTGCCTGGCCCTGCTGGAGCTGGAGTTTGTGGAGTTCAGAGAACTTACACTGGCCAGGCTCAAGGAAACCAGCATCACCCAGCAGCTCAGAGATGAGGTGAGCCAGCTCAAGAGAGAGAACAGGGTGGCCATCACCGAGCTGACCAGCGAGATGAAGGACCTGCAGCAGGAGAATGCGAACCTAAGGACCCAGCTGACCGGCGTCAAGGAGGAGATGCAGCGCAGAGAGAAAACCACCAACAAGGAGCTGCAGGGATTGAGGGAGCAGCTCCACAGATACACAGCCCCCCCCAACCCTGCTCCCCGTGCTACCACCCCCGCTACACTCCCACCCCTGCTCCCCCCCCGCTCCCCCCCTATTCCCACCCCCGCTGCCCCCCGCACTCCCACACCGGTCCCATCCCCACCCCCGCTCCCCCCCCGCTCCCCCCCTATTCCCACCCCCGCTGCCCCCCGCACTCCCACACCGGTCCCATCCCCACCCCCGCTCCCCCCCCGGTCTCCCTCCCACCCCGCTCCCATCCCCACCCCCGCTTCCCCCCCGCTCCCCCTCCCACCCCGCTCCCCCCCCCACCCCGCTCCCACCCCCATCCCCACCCACACCCACAGCATGCTGGCCAAAAAGAAGACAAACGCAGAAGTGGTCCTCCTCATTGACAGCAACGGGAAATACCTGGACATGAGGAGACTGTTTCCCAGCCGGCGTGTCAACAACATCCGCTGCACAAACACGGAGCGAGCCCTGCAGCTGCTGAACCGGGACACACTGGGGAGCCCGAGCTGCATCGTCATCCACACCGGCACCAACGACCTGGGCTCCCTGCGCCACGACACTGCCAAGGCCGTGAGAAGGGTGGCTGAGAGAGCCACGCAGGAGTTCCCCGACTCCAGAGTGGTCATCTCCACGCTGCTGCCCCGAGCCGACACCCACCCACACACCATCAACGCTGTGAACGCAGAGATCACCAGAGGCTGCGCTGCGCTGCCTAACGTGCACCTGGCACACCACCCCACAGTGGGGCCCTGGCACCTCTACGACAAGGTGCACCTCAACCAGGAGGGGGTCAAAGTCTTTGCCAAGACCCTGAAGGATGCAGCCATGGGCCGTAGCCCAGCCAGCCCCCCTCGCAGCAGTGCCAGCAGAGGCCAGCGTAGCATGCAGCCCCCCCGCACTGCAGCGCACACATCCCGCCCCCGCAGCACCGTACAGCCGCCCGCCATCCGGCCCCCCACTCGTCCCACTACCGCCAGGCTCAGCGACCACCAGCAGCAACTCAGCTATGCTGCAACTCTGTCCCGGCCCACCCCCCCAGCCCCCACCGAACTGGGAGAGATCAAACAGCTCCTCAGCATCCTCTGCTCCAGGCTGCTGAACTGAGACCTGCAACACTCGGGTAGGGAAAAAAAAAAAAAAAAAAAAAAAAAAAAAAAAATTCTACATGTACATAACTACAAATAAATAAATAAAGTATAAATAAATAAATAATTATTAATACTACTAAAATAATTACTATACTTGTACTTTACTGTTTAAAAGGGAACTTAAAATGATAAAAGGTTGTGTTATTGTTAGACATTTTATTTCATTAAGAATAATATTGGTTGGATTACATGAGTTCATTTACTGTTAGCTGTTGGAACATTCAGGGCCTGTATTCCTCTGCTTTTGGGCTGAAGAGCACAGATCCTGAATTTATTAAAAATACAAAAGATGTCGATGTGATAGTTCTGTTGGAGACATGGTGCCGTGCAGACGCGCTCACACACTGCCCCTCAGGCTACAGGGAGGCGATAGTGCCCTCTATTAAACTGAGCACAGTCCGGCGCGGCAGGGACTCAGGGGGGATTATAGTGTGGTACAGAGAGGAGCTGGCCAGCTACATCAGCCCAGTCAAACAGGGCCAAACACACACATGGCTCAAAATTAACAAGGGAATAGCCCAATGTCAAAATGACATATACCTGTGTGCAGCATACACCCCCCCTTCTGAATCCCCCTATTACAACGAAGAGTATTTTAACACCCTCCACACAGAGATCGGCCATTTCCAGGCCCAGGGGAATGTGCTGCTCTGTGGGGATTTCAATGCCAGGACAGGCTCAGAGCCTGACTGTATTAACACCCAGGGAAACAGCCATGTATTTGGACAGACCCCTCTGTACCTCACACCCACCACAATCCAGAGAAACAACCCTGACCGTGCCGTGAACAAAAATGGGAGAGAATTAGTGCATCTCTGTCAAGCCCTAGGTCTGTACATCGTTAATGGCAGGATCAGAGGGGACTCTTTAGGGAGGTTCACGTATTGCTCAGCTCTTGGGACTAGTGTAGTCGACTATGCCATCACTGACATGGACCCCTCCTTTCTAAGTGCATTCACTGTCAGGCAACAAACCCCTCTATCGGACCACAATCAAATCACTGTGTTCCTGAAAAGAGGAAGTCAGGCAAGCAACACACAAACACAGCCCAGTAAGCTGTACAATCTGAATCAACCATACAGATGGGCTCCAAACAGCACTGAGGAATATATCAAAGCAATCAGTTCCACTGAAATAACTAACACCATTAACACTTTCCTCAACACTCTGTACCAACCTAATATGACAGGACTAAATCTGTCTGTTAATGACCTCAATCAGATATTTGAAAAAGCAGCCATAATGGCAAATATTAAAAAGACCAAAAAGAAGATCAATCGGAAACAAAAACACACACAGTCATGGTTTGATGATGAATGTAAATCAATACGAACAAATCTAAGAAAATTATCTAATCAAAAACACCATCAACCACAAGACACAGACTTACGTCTGAGGTACTGTGAGACTCTAAAACACTACAAACACACCCTCAAACAGAAAAAACAAAAACACACAAACAAAACCCTCACAGACATTGAAAAATCTGTTGACCAAAATCAGTTCTGGGAAATGTGGAACAATTTAAACCCAACAAAACAACAAGAATTGACGATACAAAATGGAACAGTTTGGAAAAATTATTTTGAAAACCTTTATAAAGATATTCAACAAAAAGATCTAACAGATAAACAAAATGAAACTAGAGAAAAACTGAAATTACTTGAACAATCAATTAAAGATAACCAAAACACAATTGATGTTCCAATCACCCTACAGGAATTAACTAAGAAGCTGCAGGCACTGAAAACCAGGAAAGCCTGTGGCCCTGACAGCATCAGCACTGAGATGCTCAAACACAGCAGCCCTAAATTACAGGAGGCAATGCTTAAATTGTTCAACATGGTACTAAGTACTGGTTACTTCCCTGACATCTGGAACCAAGGGCTTATATCCCCAATTCACAAGAGTGGAGACAAATTCGACCCCAACAACTACCGGGGCATCTGTGTGAGCAGTAATCTGGGGAAGGTGTTCTGCAGTATCATCAACGCCCGGATACTGGCCTTCCTTACCGAACACAATGTCCTGAGTAAGAGTCAAATTGGATTCCTACCAAATCACCGCACAACAGATCATATTTACACCCTACACACCCTAATAAACAAACACGTACACCAAAAAAATAAAGGCAACATTTTCGCCTGCTTCATTGACTTTAAAAAAGCATTTGATTCTATTTGGCATGAAGGTTTATATTACAGAATTCTTCAAAGTGGTGTAGGGGGTAAAATCTATGATATAATAAAATCAATGTACACAGAAAACAAATGTGCAGTCAAAATTGGCAACAAAAGAACTGATTTCTTCACTCAGGGGCGGGGGGTGAGGCAGGGCTGCAGTCTGAGTCCAACACTGTTCAATATTTATATTAACGAGTTGGCTACGATGTTGGAGCAGTCTGCAGACCCCGGCCTTACTCTACACAACACCGAAGTCAAGTTCCTGCTCTATGCAGATGACCTGGTCCTGCTGTCGCCCACAGAGCAGGGGCTGCAGCGGAGCCTGGCACTGCTGGAGCAGTACTGTCAGACCTGGGCCCTGGCAGTAAACTTTAAAAAGACCAAAATAATGATTTTTCAAAAAAAGGCCAGAACTCAGGGAAACAGATACCATTTCACCCTAAACAACACTACACTAGAACACACCTCAGACTACACGTACCTGGGCCTGACTATCAGTGCGTCAGGGAGCTTTAACCTAGCAGTGAATGCACTAAAGGAAAAAGCCAGAAGAGCTTTCTATGCCATCAGAAGAAGATTCTATAAAATCAATATTCCTATCAAAATATGGCTAAAATTAATTGACAGTGTCATCCAGCCCATTGCGCTGTATGGAAGTGAGGTATGGGGTCCACTCAGTCAACAAGACTACACTAAATGGGACAAACACCCAATCGAAACCCTGCATGCTGAACTCTACAAAAACATCCTACAGGTGCAAAGAAAAACACCAAATCATGCATGCAGGGCAGAATTAGGCCGTTACCCAACACTCATAAATATAAAGAAAAGAGCACTAAAGTTTTGGATGCACCTAAAGAAAAGTGAATCAGACTCCCTCCAGTATGAGGCCATGCAAACCCAAGAGCTCAGCCCTGAAAAGAGTCCTCTAAGCCAGCTGGCCCTGAAGCTCACTGCATTGAACCCAACTAATAATACTAAAACAAACCAGCTTCAGGGCAGCACTGCTTACCAGCCCCCAATCAGAGTCAACCAAATTATAAAACTAACCAAAAACTGCTATCTGAAACATTGGGACACAGAAACAAAATCTCAAAATAAACTGGATTGTTATCGGGCCCTAAAAAGAGATTACACTCTGGCAGAGTATCTCTCTACTGTCAGAGATACAAAGCAGAGGCAGATCCTGACCAAGTACAGGCTCAGTGACCACAGCCTGGCCATTGAAAAAGGCCGTCACCGGCAGACCTGGCTTCCTAAAGAAGAAAGGCTCTGTGGTCACTGTGAGACAGGAGAGGTTGAGACAGAGATGCACTTCCTTCTTCAATGTAAGAAATACTCGGAAAATAGACAAACTTATTTTAAAAAATTTGCAAATTCCCTCCCAAACTTCCCAAACATGACCAACCCTGAAAAAGTCCCAATCCTCCTGGGAGAGGAGAGAAGCACAGCCCAACTAGCAGCCCAGTATGTGTCTGCATGTCACAGATTGAGGGACACACAATGAGAGCTCTGCACAGAGACACACACACACTTATGTATATACAGTATGTATGTTGTTGTGTATGTAGGCATGTATGTATTAGGTAAATGCTTATTGTCCTGATACATGTTTATTGTTAGTAGTGATATGTGTTTTTTTTTTTTTTTGTTTTTGTTTTTTTTTTTTTTTTTTTTTACTGTACTTTATAAATCAGTTTGTTTATATATATGTATTCATGATGCATTGTATATATACATGTCTGTATTGTATAATTGCTTTGGCAACACCTGCTATTGTAAGTCATGCCAATAAAGCACCATTGAATTGAATTGAATTGAATTGAATTGAGAGAGAGAGAGAGAGAGAGAGAGAGAGAGAGAGAGAGAGAAACACCCAATCGAAACCCTGCATGCTGAACTCTACAAAAACATCCTACAGGTGCAAAGAAAAACATCAAATCATGCATGCAGGGCAGAATTAGGCCGTTACCCAACACTCATAAATATAAAGAAAAGAGCACTAAAGTTTTGGATGCACCTAAAGAAAAGTGAATCAGACTCCCTCCAGTATGAGGCCATGCAAACCCAAGAGCTCAGCCCTGAAAAGAGTCCTCTAAGCCAGCTGGCCCTGAAGCTCACTGCACTGAACCCAACTAATAATACTAAAACAAACCAGCTTCAGGTCAGCACTGCTTACCAGCCCCCAATCAGAGACAACCAAATTATAAAACTAACCAAAAACTGCTATCTGAAACATTGGGACACAGAAACAAAATCTCAAAATAAACTGGATTGTTATCGGGCCCTAAAAAGAGATTACACTCTGGCAGAGTATCTCTCTACTGTCAGAGATACAAAGCAGAGACAGATCCTGACCAAGTACAAGCTCAGTGACCACAGCCTGGCCATTGAGAAAGGCCGTCACCGGCAGACCTGGCTTCCTAAAGAAGAAAGGTGGTCACTGTAAGACAGGAGAGGTCGAGACAGAGATGCACTTCCTTCTTCAATGTAAGAAATACTCAGAAAATAGACAAACTTATTTTAAAAAATTTGCAAATTCCCTCCCAAACTTCCCAAACATGACCAACCCTGAAAAAGTCCCAATCCTCCTGGAAGAGGAGGGAAGCACAGCCCAACTAGCAGCCCAGTATGTGTCTGCATGTCACACACTGAGGGACACACAATGAGAGCTCTGCACAGAGACACACACACTTATGTATATACAGTATGTATGTTGTTGTGTATGTAGGCATGTATGTATTATGTAAATACTTATTGTCCTGATACATGTTTATTGTTAGTAGTGATATGTTTTTTTTTTTCTGTACTTTATAAATCAATTTGTTTATATATATATTTATATGTATTCATGATGCATTGTATATATACATGTCTGTATTGTATAATTGCTTTGGCAACACCTGCTATTGTAAGTCATGCCAATAAAACACCATTGAATTGAGAGAGAGAGAGAGAGAGAGAGAGAGAGAGAGAGAGAGAGAGAGAGAGACTTTGACTTTTAAAATCCCTTTATTCTATAAATTAGAAAACAATTATAAAAACTAAATAAAGCCAAAACAAAAAAAACACTGGTGCAAAAAAAACATAACAAATCCAACATTTCTCATCCCAGTTTCAAAAAGTCCAGTTCAATAAGATCTTAGTCTTTCATAGTTTCTCACAAGAGCATAACAAGCTGCCCCTCCTCAGTCACGGCACACACCCCCTCCCCAATGCACCAACGTCTCTCAAAATTGTCCAGGTCGTGCACCATTTTAAAATAAGCAAATTCCATCTTGATCCTTGAGACCATCAGGATCCTAAAAACACTAATAGGATTTGTAAAACCAGTGGCTAAAATCGTATTTTTTCGGGATTTTAAAATAGCTAATTCCGCCTGACCAAGGACAAAGTTAACCAATGAGCACCTATCCCTCCGTGCAAAACTATACTTTACACTAAAAACAAAAAAAGTTTTAGTAAAAGTAACCCGCAAGGAAGCCAGCAGGTTCTCTAAAAACAAAAAGAAGGGCTGCAGCCGAGGGCAATCCACAAACAAATGGAAAACAGTCTCTTCCGTGGGACAGAAGGGGCACTGGGCACTGACCCCCGGTTCCACTCGGCTAAGATAACGGTTTGTGGCAAAAATGCCATGAAGCACTCTCCACTGCAGGTCTCCGGAGCGCTTAGGCAAGGGAAGCTTATACAGCACCCTCCAGGCAGGAACTTCATCAACAGGGACACTAAGGTGAGCCCTCCATTTAGTGTCCACCAGGTCTTTCAGCTTATTAAAATGTCTGGTTTTCACACAGATCTCATACAATGCCTTTTTCTCAATTGTGTGGAAGGCCACCTCAGTGACCTTCCTAAGTAACAGCAGCTTTCCAGCCGGCTCCTCCTCCTCCTCCTCCACTGTCACTGAAGGGGAGACCAGCACTGCGGGGAACAGGGGTTCCTGCTCTGGAGCCACGCGCTCCGCCAGAAACCGGGAGAGTGCCGGACAGAGAGATGCCTGGAGATCACTCAGCACCTTCTCCAGGAAACGCTCTGATCTAATATTCAGTGCAGGGGTTAAAACCCTGCTGGCTTTCCAACTAAAAAGATTAAAGTCAATTAAATGCCCCAGTTTAGTAAAACCGGCTTTAAAAAACAAAGTGGATAAAAAAACAGAGCTAAAAACCTCGCACCTCTTCAAAAACCCACTGTGTGCTCTGTGATTCTTCTGACCTTGTGATCTTTAAAAGTCTCTTATAAAAGATTCTTATAAAAACCCTCCAACCCTGCATCACTAAAACAATCAAGAGATATTAAAAGCAAATGTCTGTCAAAGCCCAGCCTCCCTGCCTTCTGCAACAAACAAAACGCCAGGTCTCTCCAGCTCAGCTGTGGTGTGTACAGCAGTCTCTGGGCAGCCTGCAGCCTAAACGCTGCCATCCTGCTAGGGATATCAATGAGCCCCTGCCCTCCCTCTTCACGGGGGAGATACAAAACAGCCGGGCGCAGCCAGTGATGCCCGCTCCAAAAAAACTGCACCAGGCATTTCTGTATTTCGTTTAACAAGAACAGGGGAGGATCCAGGCACACCAGCTTATGCCAAAGCATGGAGGCGACAAGATTGTTAATGATGAGGACCCTGCCCCTGAAGGAGAGCCGAGAGAGGAGCCACTGCCAGCTCTGCAGCCTCCCCTTCACCCTGTCCAGCAGCCCCTCCCAGTTCTGCTGCATGAATTGCTCATTCCCAAATTAAATACCTAAAAGTTTAACCCCAGTTTTACTCCAGCTTAAAAACGAAGGCAGTAAAGGAGGGGGGGGGGGGGTATCCTCCCAGCTGCCAACAAGAAAAGCTTCACTTTTTGCCCAGTTTACTCGTGCTGAGGTTGCCTTTTCATACATTATAATGCGTGACTCCAGCACAGCGACGTCTTGGTCAGTTGTAACAAACATGCTGAGATCGTCAGCATATGCGGAGAGTTTAATAGGGGTTTGTGGCAAAGTGCCCCGCCCCTGTGTGCATTTGTGTGTTCTGTGTTGTATATATGCGTGCGTATGTTAATGTTGGTGTATAGATTGGTACACGGGATATAAACGGGTCTGTGTTTCACGTGTGTTTAAATTGTATATTTGTACTTAGGCACGGGATTGCACATCACGCACGTGCATTTAAAATATAATATGTGAACACGGGGTTTCACGTAATGAATTCACGTGCTGGGATTCAAGTGAGTAATTAATTAGTAATTGAATCCCAGCACAACAGTATATATAGATGCACGTTTCTGTCACTCGGGGTTAGGTGTTCGGTGAGTGGAGAACGGGTTTGGAGACGGAGGTAGTTGTAAAAGTAAAGTAAATAGTTATCTGCTCACCGTGTTTTGTTCGTCTGTCTGTGCACTGTCTAGTCCGTTTTGTTCGTCTGTTTATTTTGGCTACAAGTGCCGTGTCCTGTTTTTGTGTTTTGTTACAAACGTTTATTTTCTGTCTGTTTATTCATTAAATGCTGAGCGAAAGCATTCGCTCAGCTCCACCAAACTCCACATCTCTCTGTCGTTTGTGTTCCTGTTTCTGGTCTGACGCCACCCACTCTGGCCGTCTTTGTGACAGGGTTGCATCGGGTGCAGCTGGCACTGCCAATCCAGGCAGTTTCTCCCTCAGCTGGTGTAACAGGGGCTCTATAGAGAGGGCATAGAGCATCCCTGAGAGGGAGCAGCCCTGCCGTATCCCCCTCTGCACAGGGAAGGGGACAGTCAAACTGTTATTAATCTTCACAACACTAAAAACATTGTGATAAAGGAGTCTTATAAAAGAAGTAAAAACAGGGCCAAAACCAAATGCTTTTAAAACACGAAACAGATACTCATGGTCAACTCTATCAAAAGCTTTTTCTTGATCAAGCGAAATTAGACCAAAATCAACATTAAAAACTTTGGATACATTAAAAAGATCTCTTAATAAAAACAAATTATCAAAAATCGATCTCTCAGTCACACAGTGTGACTGGTCTGTGTGCACCGCTGATCCAATCTTGGTCTTTAGGCGATTAGCAAGAGTCTTGGAAAGTAGTTTATAATCGGAGCACAGCAAGGAGACAGGGCGCCAGTTCTTGATGTTACAGAGGTCTCCTTTCTTGGGTAGCAGTGTTATCACTGCCCTGCGGCAGCTCAGCGGCAGCTCCCCATCCCGGACACATTCCTGCAGGACCTGGTACAGGTCCTCACCAACACAGTTCCAAAACTTCTGGTAAAATTCTGCAGGCAGTCCATCCAGTCCGGGAGCCTTCCCTTTGGAGAGCTGCACCACAGCCGCAGTGAGCTCTGGGAATGCCAACGGAATGTCCAGTCCGCTGCTCTCCTCCTTGTCCAGGCTGGGGAGACCCTGGAGAAGCCGCTCCATCTCTCCCGGGTCGCAGCCCTCAGCTTTGTAGAGATCAGAATAAAAGCTCACTGCAACACGCCTGAGCTCCGCAGGGCTGGAGACCTCTCTCCCCCCGGGCAGCCTCAGACAGCACATTGTCTTGCGCTCCGCTGTCTTCCTCTCCAGGCCGAGGAAGAAGGCTGTGGGGGCGTCCATATCTTTAAGCTCAGTAAAGCGGGCTCTGAGCAGAGAGCCCTTCACCTTCTTCTCCAGCAGGCTGCCCAGGAGCTGCCTCCTCTCCTGCAGGCCCCGATACACCCCCTCATTGCTCTCGCTGGCCAGCTGGCTCTCAAACTCAACAATCTCTCTCTCCAGCTCACTGACCACTGCATCCACTGACCTGGTGACATTGAGTGTGTACTGTTGACAGAAAAGTTTTATTTGAATCTTCCCTATATCCCACCACTGTCTTAAACTACTATAATTAGTTTTTTCATTTTGCCAATTTTTCCAAAACAACTCGAAATAATCAGTGAAGTTTTTATCCTGTAGCAGATTGTTATTAAAGTGCCAATATGATTTTGAATGTGATTGGATTGGTAGTGAAACAGTGACGGAAACAAAATGATGATCAGAAAGGCTACTGGGTGCTATACTGCTTTTAATAAATTTGTTAATATGCTGCTGTGGAGTATAGAACCTATCCAGGCATGCCCCTGACAGCTGATTTTGATTGCATTTGATCCATGTATACTGTCTACTTGTGGGATGAAAAATCCTGCAAATGTCAACCAGGTCAAAAGTATTTAATACAGTGGCCAGCTCCCTGACAGATTGGGGATGGGGTTCCCTGTGGTTTCTATGTTTATTAAAATCCATAGTACAATTAAAATCTCCCCCCACCACGAGGAAATTATCTGTACTGCAACCCCTGAGTACCTGACTGAGCTTTTTAAAAAATAAAATCCTCTCCTCCCCAACATTTGGTGCATAAATATTAATAAAATCAATAAAAATACCAGCGTGTTTTATTTGTACTTTTAAAAGTCGACCTTGAATAATCTCCTCAATAGATAAAATCTCCGCCCCAAATCCTGGAGAAAATAAAACAGCAACCCCAGCACTAAAATTAGAACCGTGGCTTAAAATACAGTCGCCCCTCCACTCAGACTGCCAGTGAGACTGATTACTGCTGTCTGAGTGTGTCTCCTGCAATAAAATCACGTTTGAATGCTTACTGTTTAAAAAATCAAATAATTGTGCTCTTTTATTAAAATCCCTGCACCCGTTCACGTTAAAAGAGCCTAAAATAATTTTCTCCATTGATAAAAATAGATTATTCAAAAATAACAAACACGTTAAGAAACAAAAATTCTTAATAAAAATAGCCATTAAAAATGTTTAGACGTTTTCCAAACTAAGCTGACATATTTTTTAAGTCTGAACCTTTTTTTCTGTTCAAACTCAATTATAGTCGATTTCCTTAAAATTAAATCTGCAGAACACAAAAACAATTTCTGGTCTGGGAAGAAGGATTTAATGTCTACTCGCCTCTTACCTTTTGTTTTTTTGAGAAAGTCGCTGATCTCTTTCAGTGAATACAGTTTCCCCCTTTGGCTGGCCGTGATGTCAGAGAGCTGCGAGGTGTTGGAGAGCCCGTCCTCCCATCCATCCTCTTCCGATCCCGCCGATCCGTCCTCCTCCTCGCCCGGAGAATCTCCAACAGCCGCCGGCATCTCCGCTACCGACCCAGCAGGCTGAGGAGTCTCATCACAGGGGGGAACATCAACAGGGCCTGCCTGAGCCCCGAGGCTATCACCCCCAACATCGCTCCCATCCTGCACTGAGTCCTCAGACAAGAGATCCGCGGGTTGAGGCCTGCCTTTCTCTTGCCCTTCAGACCCGGTGCTCGGCTCCACCACAGAGGAGGGTTGAGACCCTACGCCGCTGTCGTGAGATACCATAACGGGCCCCCACACAGACTCCTCCTCACCCGCCGCCGGGTCAGCAGCAGCAGATGTTCTTTTTTTAAGTTTTCTTTTCTTAATGACTGCAGCATACACCCCCTCCTTGTCTGCGTCGGCTGGCGCTGCAGCCCCCAGTTCGGCTGCAGCCGCGCTGGTACCCGGCTCCTCCGGTCTCTTCCTCCTGGGCCGCGGCTCAGGTCTCGGCGGCTCCTCTACCTTAGCTCTCTGAACAACCGCGGCCGCCTCCCTGTCATCATTACGACTACTTGTCCCTTCTTCAGTTTGTAGCTTGGGGCAGGTCCGTTTAAGGTGCCCCTGTTCCCCGCAAGAAAAACATTTAAAAACCTCTGTGCTAGCAAAAACAACATAATCCCTGCCCTCTATATTAAAACGCCAAGCTACATTTAAACTTTTTTTCCGGGTTATCAAGTAGTACAAAAACTTGTCTCCTAAAAGACATAACGTGTTTAATTTCTGGATTTTTACATCCAAGGGGAATCATTTTAATCGGCGACATTATTTTACCGTATCTGGAAAGTTCTCTTTCAATTAATGAATTATTAATAAAAGGGGGCATATTTGACAATATTACCTTGGTAAGAGGTGTAGATAACGGTGTTACAGTTGTAGCAATTCCCATGCTACATAATGTGGGTGTAAGTCTCACCCACCTGTCCCTTTAATTAGGGTCAGTAGCCTGGCCAGGTTAAAACTTCATTTCCCATAGTTCCTTGCAACCACCCTCTGTTCATCCTCTCTCCCCATTGGCTCATTCAGATTTCCACCCCTCCAATCTCAGAGCTCCTTAGTAGCCAGCACTTGTATTAAAGCTGGTTAATCAGGCCTGAGGGAGACTCCCTTTCTCAGAGGAATCCATTTAACTACAGCATTTTCTCTACTTAAATTTCAGTGAATCCATTACCATCCTTAGATAATTCCAGTGCATCTGTTTATTTTCTTTTGTCGCTGCGCTTTGTCTAAACTGCTCTTTTTGTTTTCACTGTTACTTGTTTGAGTTTAGCTGTTTTTCTAGGTCTGTTTAGTGTTTGTTGTTTTATGTGTGACAGTCTCCATTTTTTCCTGATCCTCCTGATTTTTTCCAAACAACTGTTCACCATTCAACTCAACACTACAGGACAGTCTCAACAATTTCAACATACTCAATGTTTTCAACCTTCTACAATCACCATCATTTCGGGACACTTTGCTGGACTGCCTTATTTGTGGATGAGATCATTTCTTTTTTATTTGGATTTTTTCTACTTTAATTTGATACTCTGTTTCCTGTATTTTTTGTTATTTTGTTACTTTGTATGGATTTCAATTACCCTGCTATTACTGGACTTGTTGGGCCTACCTGTCATTTTCCCACCATTGCCATAGAGACTGTTAAATGTAATTGTTTCCACAAGACACTGTTTTTCATCTGTATCTATTTATTTATCCTTGGTCTTTATCTGTGTGTGTTGTGTTTGTGAGTGTGGGTTTATTGGAGACCCTCCGGACACTATATTCATTTCTGTTTGGTGATACCGTTTAGCCTTCTGTTTGTCCCTACATACTTATCTGTACCATCTTATTTCTTACCTGTTACCTGCAATTATTTGAATTCCTTTCTTATTATTCATCTCATTCATTTGTTCATTTTTTCATTTGTTGACATTATTATTCACAATAATAAACCGATTGTTCTTGAAATTGACACCTCTGACGTCCCTGCTTTTGCTGTCTGTCACTCTTGCTGACTTATTTAGCTATAGGAATAGGGCCAGTAGTCTCTCCTTAGGGAGGACAGTGCAACTGCATCTCAGTTGTGCAGAGTGATCGTTACACAGTTACCAAAGAATCATTCAACATAAATCCCTCTTCCACAATTTTGTTAACCAGATTTTCTTGATTAAGAAAAATGACTATAGCTTTGTTCATCCGTGAGGCGGATTTGATTTTTTCAAAACCGACCACCTGCCCCACGGCAAGCAGCACATCTTCAACAGAATCATTATTTTCGGAAAAAAACTTTAAAACCGTGGCGCCTAGTAAGCCCCCCCAACCCACCGGAGTGGGAGCCCATCTTCGGGCACACACTGGCTAAAACGTTTAAAAAGTACTAAGAATAGAAAAAATACTTTTAAAAAACGTTTAAATAAATATATAATAAATAAATATATAAGTAAATGGCGATAAATTCACCACTACCGCTCTCACACAGCTCACAAACCCTGCCGCAGCAGAGCCCTCCCACAATCCTCAGAGAGAGAGAGAGAGAGAGAGTAAAGTGAACCCATAACCACAGGCAGCCCAGGAGATCTGGAGAGAGACTTTTTAAGGTTCTTTATTTTCACATTTAAAATCTGTTACAAAGTAACCAATAGGATGAACCCACAAAAAAATTAACTTACAATTTTTGCTTACTCCAGGGATCAACAAAATCTCCCCAGAGCATCAGTATAAACTCCTAAAAGACAAAGTATTTACCCTAAAACAGATATTAATACAACAAAAACCCTAAAACCTAAAGAAACCTATATTCATATTAATCCATTTAGAAAAAAAACAATAAGGTAAAAACACAGAAATTATGAAATTAAGATTTCTGCTGGTTTCAGGACATCACCAGCACATCACCATAAAAATCCTACAAAATAAAAGAAAATACTATTTTACCTTAAAAAATAACACTCTGAAATTCATTATAAACAGACAAGTTTTAAATTAAATTAAAATAAGGTTTCCTTCCTCACTCACCGAACAGACAGCCTCACACCATTTCACCTGGAAGCCTTGTAGTCACTAACCAATTTAAAATAGGCGAAATCCACCTTGAGCCTGCTCACCACCAGCACTCTGAACAGCCTCACCACCTCTGTCAGCCCTAAGCCTGCCAGCCTGTTTTTTCAAGACTTCAGTACAGCTAGCTTTGCCTGCCCTAGAAGAAAATTAATTAGTACACAGACATTGCTATGCTTCTGCCTGTAGGGGACCCCAAAAATAAACATCAGCCTTGTAAACAGTACCCCCAAACTCTGCAACAGGTTGCTGCGAAGTTGGAATAGAGGCTCTAGCCTCTCACAGTCACTGTACGCATGGAACATAGTTTCCTCCTGCGAACAGAAAACGCACTCCGAGCTGATGCTGGAGGAGTCTGCCTGTGGCCAGGATGCCATGAATAAGCCTGCACTGCAGGTCTGCTGCTCTCTTATCCAGGGGAGGCTTATACAGCACCCTCCATTCTGGGGTCCCCTCCTCTCCTAGGGACAGGTGAGCCCTCCACCTAGAGTCTACCCTCCCTCTCAGTTCTCTGCAGTGGGCTGACTTTATACATAACCTCTACAGGTCTTGACTTTTTAAAACTCTAAAATTCAGATGTTTCATTTTCTGAAGTTTTAAAATCTGACCTCTTTCCTCATCCTCCCCCTGCTCCTCCACTGCACCTGTGGGAGACACCAGCAGCTCTGGAAAAACAGCATCTTGTCCCTGTCCTCCTTCCTGTGCGGCATCATCTCTCAGGGTTTGCTTTTGCCCTGGTGACAGAGAGCCCCTCACCTCCCTCAGCACTTTCTCTGCCTGTCTCTCGCAGCGCCAACCCAGCCTGCCTGCCAATTCTGCCGCACTGAGCCAGCAAGAGAGTCCAGGTGCCATCAGGTGTCCTAACCTTGTGATACCTGCCCTCACAAAACTTTCCTGCAGTGGTCTGTGGCAGAACCGGAGGGCAACTCCCCTGCCAGCTCCCTGACAGGAAGGTGTCAGTTTTGTCCCAGTTAATCTTCGCAGATGACACTCTCTGGAACATCTCGAAGCTTTGTTGCAGCTCCAGGATATCTTCATTACTCGAGACAAACACGGTCACGTCATCTGCGTAGGCAGACACCTTCACTAACACAGGAGGAGCAGAGCATGGCAGTTTCCAGCCTGTCAGTCTACTCCTCAACAGAGCCAGCAAGGGCTCAATCGAGAGGGAGTAAAGCATACCTGACAGGGGGCAGCCCTGCCGGATACCTCTGCACACCGGGAAAGGTTGGCTCAGCCCATGGTTGATTTTTAAAACACTAAAAATATTATTATATAAAAGTCTGATAAACTTAATAAATTGAGGACCAAAACCAAAGGCTTCCAGGGTTTTAAACAGATAAAAATGGTCGACCCGATCAAAAGCTTTTTCTTGATCTAAGGAGACCAGTCCCACATTAAAATCACCCATTCCTGTTGCTAAAAAAAAGACTCTTATTAAAAACACATTATCAAAAATAGACCTCCCCAGCACACAGTACGTCTGGTCTGGGTGAATGATGTTAGCCATGCAGTTTCTCAATCTGTTTGTCAAACATTTCGAAAATATTTTTAAATCTGCACATAAAAGTGAGACTGGTCTCCAGTTCTTCAGCAGGCACAAGTCCCCTTTCTTAGGCAGCAGCGCAATGACGGCCCTACGGCAGCTTAGCGGCAGCTCCCCGGACCTCAGGCTCTCCTGCAGCACAAGGAGTAGGTCAGGCCCCAGTTCATTCCAGAAGTGTTTGAAGAAGTCAATCGGCAGTCCATCAATCCCTGGGGCCTTTCCGCTAGTCAGCTGTGTGGCGGCGGTGCTCAGCTCCTGCAGTGTGATGTTTCCCTCCATGTCCTGCTGCTCCTCCTTGCTCAGCCTGGGCAGGTCCTGCAGCAGCATCTCCAGGTCTGCTGAGCTGCATGGTTCTTTATTGTATAAGTCCTGGTAAAAGTTCACCGCCGCTACACTGATGTCCTCCTTACTGAATAGTTCTCTGCCGCAGGGCAGTCGGACACAGAGCAGCCGCTTACTGTTGGCTTTCTTCTTCTCTAACCCGAAGAAGAATTTGCTGGGGGCGTCCATGTCCCTCAGATCTATGAACCGGGAGTGCACCTGCGCTCCCCGCACCCTCTCCTCCAGCAGGCTGCTCAGGGTGGATCTCTGCTGCCTCAGGGTATCTTGTGCCGTCTCACTTGGGTGGCTGTCTGCTCGGCTCTCTAACTCAACAATCTCTCTCTCAAGCTCTGTCATGGCTGCATTCCGTGACCTGGTTGCATCCAGAGTGTAATGCTGACAAAAAAGTCGAATCTGCACCTTACCCAAGTCCCACCACTGCTGCAGACTACTACACTGCTGTTTTTGGCTTCTCCAATTTCCCCACATGTCCTTTAAGTATTGTGTGAAAACTGTATCTTGCAATAATTTTAGATTAAAATGCCATTGGGAGGAAGAATGATTTTCTTTGGCAAAAATATATGTGACCAAGAGACAGTGATGGTCAGAAAGACTAGTGGGAATTATTTGAGCTGTTATAAATGTATTAAGGGAGTGCTGAGGAGTATAAAATCTGTCCAATCTAGCCCTAACAGTACCTTGTGAAAGATTGTGACCATGTATATTGTTTTGTATTAAGGTGTAGATTCCTCCAGATGTCAAGCAGGCCACCAGAAAGCAAAACAACAGCCAGCTCTCTAGAGGAAGGGGGTGGGGCTCAGCAGCGTTTCTGTCATTATTAAAATCAACAGTACAATTAAAATCCCCACCCACAATTAAAATATCCTCTGTATCGATATTTAAAATTGTCTGTTTTAACCTCTTAAAAAATAACACCCTTCTGCTCCCTATATTTGGGGCATAAACATTTATAAAGTAAACACTACATCATTAATTCTAGCTTTAACTTTTAAAAGACGCCCTTTTTCAATCTCTTCAATTAATAAAATATCTGCTGCTAAACTCGGTTCAAAAAGCAAGGCGACCCCTGCACTTGTATTGGAGCCGTGACTCAGCACACACTGTCCACTCCACTGCCGGTGCCACTCCGCTTCATCACCCGGATCTGAGTGCGTCTCCTGGAGGAACGCAACTCCTACCCGCTTCTGTTCTAAAAACCTTAAAACTTGTGCTCTCTTAAAACTTTGTCTGCAGCCATTAACATTAAAAGAGAGAACATTTGTTTTTTTAGAAGCCATTAAAAAGGTTAAAACCAAACAATAAGCAAAAATATTAAATATATAAAAACTATACATTTATTAAATTATTCTTTGTTGTGTCTCAATGAATCGCGTACAGTACGTACTATCTTTTTAAGTCTATCGTTTTGGCATGTCTAGCTCTTTCACTGTTGCCTTCTTTAATGCTAGTTCTGTGGATATACAATGCTACGCCGAACGGTTTGGCTGTCGGGGATGTCAGAGAACAGCGAAGAGTCGGAGATGTCTCCTTCATCTAGGTCTCCCCTCTCCTCGCAGATCGTCTCGTCTTCTTCCAGACCAGCATCCGCCTGCTCCTCAGCTGTCTGCGGCTGTTGCTGCTGCTATGGCTGGGAGTCAGGCTGGACAGGATCCCCTACAGTGCCGGCCTGGGTCTCCGCACTGTACAGCGTCTCAAAGCCCTGCTCTGGCTTACCTTCGCTCTCTGGCGAATTGATTTTTTTTTTGAGTAATAAACTCACCCTCACCTTCACTTTCGGGGATTCTCCCTTCTCCTGCAGAATGGTCCCTTTTTTCCTGCCGCTGTGCATCCCTTTCTGGCTGTGGGTTTGGCCGCAGTGGTTCGCTGTGATCCTGCAGGTCAGGTCCCGGTGGTGGTGCTCGGGACGCCGGCACTTCCTCCCGTGTTCCCCGATCACCCCCTACCTCCTCCCCGCCAGCAGTAGCATGTCCCTGCTCTTTCATGGGGCACGATTTCCTCTGGTGTCCTGGACTCCCACACTTAAAACATTTCATCACGTCTGAACTAGCAAACACCACACAGCTTACTCCCTCTACATGAAAGGTCCATGTCACCTCAATAACAGCACTAGGGTTGTTCAACATTAAAAGCGCCTGTCTTCTAAAAGACTGCACATGTTTCAACCCCGGGTCCTTACAACCCAGCGACAGCGATTTTATTGGACCCATAAGTTTTCCATACCAACTCAATTCTCTTTCTAAAAGTTCATTTTTAATAAAGGGAGGCACATTCGATAAAATTACTTTAGTTACAGGTGTCGCTAACGGCGAAACCTGCACTAAATTCCCTTTAATAATAAATCCCTGTTCAACTATTTTATCAACTAGCTGTGTTCCGCTAAAAAACATCACTACAGCTTTATTCATCCTTGACGCCGAAATGATATTCTTACTTCCCACAACCGAGCAGGCCGCCAGCAGGCAGTCCTCTACCGACACACCGGTGTCCGGCGAGCAGCGGATCCCGTGTCGGCGGGTGAGAGCCCCCGGCCCTCCAGAATGAGACCCCATAGCGGGGTCTACAAACACGCAACACAAAACAGTAAACAAAGACTTGACAATTAACTTAATTAAATAATTAAACACAAATGTACAAACACTAAATAAATAATATATTTTTTTTGTTGTTTTTGTTTTTTTTTTGTTTTGTTTTCAAATTGCCCGCTCCAACCAGCCTTTTGCCTTCCTCCCTGAACGCTCCTCCCACCAATCCCACAATCCTCAGAGAGAGAGAGAGAGAGAGAGAGAGAGAGAGAGAGAGAGAGAGAGAGGTGAACCCATAACCACAGGCAGCCCATGAGATCTGGAGAGAGAGAGAGAGGGGGGTCACAAATTGGCACAGATAGAGGATTTGTAAAGGAATTGTAGCTAACAAAATAGTTGCTTACATTTTCTCTGCCATACACATATGTTCTTTATATAGGTCATAAATGTGCAGTTTGAAAGCAACACATGTTTTAAATAGTTTAATATCTGGTACAAATATGGATTAAAGAAATCTGTGTTTGTGTAACCCGCTACTTTAATATGCTCTTTAACCACTTCAATGCAATCAAACGCACCAGGTATGTCCTGATTACAAAAACAACAAACAAACAAAAAAAAAACGCTGGATTGCCATTTTTCACCCTGGATCGATTATCTAGAAGCTTTTACACATAATGTGGTCGGTGGTTCTAATTTCATTATGTTACAGTGATAAAATACCTTGACGTGACACAGTTGTTGACCTAATTTTACAGCCTACTTGAATACTGGCGCTGGCCAGCGCTATGATGCACCCAGATCACATTTAAAACAATCTGTGTGGAACTTTTGTTTCTCTGCAATGAGGATCGATAATAATGATATAATTACAAAGTTCTCTTTTGATTAGGCGCTGTGTTACCAGCTTGTGTTTCGTAAAATTAGCGTTTATATTTTTATATTAGATCTCATTTTATTTGTCTACCGTCTCAAGATGTTGAACGTTTTACGATTAAAGAAATGTGAAGTATAGAATGTAATTAAAGTACCGTTTTTGCTGCCGCCTCAGGCCATCTGTTCTGCCTGGATGGTTACGTTGGCCCTGGGAGCAAGGGTTTGTTACAGCCATATGTTCAGCAATCTTCCAAGAGAAGGGTAATGCTAATTTTCAGTCTTTACTAGTAATAGTTAAGGACTAAAGAATAATAATGAGTATGATAATAATGAGTAAACAATATAGTTTAACGGCTGTGTTTGTAAACAAAGACGGTATTCATGCAGGTTAAACACATATGTATAAATGAGAAGAAGCACATGTAATGTAAAATATATGAATGTTTTATTGTAAAAGTAGGCTTGCGAATGTTAAATAAGGGTTTATTTTTGTATAAAATAATTCCAGGTGCAAGTGTTTAATGAATACTTAATCCTGTTAGGAGTAGGCGAGGTTGGAAAATGCCATGTCTTTGAACATAAGAATGTTTACAAATGACAGGAGGCCATTCAGCCCATCTTGCTCATTTGGTTGTTAGTAGCTTATTGATCAATAAATGCCACAATAAATATTTATACCTGCGAACGCTACCATGTTGCTGTTTTCCTGCGTTTTAAAGACCTCCGTGTTCCTGAGTAAATAATGTGATTGTGGGTGGGGGTAAGCTCGGACCATTCACCCCGTTACACAGGCAATAAAGTATAAATACAAACATTATGAAATACAATCTTTAAAAAATAAAATAAATACATAAAAAAAAAAAATCATATTTCAGAAAAGAAGTACTCATGGGACTATATATATATAAAGAATGTTATATTTATTGCACATATTGGTGTTTAATTGTAGGTGAATTTTATTATGCCACCCACCACCCAATGTCCCACCTGTTAAGTGGCCCCCCTAGAAGAAAGCTTTGGAAACCGCTGGCATGCAGTGTTTGAAAAAAGCTTTAATTACAGGACACAGACAAGCGCTACATTTAGTTCTTAACAGGCTGACGAGTTTAGTAAAAATACCCAAATTACCCTTTGTATTTTCTCATTATGAAAGTTTGTTGTTTTTAAATTGGATATTTTCATACCTGTAGCAGGGCAGCAGGAGAGAGCCCTGCACATTATAAAGAAGGGGCAGAGAAAAGCCCAGCTTGTGTATATGTTTGTTATTATTATATATAGGGCCGTGTTGTTGTTTATTTGTATTTATTTAAAAATGTATTGACGTGTGGCAAAGTGGTTAGTAAGGGGAACAGGTGTAGCGGTGATGCGGTGCAGGAGTGACAGGCAGACAACGGTAATCCAGTGACAAATGTTTTTATTTATTTTAAATCCTGGTCTAGCGACCGTAAATAATAAGCCCCGGCAATACACAACGATGTGTAGAGCGCGGGGATGAAACGACAGGTTACAGTCCTGAATAACAAAACAAAAACACGTTCACCCGTCCCGGGTGCGTGCAGTCGTGCTGGTGGTGAATGAATACACTTTTTATTCGGTGACAGTTGTGAGGTGGTGATCCGGTTTGTGCTGGCCCACGGCGACAGCTCCGGATGTGCTTTAGCTGTCTGGTGGTTTCAAAACACAGACAGTTATTGTACAGCAATAAACAAACAAAAACACACACACACTCAACTCTTTACAGAGTAATACAGTACTTCACTCTATACCGTCCTTCTCGGTCCTTGGCTTAACCCAAACGAAGGAAAAGAACAGCGTTACCCTGGCCCCTATATGTAATCCCGCATGATATCTAGGTAAACGGTTGCAGCTGCCTTATTACTTGCAGCTGCCCCTTGTTTACCTGTCAAATCAATACGGTCTTACAACAGAGTCTCGCTTCCTTCCAGGCTGACCCACTTTCCGGTCCCGGAAACGAACTGTCAGGCCAGCCCTTCCAGATACTTCTCCTCCCGTTCTTTAGCGCCCTCACAGGTCGGGAGGAAGATTTATCACCAGAACTCATTGTATTTCTGTCACATATCCCACCGCTCAGAGTGGAGCCGAAGGAACACTCGGCTAAATCTACCTTTCCCATTGCTCCCCCCTCCCGGGAAAAATAATCCGCATTTTGGTGGTCTTTCCCCGCACGGTGTACCATATGTACCATGAAGGGCTGCAATGCCAGATACCACCGAGTTATCCGGGCATTGCTGTCCTTCATGGTGCTTAACCACTGGAGTGGGGCGTGGTCTGTGACAAGATCAAATGAGTGTCCCAGCAGGTAGTATCGTAAAGAGTGAGTAGCCCATTTAATGGCCAAACACTCTTTTTCGACTACGGAGTAGTTACGCTCCCGAGGTAACATTTTTTTGCTCAGGTACAATATCGGGTGTTCTACTCCAGCTACTTTTTGGGACAAGACTGCACCCAAACCTACATCCGAGGCGTCGGTGTGGAGGATGAATCTCTTGGTGAAATCTGGGGTAATAAGAGTGGGGGCCTGGCAAAGTTTACGCTTAATCGTATCAAACGCCCCCTGACACTCAGCTGACCATTTAATTAAATTTGGAGCACTCTTTTTGGTGAGGTCGACTAACGGGTTAACCACTGTGGCGTACTCGGGGATGAAGCGGCGGTAATAACCGGCTAAGCCCAGTAGTGACCTCACCTGAGTCTTGGTTTTGGGGATCGCTGCATCAACCAAAGCCTGGATTTTGGTGACCACAGGTTTCACCCTTCCATTTCCCATTACAAATCCCAAATATTGAGTCTCTGTCTTGGCAAACGCACATTTTCTCAAGTTAGCTGTCAGCCGGGCTGCCCTTAGAGACTGAAGAACGGCTGCAACCCTAGCCAAATGCTCTCGCCAGGTGGAGCTGTAAATCACCACGTCATCAATATACGCTGCTGCATATTCATGATGTGGGCGTAAAACCTGGTCCATCAGTCTCTGAAAGGCAGCGGGCGCACCATGTAGCCCAAACGGCATGGTTTTAAAGTGGAACAGCCCCTCTGGTGTTGAAAATGCGGTTTTCTCTCTGGAGCTGCGGGTTAGAGGGATTTGCCAGTATCCCTTCGTCAGGTCCAGAGTGGAAATAAACCTCGCTTTTCCCAGTCTGTCTAAAAGTTCGTCGACCCGAGGCATGGGATACGCATCGAACTTGGCAATAGCATTCACCTTTCTGAAATCTACGCAGAAGCGGTTGGTGCCGTCCTTCTTAGCCACTATTACAATAGGACTGCACCACTCGCTCCTGGAAGGTTCAATCACTCCAAGCTCGAGCATATCCCGTACCTCTTTGCGAACGCCACTTCGTCGACTTTCCGGGATCCGGTACGGTCTCTCTCGCACTGTGACACCTGGGGGAGAGATAATGTCATATTCAACTAAGTTCGTCCTGCCGGGCACATCAGAAAAAACATCGCTGAACTCCTCAATAAGCTTACGCAGCTCTCTTTGCTGATCCGGAACTAATTGTTCCCCCATTGAAATCGCTCTTGTGCTCGGGGTCTCTGGACAGGGACCTAAATCATCCTCCATATTGCCTGGGGCTATAAATAAGACCTCTCTTGCCTGCCAGGGCTTCAACAAATTAATGTGGTAAATTTCACGTTCATTCCGGCGATCGGGCTGTCTAATTTCATAATTTACTTTCCCTATAGCCCGAATCACCTCATACGGCCCCTGCCATTTAGCACACAGTTTTGACTCTGATGAGGGAAGTAGCAGCATTACCTTGTCCCCTGGTCGAAAGGTTCGAATCCGTGCATTTTTGTTATAATGCTGCTCTTGTCGGTGCTGAGCCGATCTGAGGTTGTCTTGGGCCAAACGACCGACCAAATCCAGGCGATCTTGGAGTAGGAGCACATACTTCACTACATTTTTAGACGAGCCTTTGTGCTCCTCCCACCCCTCTCTCAGCAGGTCGAGAATGCCGCGAGGCTGCCGGCCGTACAGGAGCTCAAAGGGGGAGAACCCCGTTGAACTCTGCGGCACTTCTCTCACTGCAAAAAGGAGGTAGGGGAGAAGTGATGCCCAATGTTTCTGCTCTTGTGTCACAAATCGCCTCAGCATCGACTTTAAGGTCTGATTAAAACGTTCCACCAGACCGTCCGATTGTGGATGATAAACGGACGTCCTGATGGGACGTATTTTTAATATTTTGTACACCTGCTGTAACGTATTGGACAAAAAGTTAGTTCCGTGATCGGTCAAAATCTCCTTGGGGATCCCTACTCTGGCCATAATCTGTGCTAACTCGGTGGCTATTGCAGCGGCACTAGTGGACCTCAATGGAACTGCCTCCGGGTATCGCGTTGCATAATCCACCACTACTAAAATGTGCGTATACCCGGAGTCAGAAGGTAGCAAAGGGCCGACTATGTCCATTGCAATGCGCTCGAAAGGAGTGGAAATAATCGGCAGTGGGACCAAAGGGGCGGGGCGCACTCGACCCGGCGCTACTCGCTGGCAGTCTGGGCAGGTGGCTACATATCTCGACACATCAGTATGAAGACCTACCCAATAGAATCGAGCCAATATCCGTTCCCTCGTCTTCTCGGCTCCGAGGTGCCCCGCAAAAGGGATATCATGCGCCAGCCTCATGACCTCGGTCCGACAAGACGGGGGAACCAACAATTGTGTTACAGGCTGTCCTGTGCCCGCGGCTAGGTTTACCCTATATAGTAATTGCCCCTTGATACTGAAATGTGGATATACTAGCGCCCCAGCGCCGTCAACATCCTTACCTTCAATGGACCGGACCTGCCCCCAAGCGTGCACCAGTGACGGGTCGTTTTGTTGGCCCCACACTAGGTCCGCGCTTGAGTACCACGGGTCCGGTACATTGAGAGGGGCTGGAATAACCTCTGCTCTAGTCGGTCCAGTAACCTCGCTCTCTCGGTCACACTGCGTTCCCACTCCCTTCGACTGGCGTTTGTTACCATTGCAGCACTCTCCCACCAGACCCCAGCCTTGTCTCACAAATGCTCCCTCCCATTTCGCGGTCCGTCTCTCCTTATTTGTTTTTCTAGGACGGAAAAGAGGGGAAAACATTTCAGTGTGAAAAGGAAACACATCACCAATTCGTTCCTCTTTTTTTTTTTTCTGCCACGTTTACGTGTGTGGCTGAGACTGCCATTGTTTGCATCAATTCTTTGAATTTTGGCCAGTCTCGACCCAGAATAACTGGGTGTGGCAACCTTTCCGCCACCCCGACTACAAGGTGACGTTTTATCGGTCCTACCGATAAATATACTTTTAATGTGGGGTATGCCGCCGTGTCTCCATGGATACAGGAGATGGCCACCTGACCTCGTGGCCGCCACGACACACCGCCCAGGAGAGCTGTCCTAATCAAGGTTTGCTCACACCCTGTGTCCACTAATGCGTGGGTTTTCACATTCCCTAACACAACATTAATCAAACAAGGCCCCTCCCGACCATATTCCCCACGCTTACCAGTTTCAGGTGCCCAATTGCACGCGGCCACGTCACACTCCATGGCAGCGGGGCATGACCTGGCCAGATGTCCCGGCTGGTGGCACCTAAAACAGATAGGAGGGACAGAGGGGGCATAGGTCAGAAATCTGTCCCGCTGCTGGTATGGCAACGGGGCAGGGGCAGCACCTCTACCCCAGCTGGGGGCCAACCTTGGTCTCCATGGGGGGGAGGCAAGGGGGCCCAATGGGGTCGGTGCTCTGGGAGGTCTGGGTCCCTGGAACGTGGGGGGTGGTGGTGGTGGTGTTGGAGGAGAGGGAGGGAGAGGTCTGCTGCTCCGAAGGGCAGGGGCCGACAGGATCCCGATCCGGGCAGAGGTCAGGGAGTCCTCGAAGTCTTCGGCCAGTTTGACCGCCTCCTCCAGGGTGTCGGGGTTGTGGCGCCGTATCCACGCCTGGGTTTCGGCGCCGACCACATGGCAGAATTGCTCTACCACAATGGCTTCCCCCATCTGCTGGGCGGTCTTCTTCCCGGGGGTCAGCCAATGCACCATGTGGTCTCACAACCGCTCTGCAACCACCCTGGGGCGTGTCTCCGGGGCTCTCCGGTACTCCCTAAATCGTGCCCGGTGGGTCTCCGTGGTGATGTTCAGCCGGCGGAGGATAGCCTGCTTGACCAAGTCATAATCGGTGGCGTGATGGTCGCTCATGGCTTGGTAGGCTGCCTGAGCCTCCCCAATCAGGCAGGGTCCCAACTGGCTGGCCCAGAACTCCCGCGGCCAAGCCGCCGCGGTAGCCAGCCGCTCGAACGCCACCAAATACGCCTCCGGGTCATCCTCCGCCGACATCTTCATTGCCCGTGCCTTCGGGGGCGACATCAGCGGTGTTGTGGTAGGGGTCGTCGCTGCAGCAACGGCCAGCCCTACCCGTTCAATGAGCGCCGTGTAGCGCTCCTCCCTCCTTCTCTCCTCTGCGTCGCGCCTGCTCTCCAGCGCCTGCAGCAGCTCCGCCAGTGCGTTGCGGTCCATGATCCCGTAGTCTGACACCACGTGTGGCAAAGTGGTTAGTAAGGGGAACAGGTGTAGCGGTGATGCGGTGCAGGAGTGACAGGCAGACAACGGTAATCCAGTGACAAATGTTTTTATTTATTTTAAATCCTGGTCTAGCGACCGTAAATAATAAGCCCCGGCAATACACAACGATGTGTAGAGCGCGGGGATGAAACGACAGGTTACAGTCCTGAATAACAAAACAAAAACACGTTCACCCGTCCCGGGTGCGTGCAGTCGTGCTGGTGGTGAATGAATACACTTTTTATTCGGTGACAGTTGTGAGGTGGTGATCCGGTTTGTGCTGGCCCACGGCGACAGCTCCGGATGTGCTTTAGCTGTCTGGTGGTTTCAAAACACAGACAGTTATTGTACAGCAATAAACAAACAAAAACACACACACACTCAACTCTTTACAGAGTAATACAGTACTTCACTCTATACCGTCCTTCTCGGTCCTTGGCTTAACCCAAACGAAGGAAAAGAACAGCGTTACCCTGGCCCCTATATGTAATCCCGCATGATATCTAGGTAAACGGTTGCAGCTGCCTTATTACTTGCAGCTGCCCCTTGTTTACCTGTCATATCAATACGGTCTTACAACAGAGTCTCGCTTCCTTCCAGGCTGACCCACTTTCCGGTCCCGGAAACGAACTGTCAGGCCAGCCCTTCCAGATACTTCTCCTCCCGTTCTTTAGCGCCCTCACAGGTCGGGAGGAAGATTTATCACCAGAACTCATTGTATTTCTGTCACATGACGGCATAGCCGTGTTTTGTTTTTATTTAAATGTGTTCTGGCAGAGGCGAGGTCAGCAGCTCGTCGTCTGCCAGGAATAATTAAAAACCTTGTGCAGAAGGTGGCCATCTCCTGAATTAATTAAGTGATTAATTTGTTGCTAAATCGGGAGATGGTCACCTGCATATAAACCTGCAGCTCTTGGTGGGTGTACAGAGGAGAGTACAGGAGAGCGAGAGGAGAGAGAAAACAAAACTAAAATACAGATACAATATGGAACAGTGAAGGCGATTGCCCAGCCTGACCTATATGGTAGTACTGTGTTCATGATTATTTTTGTTTACCTGTTTTATTTTTCTCTGTGAGCACAGAGTGTTTTTTTGTTTAAATATTTGATTTATTTTTGTGTTTAAATAAACACGGCGCCCCGCGACTTTGCCCTGCAGTACAGGCTGTGTGTTTTTGTTCCTGCAGTACAGGCTGTGTGTGTTTTTGTTCCTGCAGTACAGGCTCTGTGTGTTTTTGTTCCTGCAGTACAGGCTCTGTGTGTTTTTGTTCCTGCAGTACAGGCTCTGTGTGTTTTTGTTCCTGCAGTACAGGCTGTGTGTGTTTTTGTTCCTGCAGTACAGGCTCTGTGTGTTTTTGTTCCTGCAGTACAGGCTCTGTGTGTTTTTGTTCCTGCAGTACAGGCTCTGTGTGTTTTTGTTCCTGCATTTTGGTCTGATGTCACCACAAAGCTATCCTGTCACAATACCATTTTATTTTTACAATGGGAAAGTGACCAATATTTTATTTTTGTAACAATTAGTGAATCACTCAGAAAAGATTGATTTGTGTTTGTTTGAATTAACATTTCATCAACATAATAGGCTCTCTGTATTTTTTTTTTTGTTGTTTTATGAATGAGTATGAAATTGCCTTGGTGCCCTTGGGTTGGATTTATATTTTGCCTTTCTGTCCCCTAGAACTGCCTTGGTGCCCCTGAATCTTCACGTCCAAAGAAAGCAACATTGTCTTGGCCCTCATGACCTTAACTTCATGCCCTGTTGCTATAGTTACTGTATTATTAAAACGCTCACCGCAGCACCCTAGAAAGTTTGACACAGCTCTGAACAGATGGGTTTTCAGTAGCCGACTAAAAGAAAGAGTTGAGTCTGCATGTCGGATTTCATCTGGGGGGCATTTCAGGCTTTTGTGGCAATCAGAGCCAGAAATGCATTTCAACAACACTTCTGGTTTTAGCCCCGCCCACTTCCAATGATGCCATCCAAGTAAAACTGAGTACCATTACGAGTAATGGGTTCTCTGCACACCCCTAGTGGTGATATAGCAAAGGTAACGTAATGCATGCCTTGTAAACACTGCAGGGGGTTCTGTAACACTAAGTTATTTAAACTGTCACATTGTGGGAATTTAGGAGGTGTTCTGCAACTTATTATTAGATCCCCATGTTCTTACCTTCTGGTGCATTTCCAGTCTGTAAGGGGTGAGCTGGTATTAATTGGGTTTCTTTCTGCCACTGTCAGGCACCACAAAGCTGGGGATGCCCAGGGCTCCTGTGTAGCTGAACCCCCAGACAAAGACACGTTCCTTCCTCTGCGCACGCTCCCCCATGTACTGGTACACCGGCCGCCCTTCTCCCCTCTCTGGAGCAGTGGAGCCCCAGCGCCCCAGGGGAACGTCTAGCCGGACACACGGACGCAGTCTCGGGACAAACAGAGCCATCTCTGCGGAACAAGTCTGTCAGCGACACCCATCTCTCTCCACGGATATCAGAGATATCAGCATGATATAAAGGCTGATGACCATCACATGCAATATATCAACAGCAATGTACAGAGTAGTAAATAATTAGCAAGTTAAATGTTTAATCACAATTTAATAAGCAATTCTCAAAATCTAGAAAACACTTTGAGTGTGACTTGCACATGGATGAATGAATGGGTAAACACACTCCTATATCTGCAGAATCTGATATTCAACGGTTTAAATAACGTTAACACCAAGTTTCATAACAACAGGATAAGCGGTTCAACAGATATGCAGAAATGTAGGTGTGACATACAGATGGGTGGAAAAAACAGACTGTCAGAATTAGATATATTATAGTTTGTGCTAAATAAAGTTAATACCCCAACTCTCCCTCAATCTCTACCCCTTTATACTGTAACAGAGACCCCAACTCTCCCTCAATCTGTACCCCTCTATACTGTAACACAGCCCCCAACTCTCCCTCAATCTGTACCCCTCTATACTGTAAGAGTCCTCAATTCACCTTCAATCTGTACCCCGACCTCTCCCTCAATCTCTACCCCTCTAGTACATCAATGTATAACAGAACCCCCAACTCTGTCAATCTGTACCCCTCTACTACATCAATGTAAGAGCCCCCAACTCTTTGTCAATCTCTACTGTACATCAATGTAAGAGCCACCAACGCTCTGTCAGTCTCTACAGTCAAATGCAATTCTGCAATTCTGTTGTTTTTTGTGTCCCCTAAATCAGCGGTTCTCAAACTGAATACTTGTGCAATTAAAAATATATATATATATATATATATATATATATATATATATATATATATATATATATATATATATATATATTTTAGTTTAAGAAACAGGAACGTTCATTTATTATTATTGGCACTTTTTACTCCAAATGAGTCCTCACTTTCTCCTCCTGCCTTTCTCTGAATATTTTGAACTCGTTACCGAGCAACCAACTAAAGCTTTTTTCTGCTGTTACATGTCAGCTAATCAGCACTTCTGTACCGGTCTTGCATGTCAGCCAATCAGCGGAATACACTTCTGCAGTGTTAACTCGACTATATTTGTTGTGAAGGGAGTTCAGAAAGTTTTACTGTATTGTAGCGTTTGCCGCTACAGGATAATGCTGCACAAGCTGTTTGCAAGCTCAGTGGCAAATGACAATATTGTGTTAATACAAGAACTAGCACTACCTTTCTGGATGCATGACAGGACACGGGCTGACAGCCCTGCAAATCTGTTTTCCCTATAGTTATAATGGGTGCATGTTCTGCACCGGGACTGACCCCTCGCCAGCGCAGTATTGGAAACGGTACTAATGAAGGGGAGACGAGCGGCACTGCAAGCAAAAGATGTGCCGACAACAAGGATCCGATCAGCAGCAAAAAAACAAGAACCCCAAAGTATCATAACAAATATTTGGAATATGGTTTTACCTGGTTAGGTTCTGAAGAGGAGCCACGGCCACAGTGTGTGCTGAAGTGCTGGCTAAGGAGAGTTTAAAACCATCATAAATGTTGCGCCACTTGCAGACAAAGCACGGTTCTCTTCAAGAGAAACCTGTTGATTTCTTTCAGCGAAAGCTGACAGAGCTAAAGGGCCAAACAAAAGTACCCAAGTTGGTGGCTACAACCACCGAGAAGACTCTGTGCATCTTTTACTGTGTCACACTGGATAGCCAAAACTGGTAAACCCCACAATATTGGAGAAACTTTTTTTTCTACCGTGTGCCAAGCAGGTGGTTTTGATTATGATGAGACAAAGTGCTGCCAGACAGCTTGATTCGCTTCCCCGGTCTAATGACAGTGGTGCCAGGCGTATTCACAGTATGGCTATTGACCTGTGTGAGCAAGTGATCATCAAGGTAAAGCAAAGTTTTTTTTTGACGGAACTCTTTGCTCTTCTGGGTGGTTTTGTCTCCAATGCTGGCTTGGAATGGCAGCGCTGTGTAGGCATTTTCAGTGACGGTGCTCGGGCCATGACAGGAAAAAACAGCAGGTTAGTCACCATTTGGACTCACTGCATGATACACAGGCAAGTCCTTGTTGCTAAAAAAAATGCCACCCGTTCTGAAACAAGTTCTCGACGAGCCTGTTCGCATTGTCAACTTTATCAGCTCTCATCCAACAAATGCCTGCCTGTTTGGAGTTTTGCGTGATGAGATGGGAGCAGAGCCCTGTCAGCTACTTTATCACACAGAAGTTTGCTGGCTGTCGCGGGGCAAGGTGCTCAATCGTTTGTTTGAGCTCAGAGAGGAACTGAGAATATTTCTTTCCGACAACAACCGCTGGCCGAAAAGCTTGTAGATGCTAAACGGCCTCCTTTGCTAGCTTACCTGGCAGATATTTTCAATCTCTTGAATATCCTTAACATGTCACTCCAAACACGAGATACACCTGTCCTTACACTCATTGACAAAATCGAAAACTGGATCAAGAAGCTGGCCTGGTGGTATGATCGCATAATCGTGGCAGCCTGGAAGCATTTTATTTATTAGTTAACTTTTTTGATGAGAGCACCTTTTCAAAGAGTGACTTACAATCTATTATCGCCAGCCACCTGGAAAGCCTTCAGCTACAGTTTCGAGAGTACTTCCCTGAGAAGGTTCAGAGGGGTGGATTAGAACCCCTTTATTACTGAAGCGACCGCAAGTGCTAATTTGACACTTACAGCAGAAGAAACATTGGCTGGGTTTACATGCATGTGAAAAACGACTCTACAGTCATGATAAAAATAGCTGTAAAGTGACGTTACAAGTGACTGCTAAATAATAACCAATTATTTTCAAAGCAAAAATAGTGACAATGAATGCAGGGGGTCAAAATAATCCGGTGACCGGCACAATCCACCGCTTAATACTATATTTGCACCGGCTACTTCATTTAAAAAGATATTAAGATTATTTTCGGGTATTATCATTCAGTCCATTTGTTGTCGTATTACACCGTGTAAGTGTTATTTCCTAATTGCTTATGCCTCAAAAGTATAGAAAATGGCTATTATTCCCCACAAACTTTGCTTTTGTGACCAGGACAGTGATATTTTGAAATGTACCTATTTTCCAGAACATTCCAGATAGATTCAGTGCTGAGTAAACTTGGAGTAACTTCTAGAACTTTCTAGAACTTTCCAGTAATATAAATAGTAGTATAAATACAGGGGCTTTAAGCCCACCAGTTCAGTTTAGTTCCAGCTGCCTAAGTGGATACATATCTGCATTTTTCTGAGATGGCATCAAGAGGCTGCAAGCATCCGGCAGACGCATTTTGCTATGTCTGCGGCCAATTTATCAAGACAAGAGCGGAAAAGTACGCCGTGGAAGCATCTGCTAAGATGTGTGAGGCCTACAAGGCATATTTCGGCATGCCTGTCGGGGATCAAGACAAACCCTGGGCACCTCATTTCACCTGCGAGCACTGCAAAAAAAACTCTGGAAGGTAAATGGGCAATTGTTGCTCGGAATTTTATGTTATAAAACTTTTACAAAATTGTAAAAGTTTTTAATTTTAAAATGTTTTACAATTTTCAATGTTATTGAAAAAATATATCATATATGAAAAATGTTCCGAGAATCTCTTACACATTAGTCATGGGTGAAATAAATGTATTTTTGTAGGATGGTACAGAGGGGAAAAGAGAGCCATGAAGTTCGCTATCCCAAGAATTTGGCGGGAACCCACTGACCACTCAAGCAACTGCTACTTCTGCATGGTGGACCCTTCCAAACGTCGGACTGGCAAGAATGCACCTGCTATCACGTATCCGGACCTTCCTTCATCCATCGCCCCGGTGCCACACTGCCATGAGCTCCCCGTACCCACTCCTCCGGAGAGAGAGCAGCCGTCTTTAGAAGAGAGCAGCAAGTCAGAGAGCGAGGAAGACGTTGTAGATCCAGATGACAATTTCAGAGGTGGAGCTGAGGAGAGAAACCCATACTACCCCAACCAAAAAGACCTCAACGACTTGATTAGAGATCTTGGTCTCACCAAGTCCAATGCCGAGCTTTTGACGTCTAGGCTCAAGCAGTGGAACTTGTTGGATGAAAGTGTGCAAGTCGCAGATCAGAGGAAGCGTCACCAACCTTTTTCCAGCTTCTTCACCCGTCAAGATGGGCTCTGCTTCTGCCACAATGTGACCAGTCTGTTCGAGGCAATCGGAATCGCCTGTAACCAGAATGAGTGGCGCCTCTTCATTGACAGCTCAACCAGGAGCCTCAAAGCCGTGCTGCTCCATAATGGTAACAAGTACCCGTCTCTTCCCCTGGCTCACTCGGTGCACCTCAAAGAGGATTACAACAGCATCAAGACCTTGCTGGACGCCTTGAAGTATGATGAGTACGGCTATCTTTGCCTTTGGGACAGCAGGGACACCAAGGCACACTACCACAGGCGGGACTGGCCACAGCGGACCGAGTTCTCTGTGGGGAGGAACAACGTCAAGTGGGAGCCACTGGTGGACCCCCAGAAGGTGCTGATGCCACCACTGCACATCAAATTGGGCCTTATGAAACAATTTGTCAGAGCTCTAGATAAGGAGTTGGCAGCCTTCAAGTACCTTCAAGACTTCTTCCCTAAGCTGTCTGAGGCAAAGGTCAAAGCCGGTGTCTTCGTCGGACCACAGATAAAGAAGATCATGGAGTGCAATGAATTCCCCAAGAAGCTCACTAGTAAGGAGAAAGCGGCTTGGAACAGCTTTGTTGCAGTGGTTCGGGGCTTCCTGGGCAATCACAAGGCCGAAAACTATGTGGAGCTGGTTGAGACTCTGGTGAAGAACTACGGCACAATGGGCTGTAGGATGTCCCTCAAAGTCCATATCCATGATGCTCATCTTGATAAATTCAAGGAGAACATGGGAGCGTACTCGGAGGAGCAAGGCGAGCGCTTCCACCAGGATATACTGGACTTTGAACGCCGCTACCAAGGACAGTATAACGAGAACATGATGGGAGACTACATTTGAGGGCTGATTCGTGAAAGTGATTTACAGTATAATCGTAAATCTCAAATTATTCACTTCTAAATCTTTTGTAGTCATTTTTGTATTACTTTAGTATAAATACATGTTAATTTGGATTCATATGTTGTTTTTTTCTGACTTTATGTGAACGAAGAGACACAAATTCGCCCGTTTTCTCATTGGAAATAGGTAAATTTCAAAATATCACTGTCCTAGTCACAAAAGCAAAGTTTGTGGGGAATAATACCCATTTTCTATACTTTTGAGGCATAAGCAATTAGGAAATAACACTTACTACCCAGGAACAAAAATTGTGTTACATAGTGTTATTGTACTGTAAGGTGAAATATAGTATGTAATAGCTATACAAATGCACCAAAAAAATAAAGCGTATTCCTTTTGTTGTGATAGCATAACAATATGTACCCAGGTGCTTGTGAGAGATATTGGGGGTTCATATATACAGGCTGTACGCCTTTAAGAAGAAAGGTGTGATGGGATATCAGCTGAACACTTGTCAGCTGACATACAAATGCTTAAGTGCAGCGGTGCTGAATTATTACACTTAGGTTTCATGCAACACTTATGAATGATGGTGACCAATCGTGTGTGAATACTGTTTTGTTAAAAACATAAAAAGTCCTCCCTGCTATAATGTTCTGCCGCCCAGCTGTACAGGATTCCTGGGGAGTACCCTGTAATGGATATAGTTAACAAATGACATAAATGTACCGTATCGCTAAATAAAGACTTTTGTTTAAATGTTTATCATATTACAAGACATCCACGTTTCATTAACTCAGATTTTCTCAGCAGCCTCTTGCTAACATTTGGATTACTGTTGGAGAAGAATATCCAGAGTTATCATCTGCAGCTCTGAAAGCGCTCCTGCCTTTCCCGTCTACCTGCCTTTGCGAATCAGGTTCTTCTGCACTCACTTCACTGTAACACAAGTACAGCACCCGCCTCACTGTTGAAGATGACCTTACCTTTACCACAGCCACACGGAGCCCCGTTTCAAGCATTCACTTGTGTTCATCCATGCAAGCTTGCCCCTCCCATTACGTAAGCAATATCATTTTAAAGTTTTTTTTTTATATACTGTTGGCTGTAAAAATAAGCAATGGTCATATGTTAGTTTTGTTGATATTGCCTTGTAGTGCATGTTTTACTTCTCAATACTAACTATTCTGCAGTAACACGGGACAGTGGGGTCGCAAAGTCATTTTTATTGGTTGAATTTAAGGGGGTCACAGTGCCACGAAGTTTGAGAACCGCTGCCCTAAATAACACATTGTCATATTTACAGAAGTGTGTGCAGGCATCGTGATTATTTTAAATAAATATTCTGTATGACTGTTATTTTGTTACTAGCTAATTTAAATGTACGGTGCTATGACCAATGCACCTTTGTACATGCATCATTAATAATAATAATAATAATAATAATAATAATAATAATAATAATAAATATATTTTACATGCTTCCCTCTTTGTGTCATGTCGCTATTTCTTGTAAACATGCATTCATATAAAACGTATTTGTTAAATATACAGTACCTTGTTTGAATTCGTCCAGCCAGCAGTAGCGCTCACATATTCTCGATTTCTCCCGGTTCCTCTCCTTATCTTCACCTCTATAAAATAACGTTCATTACGAGCTGGACGTCTTCCCTACGCACACAACTCATGTTGGTGAAGTCATGTTGACTTCACCCTCCCTGCGACTGCAATGCGCGTGGAGATACCGGCAGGGGGCGCAGCTCAGCGGAAAATAATAATAATAATAATAATAATAATAATAATAATAATAATAATAATAGTTTTGTAGGAATAGAAAAATGTATCAATTCGATTTTTTAAAAATATTTTCAAAAGAGATTAAGCAGTCTTTTAGTTCCAAAGCTATAAAAACAAGCAACAGGACATATTTAGCCTTTTTTTCCTATGTAAGCCCTTACCTTCACAAGAAACATGAGGGAAAAAATAATAATTAAGAAGAAACATATTATATATATATATATATATATATATATATATATATATATATATATATATATATATATAGTACTGTGCGAAAGTTTTAGGCAGGTGTGTAAAAATGCTGTAAAGTAAGAATGCTTTCAAAAATAGATATGTTAATAGATTATATTTATCAATTAACTAAATGCAAAGTGAGTGAACAGAAGAAAAATCTAAATCAAATCCATATTTGGTGTGACCACCCTTTGCCTTCAAAACAGCATCAATTCTTCTAGGTACACTTGCACAAAGTCAGGGATTTTGTAGGCATATAGTCAGGTGTATGATTAAACAATTATACCAAACAGGTGCTAATGATCATCAATTCAATATGTAGGTTGAAACACAATTATTAACTGAAACAGAAACAGCTGTGTAGGAGGAATAAAACTGGGTGAGGAACAGCCAAACTCAGCTAACAAGGTGAGGTTGCTGAAGACAAGGTAGTTATACTGCATCAGCAAGGTCTCTCCCAGGCAGAAATTTCAAGGCAGACAGGGGTTTCCAGATGTGCTGTCCAAGCTCTTTTGAAGCACAAAGAAACGGGCAACGTTGAGGACCGTAGACGCAGTGGTCTGCCAAGGAAACTTACTGCAGCAGATGAAAGACACATCATGCTTAATTCCCTTCGCAATCGGAAGATGTCCAGCAGTGCCATCAGCTCAGAATTGGCAGAAAACAGGGGACCCTGGTACACCCATCTACTATCCGGAGAAGTCTGGTCAGAAGTGGCCTTCATGGACAACCCCGTGCTCACATGTTACATTTAACCAGCACGTGAAGTGATTTGTGCCCTCCTCGTGCCTAAATATAAATCTACACTTTTTAAATACACGTGAAACACAGACCCGTTTATATCCCGTGTACCAATCTCTATACACCAACATTAACACATGCACGCAACATACAACATATAACACACAAATGCACACAGGGGCGGGGCACATTGCCACACCGATACATTGAGTTCATGAAATAGTATATACTTATATCCACTCGTTTCTTGATATTTATAAATGTTGTAAAAACATTAAAACACATGAGACAGAATAGATGTTCTAATACAATTATAAGTCAAATGCATCAGATTTACAGTGTTTCCCCTTTTTTATGAGCTGTAAACAAGTTTCTGTGATGTTTTGTTTCTGCTTTTGTTTCTTCCTGGCTGCTGTAAACGGTCTCTGCCCTTCATGCTTCGGCTGTTTTCAATAGTTTTGAAAACAATTATTCAATCAGCTCAGGCACAGTCTGCACTTTAAGTGATTTGACAGAGAAGGTAATTAACTCTTCCCTGCCGACCTGGAACAACAGTGCTCAAATACATACATTCTAAATAACCCGTGCTACATAACCCAAACAATACAAAATGACACAAAATACACACAGGTACCCCATCACATACTGTCATCACTCAACCTGCTACTGCCACCTAGTCAGGGGGTGTGAATAACACAAAAGCACCTTCTAGTCATGTCATGGTTTTTCCCCCCCCCCCCATGAAAGACCTACTAGACACAGAAACCTTAAGCACACCCCTAATCATTGCCTATACAAATGCCATTGATATTACAATTCCTAAAAGTATTATTGCAAATGACTAAGATATTTTGTATTAACTTATTACAAATAAAAAGCTTCCCATGGCACCAATAATCAGATACATGTTTAAATTCTTAAACAGGTTCATAATAAAACATTGTATGTTGATGTTTTCCACTACTCTTGTTTGCTCCACTCCACTTCGGAGTGCTTACTCAAACTGTTTCTCAACTAAAACTGGACAGCTAAGCCGTTTACCAGTAAAACAAAATAACACACTTTCACAAATACAAACAAAAAGGTTTTCACACTACCTTTTCCACCACACAGGTCTGTTCACCATGACAGCATCTCTTCACACAGACTCAAGACTGCCCCAAAATAAACACTTTGGTGCTGTTTAAATCCCTTCCTGCTACAGGCAGGTAACATCAATTCATTTCACACGAATGATTACACCTGTGGCTGTGTGAGCACAGACACATCCACACACATTTCTCTGGCAAGGACCGAAATTAACCCTCTCCCTTCCAATCACCAACACATCTCTTCCAGGCAGAGATCCACTCTGCCACAATACATTGGGTATAACTGGCTGATATGCAATTCTAACAGCACCCCGTTTCACCCTCTGTGACAGGAATTAGGAATCTGAGCTGTAAGTCTCCCTCCCGACCAGAAAGGGCACCGTGTAAGTAGGGTTGGCTGATAATGACATTTTCAGCTATCGATTATCGTCTGTAAATTATCACAATAATCATGATTATCGTCCGAATAAATAAAATATTTTAAATGCTTGTAATTGATCAAATTTATAATTGAGCAGCATGACAACCGCTAGTCTGTCACTGAGTTTAGAAGAAAAAAAACATAGACAGTGTGATGTGTGCCGAGTTTTTAAATTTCCAGAGGGTGCCCAGAACAAACGTGAGTATAAATATACACCTATTGTAATTTGTATATTAATACATTATGTAGTTTTCCTATAAAATACATATATTTTTTTCTTATTTAAACATTTACGTTAATTCAAGAATGTTTACTTTCATAAAAGGAAGTGCCACTAATATAACGAAACAAAATTGCTAATGTTACCTGGAAGCATTTGTTTTCTTTACTTGTGTGGCGAATCTGCCATTAAGAGAATAAAACTAGGTTTAAATATATATATATACTATTAGCAGTTTTTAAACTATAAATAGCCTGGCTAAACAGCAGTCAGGAGTTCAGTTTGAAGCAAACCAAGTGCAAGAAGGAAAGCGGGTCAGGCGAGGGGAAGAGGGAATGGGTTCGCCCCAGGTTTGGCTGCCGGAGCGGGGCTGAAGCAAAGCTGAAGCGTTTCGTCTCCCAGAGAAAGCTGCAGCTCCTCTGCAGCAAAAAAAGTAAATACATTAGGAAAGAGGGAGAGACAGAAATGGAAGTTAGACTGAGAAGTTGTTTACAGTTTGAATAACACTGGTACTGTATTTACTGTAGAAATATTGCATGAATCACTAGTATAGGGAATTGGGGGACATGCTGTAGGAGCGTTATATCTGAGGCGTGTTATAATCGAGAGCCTTATAGCGAGGGACCACTGTACTTATCATTAGTAAGTTTTACAGACAACTTACCACTTGAATTGAAAACGTGATGTAAAAAGTACAATTTATATTTGCTTAAATGAGAATATGCCCATGTATTCCTATGATGACTCTAACAAGAGATCTCTAACAAACTCATTGACTCTAACAAACTCATTGATTACCAGAGAAATTTGTTTAGAGAAAATTCCCTGCTGTGTTGGTCAGCCAGACTTAAGTGGATTATAAATTGACAGAACTAGTTTCTGTCTGTTTTACAAAAGACTTCTGCTGTGAAGATCAGCTAGGCTTGACTTTGTTAAGCATTCAGATTGTTATATTGTTATCAGAACTAAGTATCGAGCTTCAAACAAAGCGTTTCACACTTGTGACAATAAATTCCTAGCTATGAGACATCGTGTCTCCGAATGGATATTCAATACGAAAGCTGGACAAAATGGTGTCATACTGCCATCTGGTAAACGATGGATATGGTTCAGTTTGTAATTAAAATACATTGGCTTCCCTGGTGATTATGTTAACTGTTAAAAAACGATATTCTTGTGAACTCGTAAATTTACAAACATAGAAAATATAGTGTATTAAAAAACTTACTTAAATCACTAAAAATGACCGTAAAAACCGGTGTATAAGTGTCGTCTTCCCCCTCCCTTTTGAGACAACAATTTCAGGAAAAAGCCTATAGGTCACACCGGTGTATAAGTCGCTCCCCCCTTTTTAGGACCCCCTAAAAATACCAAGAAAATAGACTTACAGTAAGTAATTTTTCATTCAGGAGAATTGATAACTATGGGACTTATATGATTTATTTTGGTACTGCATTGTGTGAAATCACATGAGGAAAATAGAAATGTGATTATTAAGCAAAAATTAATAACTTAGGAAAAGTTATTTCACAAGAGAGTATTTTTAACTGAATGCATTTACAATCCTTTGTTTGAATGAAGATGGGGAGGTGTCTTTTTGATGAAGTTATGATGTCATCTGCTTACATTCAAAACAGCCAATAAAATTACCTGATGGAGGGTTTACCGATGGAATGATTAGGAGAGTCAACCAGTTGAATGGCAATAAGCAGAGAGATACACCTATTTTCAAATGTTATAAAAATGCTTGCAGCGTGGAAAACATTCCCTCCAAGGACTCTCAGAGCAAATCAAAATATAATACAACTCATCATGCATAAATCCATTGTATGATTAATTCTGTTTAAATTGAGTATGAAGTAATGTTAACCTATGTTGAATTACATGATCGAATATGAATGCATTGTTGAATGTTGAATATATTTAGAATCTTAATTACAACTTAATATATGGTTAATTTGTCTTGAACATACTTAGTATACTTGATTATACATTGAAAACTAATTACTACAATCTGATACAATCTACTCTTACTTTTGTAACTTTAATAAAATTAAGTTTTTACTTTCAACAAGATTTTTTGTTTTGTTTTTGTATGTTGACACAAGCAGTGACATATGATAACATTGAATTGAATCAAAGTTAAATATTGTCTAAATCATATGCCGAATGAATCAATCATATTTATAGCCAGAATTCTATGATTACTGTAGAATATATATTCAATGTTTAAGTCTAACTTTTGATTGCAGTTGGATATGAATGTAGTTTTGATGGTGATATGGAAGGATATTGTGGTAACACCCTAGAACATTTTATAGTAAAATATTGTTTATACATAGCTAAAGGCGTGTCTTGAGAAGGTATCCAAATACACTGCTGTGCAAAAGTCTTATACTACCATAGAATCAACCTGCTTTAATACTACCATAGAATCAACCCACGCCATCTACAGAACGTCATGTCACGTATATTTTAAATTATTATTATTATTATTATTATTATTATTATTATTATTATTATTATTTTGGAGGCTTCTCACGCCCCACACTCTTGAGAACCACTGGGTAAATGTGATTGATTAGCTACTACAACGCTTCATATTAGCTGCTTATGTATAGTTAACTTTGAGTTTTTGAAGATTCTGATCAATATGAATTGAAGATTGCTAAATGACAAGCTTGGTTTTTTCTCACCCAAACTAAGGTGTATTAATAAGTCAAAGTTGTTATAATAGTGCAAAACACTAGTGGAGGCTTTGAGTAAATTGTTGATGCTCTTAACATCGATATATATATATATATATATATATATATATATATATATATAGTAACTAGACTTTTGCACAGCAGTGTACATGTTTACTTGTCTCGAGATTGGGGACTCATTAAATTATCACCACAAACTAAATCTTACATGCTACAGAATCCCCTGCAGTGTTTACAAGAAACATATTACATTCCCTTTGCTATATTCTGTGTTGGCTGTAGCTGTATATTTTTCAACATATTTCCTATTGCTTTGATATTTGTATTCACACATCACAGGTACATCAACTGGGTAATTACTTTTTTTCAACTTTTATCGAGTGACAGGTGTGACAGGATGGCTTGTGGTGACGTCCTCAGACCAGGAAGCTGACAGAGACACACGGGTACTGCTGGTTGAAAGCGCTGGTGCGCGTTTTTATTAAACAATGGTTTGAACAAAAAAACAATGCTCACAGAGCCAAAATAAAAGTTTAAACAAAAACAGACCTCCACCCAAACAAGTACCGTGCTGGTCTTCCAGCACGCTTAGCAATCTTTTAACTTTCGCTTTCAATCTTTCTCCTCTCTCTCGCTCCCATTCCTCCTTGAACACCCACCATGTTCAGCCAAAGCTCTGGGTTTTTAATATACATGTGACCATCTCCAGATTAGTAATAAATGAATCAACCTGGAGATGGTCACATTCTGCACAAGATTGATATCTGCGTGGTTGACATCCACTCTGTTAATTAATTCGCTGCTGATCATGCATTCTCACGAGATGTCCATCGCCTCTGTCAGACCATATCCAAACCAAACAATAATACATTTTAAATAATAATAATACAATACATTCACAAGCAACCCATTATTATAAATACCCTCACAATAACATATTTAAATCATACCATACATCAAGAAAAAATCACCACAATACAACATATTTATCAGCAGGGCTTTGCCCTGCCCGCTATTTACACGCAGGGCTTTACTGCCCTGCCACACCACGAGAAAGACCCTTTTCTTCTAAACATTGCATCCACTTCATATTCCCTCCTGCAACAATACTGGTGAAATGAGCGGTGCATTGTGAAAACAGAAACCAGCATTGTTGTAGGAGGGAGCATGTTCTGGATGCACACGATGTTTAGAATATAAATTGTCTTCCTCCTGTTGACGGTGCTGAGAAATGTATTCCCCAGTTCATTTTACGACCCATGATGTGTGATTTTGAAAAGAGTCAAAAATATATTTAAACATATAACAGTGAGATATGGACAACACGGGATACAGCAAAGGTAATGCCTTTCTTGCGCAGTGGTACTGAAAAATAGGCTAATTTAAATTAATATCAAACTATACATAACTAAACCTAATATAGAATACACAAAACAAAGGAGGCTTGTTTTGAATTTATGGATGTGTCATAAAGCAGTTCCACAAAGAGCTCTGAAACCTGAAATATGGGAAAGAAAATATGTGATCCAGCTTCCTTTTGAAATAGCCCAGTCTGGACTCACACTGAATACAGATGGACTGTGTGCTCCTCCCAGCAGCAGGGGGCGCTGTGCCGGCAGCTTTCAGATGGTGTATCGGATGCTGACCTTCTTGCGTGTGTGCTCAGTACATCGCTCCAGGATGACCTCTTTGCTAGGACGAGGGGGCACAGTGGGGAGTGCCTTTGTCTGGTCTGAGAGAGGTGGGTTGCTGCCATTCTGGTTATTGTTCTCTACAAGACAAATAGCAAGTTCAGTCTTAGCTTTTGTGTACGTCCATTCATTGTACAGGTCTCGAATGTTTAGAAAGAAACATGTTATAGCAAACGTGTGTTTAATTTTAAAACGTACTACACCAGGTAAAAGGAAATTCTCAGTTTGCTTGCCATGCCTTCCAGGAAGTCATTTACTGCTTACTTCATTGGTCATTTCACCCCAGAAGTGGGTCAAAGCATCTTAAGCCCCTTTCACACTTATGAACGGCCGTCGTTCATTTTGTGTCACTCGACCCGGGTCAAAGCATGTTGACCCACATCCTGAGGTGTGACCACCTGTTCAAAATGCAAAAACGGAACACCTGCATTTCTTATGCTGGGATATATTTACATTTCTTTTAAACGTTTTTTACTGTTTCCCTCGAAGAGCGGGGGGGGGGGGGTTGCTCAATCAACATATATACATTAGAGCCAACAGTCATATGCATGTTACACACTGTGCGTACCTTTGATTTGCAAAATGTCGTCTTCATAAGTGTGGACTTGCATGCAGCGGTCCAGATAAACTGGCCACCTGCTGTTTTTACCCATTAAAAAATCCCAAATAAGTTATCTATTTAAATAGTTGAGTAAAAATAGTAATTTTACTGCACAGCTTGTTTGCCTCCCGTAACTTCCATTAACAACTCCCAGAATGCAATGTCTTAAGTTACTAAGAAACTGCACAATAAAAACCCGCCCAACAAAACATTATCCAATCTCTGGCTAGTCCTGTTGTCTTAGAAGCCAATCACAGTAAGAATAAGAACAATTCAAAGCTACACAGGTTGAATCTAGTGTTGCCAACTTAGCGAATTTGTTACTAAATCTAGCGACTTTAAGGGCTGACTTGGCATCAATTTTTGTCAAACGCCACTAGCTACAAATCTAGCTATTTCCAGGACAGTCATCAAAGAATTTCAAAAATATAAAATCGCCAAAACATTTAGATTATCCTGTATTACCAACACCCTTTTAGAATCATTGTCGGGATAATTAAAATGAAATCCAATATTGCCCCGCCCCATTTGAATACACAAGGAAAATCAATGTGTAATTTGCTTAGCCGCGTGCTTAACAACCATGAACCTGGTTCTAAACAAACCAGTAACATGGCGTCGCCAGTGGTAAAGTTGGTTTGAAGTTCGATATTCATTTGAATTCACAACCATATCACCTAGACGTTTCAGACCAACTTTAAATGTGAAGCTGAGCGGTTAACCTTTCCTTTAACTGTACATGCTATAAATAATTTATGAAAATCTTGTAATGTAATATTTTAAAGACGGTGCTTCTGTTATTAGTGTTATTGTATTATTTATATCAGGGTACTGTTTTTATTTTTGTAGCTTTTTTTGTACACGAGAGACATGGAATGACTTCTTTAAGTCTAAAAATATTGTTGTTGTTGTCGTTCATGTTAAGACTATAAATATATGCTTCAATATTTGACATAGTGTTTCTGCTATCTGAATTTTTATTGTGACTCAATAAAGACATTTTTAGCTGGAAATATTGAGTGTGCGGTTGTTTTATTTTGAAGTTTTGTTTTTGCAGTTACAGATGTGACCTACTTTCCCGTGCTCTTTGGGGTTTGGAGCACAGCTGTTTTATTTTGATAATTCTGTATTTCAAAATGCATCACGTAGCCTATTACATTTGACGATGATATGTCAACACCAGTTAAACCATCGTTCTGTTTTAGGCTGTGACAGAGACACAATGATTATTTGTGATAAATCTCTCTCCCGACCTGTGAGAGCGCTGTGTAAAGGGAACAGAGTGCCTTGGACTGGATGGCCAGACAATTCATTCCCAGGGTTAGAAGGAAGTCGGTCATCTAGAAAGGGGGCGGAGCTACGATATACTAACTCATCGACCCAGAAGGGAAACGACGTGGCAGCCGCGGATTGGAGGAGCGGTTGCACCAGTTAACCAAGGGGTCATGATTGACGATTGACAAAAGGGGGCGTAGCGAAGTGATCTGTTCCAACTTTGTATGGTTATGCTGAACTGGAAGGAGAACCTGTGTTATTATCGTGAGTGTTTTGTTTGTTTTTGTCGTGTCTAAATATATTGTTTGTTGTTATTAGACGGCTGAAACATGGTCCGGAGCTGTCGCCAAAGGCCAGCACTTACCCAAACATCACTGCACCTTGTTCACTAATAACTGTATTTGCACCACAATCACACTCACTGTGGACTTGTGTTTGTGTTTTGTGTTACATGTGGGTGAACGGGACTGTTATTATTACGAGACCAACCCGTGGATTAACAACAGAGCGACACACACCGCTGTATTGCCTGTTCTCATTATTATTATTTACTGCCTTTTGTCACCAGACTTTGGATTGTACAAATAAAATATCATTGCGCCTGGATTTTTCATAGGCTGATCTACTAAATTTAGTCCGGGGGAACCATTTTCGTGTGACATCGGCACGCTTTCTTTTCCATCAATTAACCCCCCCCCCAGCGTTCCGTTGCTTCTAGATTCAGGACTCCACCACTGCATTACTATGTGTAGTTGTTGGTGTGTCTGTACTATGATTGTTTGGTGACTTTTGCTTTAAAATAGCGACTTTCTGAGGCCAATCTGGTGACTTTCAGATCTGAAAAGTTGGCAACACTGGTGAAGCGTAAACACCCCAGTCCTGCTACAAATCCAACTGGAACCACTGTCAGAGGCAACCGCTAAAAAAAAAGGTGCCTATAAAATTAAACGAACTGTTTTAGAACTTATGAATGCATTTCCTTATGTTATTTAACTGTATAGCTTTATATTGAAGTTTTAACATGTTCACTGAGTTAGAATTTTATGTTAAAATTGAAGTTATGTTTCTGTGCTTATCTTTATATATATGATCTGTTTATGTGCTTATCTTCAAAGTCATATTGGCTGTGGTCAATGAAGTGAATAACAATAGCTGTTGTCTCTGATTTTATTTTAATACTAAGTTTTTGTACAGTAGTTCAAAGTAACAATGCCAAGAATCCAAACATATCTGCATACAGCGATGAGAGATTGAGCGTTCTTTTATGAAATGTATCAGACTTAAATCGAGGGTGTAAGTATGTATCAAATCTGGTGAGATGCATTTGGATGGACTCTCTAAAATAAAGAGTTCATCTGCATTCTTACCCCTGCTTCTTTTTGTAAAGCCTAATACATACATTTTTTCTTTTTTCAATGATCTGAAATAAGAGTAGTCTAATGTCACTAGCTGCTCAAACGATTACAAAAATGATGTTACAGTCAGCACTCGGATATCCGTTACCCAGATACACGTCAGTCGCGTTTTACCGCCCTTGTGTTAAGAATAAAATCAATCCCCATTATATATATGGAACACACTAATGCACTTACCCGTCACACACGATTTCCGACGTCACCAGTTTTCTGATACAAAGCCCATTGCTTCAATGTTACAATGTACTTGTTATCCATTATAGCTCATGTTTTCTTTTGTTGTTTTTTTTCTCGTATGCCAAATCAGTTTCTTTATTGTGCATTTACACAGCGCTTCTTCCAATTTCAGATGACGAAAATGCAGCAAAAACAAAGTGAACGAGACAAGCTACGGTAATGTAAAAGTTAATCATTTAACAGTTTTTAGATACTGTGATGCATTTTAAAAAAAATATCTGTGATCTTTAGTTGCTTTTGTGTATTTTCATTTGCAAGAATGGCCTTATTGAGCACTATATTCTGCAATTTTGAATACTGACTTTGGATACAGTTTTAATTCTGCAAACTGGTGTTGTTTTTTTAATCTTTTTCTAAATTGCATTGCCTTTTACATTTAACGCAGTTCTGTGCATGGGTAACATTGTGATTTCATTTTGCTGTTGGGTCGTTAATGGGGAATTTTACATACTGCTACAATACGTACCGGATTTAAAAGTATGTACTGTATTAAAGTCCACTGTCAAAAAGTTTCTGTGAAAATGACAACCGTAACCTTACACATTTTATTATTATAAAATGAGACTTTTCGAGTTTGTTATAAAGCAAATTAATTCACCAACCTGGAACATTTCCCTGACAGTCTATTTTAAAACCCATCTCCCTCGCATTGATGTCCATCATCAGCATGAAGAGATCAGAATCTTAACTGGGGCTGACAGTCCTAATTGAAAACGATCTGTTGCTGATGGAAATGAACAAATCTGATTTCGTATCATGTCAATCCCTGTGGCAGATGGGAATGAAGCTACAGAGTGAATCCCTGTGGCTCAGTAGTTACCATTGTTGGCCTGGCTCTCTTGCACACTTTGCATCTTTTGGCGCTGGTTTGCAGGGGTGCTGTGAGCCTCTCGCTGGCCACGCTGGTGTAGATATCGACGGCTGTTGCGACGGTATGTGTCTTGGCTAATTCTCTGCCGGCCCCGTGTGTGAATACTCTTAGCATTCCGAATCGTGGATCTGTGGGGGAGAAACGGGTGAAATACACACAGCGAATAACAATATGACGAGGTACCCCATTCCATACCGTCACCACTCTCTGCCAAACCACTTTCAACTGTGTCCTCTGGTCCTGGTTTCTGTGCTGAGTTTAAAGTATTGGTAGCCCAAGTCACTGCCCCAGGGAGCTCACTGACCTCCTGGGTGAGGGAGTGTCTCTCACTGCCCCAGGGAGCACACTGACCTCCTGGGTGAGGGAGCACACTGACCTCCTAGGTGAGGGAGTGTCTCTCACTGCCCCAGGGAGCACACTGACCTCCTAGGTGAGGGAGCACACTGACCTCCTGGGTGAGGGAGTGTCTCTCACTGCCCCAGGGAGCACACTGACCTCCTGGGTGAGAGAGTGTCTCTTACTGCCCCAGGGAGCACACTGACCTCCTGGCTGAGGGAATTTCTCTCACTGCCCCAGGGAGCACACTGACCTCCTAGGCGGGGGAGTAGTTCTCCGATTGAATTCTCTCTCAGTATCTGCAGCCCGGATCTCTCCAGACTTCCTCAGGAACATGGAGGGGTAGTGTCCTGTCTGCTCTCCCTTCCTGCAAAGAGACCGGACAGTCAGCCTCACAGCAAGCACTGCACAATTTACGTTTTAGGACCCAACCTTATAAAGCCACAATAAACACTGTTTTTAATCTCTGGTTATCCGACGGTGAATGTCTGTGTATGAGGGAATATCGACACTCAGAGGTGAAAGCAGGCTGAACATTTTTTTTTACACACTAAGGGCCCAATTCACAAACTGCTCTGTGGGCTTTAATACTATTTCTGATTTAATATCAGTGCTATTATCTTTCTTCAGCAAATGATATAACCCACAAAAGTCTGCGTGCTTGACTTAGTACTTTTACCGTGTTTTTTAATAGCGCTTTGTGAATGCATTTGGGGCATTTGTGTGTTTATTATATAATCCAGTGGTGGTAAAACTTCCTGACCCTATCAGCCGCATACCAGAATTTCCATATGGTCGAGAGTGGCAAGACACGTACTGTGAACATGAAATGTTTCCGAGCAAGACATTTTAAATACTAGCATTGTTGTGCAGTACAGTAGTTGTTAGGCTATCTCTTGATGGCAGCAAAATACACAAGAACAAGGGATAGAACATGGCAGAGCCTACACGGTTTCTGTATAATGTGTATTGTACTATAGATCTACAGTGTATTAAACTTTAAATGTAACACACTGGTGCTTTTCCATTATTTCAGTTTATACTCTATGTATTACACACTTAAATAAAATGTATTCAGTTATTATGAAGCAAAATACAATAACTGACCTGATTTCACCAAAAACACCACATAAAAACACACATTTTCTAAGGATTCATTTTGACAAGCTCTTCCCTTGAAGAACTGAATGCTGGGTTAAAAATATATATATATATGCTTTTTTGTTTGACTGCTGTGTGTATTACATACTGTTGAGAGCTTTGTGGATGACAAATGCGCTGTATTTATTTTGAAAGGGATTACAGTACCTGCTCATGACAAGACATAAGATATGTAAATACAATATTAATTCTAGACCTGCAATGTAACATGTAAACATGCGTTCTCTAGTCTAGCGCCAACACTCCAATTTTATAAAAAGATTCATTCATCTGAATAAGGACGTTTGGCATGAGCGATATTCCATGCTTGCCATACAAAACTCACTTCTTTGATGAATGTCGAAAGTCGCATCTGCCTAAGTCTGATACAGGAGGCTATTCAGATGAAACTGTGTTGTGATTTGTTTCATAATAACATTTGAGGTTGCTCGTCCTGTACAGGCTGCAGTGTGTAAGCGATTTGTTGCAGGTGATTTGTTACAGATGAGACACAGGTTTACCACTGTTTTCAGTGAAAGCAAACTCTTTCTCCCAGTCTGGTTTAAAGCCTCATACTTGTGTTTATTACTCATGGATGGTTTGCTCAATGCCATTGTTCACGAAACAAACAAGCACTTAATTCAAAATTAAGAAATTTACTTTCAACTGCACATCACTCGGTGATCAAAATACGCATGTGCCAGCAAGCGGTGTCGAAAGTCAGTAAGTGATGAAATATCCTTGCAGTGAACATGCAGTCTCAAAGAAGCAGGAGAGAGAGAGAATGGGAGAGAAGAAAGAATAATTAACACAAATGAATACAGAGAACACAAATAATAAACTTGTTGTGTTTACTTTTACTTTCTCTCTCTTCATTTTTGTTTATTATTCTTTCTTCAGTTCATTTGAGCCGCAAAGTGTCCCAAGAGCTGCATGTGGCCTGCGATCCGGTTCGCGTCCCGGCTGTGTGAAGTCGCCGGTCTTCACTGGCAATGGGTTAGGGACGAAAACCGGCAGGGACTGTTTCTCCTCATCGCACTACAGCTAACCCTGCTGGCCAGGCGCTCAGTGAGCCCAAAAGCATACACCTGCAGGGCTGGCCTTTGTCCTCCAGAGGTCAGAAGCTCACTGACATCTGCTCTCAAATTCCTGGCTGTAAAAGGATGCTGGCTTGGTCGTGGGATCGGAGGACGCTCACTGAACCTTCAGTTCTCCTGAGCTGTGAGGAATTGCTGCGGTGAGGGGAAAAATTATTGGACATTCCAAAATGGGGATAAAATAGAGGATAAAATAATTGGGCCCACTAAATAAAAAATATATATATTCAAAAAATAAGCTGGGTACTTGCCTGATGACCCACCAGCCCTCCAGCAGCTTGTGGATCACCTCAATGGTCTCTCCCTCCTGCAGAGTGAGCTCGTCATCCTGCTCAGCAGTGTAGGCCTTCGTGGTGACAAACAGCTCCCCTAAAGCACACACACACTACAATACATACCAGTGTACCAGCAAGAGCATTGAGGAGGCACATATTAACATTATAATTAGTAGAAATCATATACTTAGGGGACCGTGCTCATCCGGTTCCTAGTAGCTGACTGATCTCAAAACTTTGTCAAGGATTCCATTGATTCATACCCTCACCACTGTGAAAAAGTCTCCTCCCCTCTGTTCAAAGTCTACTAAACTTCCAACTGTTTCCTCTGGTCCTGGTTTCTGTGCTTGTTTAAGTATTGGTTAGGGCTAACTATGTCAACTCCTTTCATAGTCATAGAAGCTATGCGATTCACTTTTGCTATTCCCACCTCACCCTTGCTCAGGGAGAAAGAGGAGAGCTCACTCACCTGCATAGTTGGGCTCTTGCTCCTCTGTCTCATCAGGGCCCTCTAGTGGCTCCAGGTAGGAAGCAGGGACCCAGCCACGGCGAGACTCACATTGACAGAACCACCAGCCTAGGGCACATCACAGAGAGAGAGAGAGAGAAACATTGTAGAGTCATCTTCATTAAAATGACACTCCTTCCATTCCCAGACCTGAATCCAAGCCCAGCTAAAACAATTCTCCACTCTTACATTACATCTCCATTGTCCCGCTGCAATGTTCAAATTCAAGAGTGCAATTTAAACATGCCTCAATGTGAAAATACACTGCTCCAAACACTGTGATGTGCCTTGCAGAACCATTGTAATTCGTACTGGGAAAAACAAATTCAAACACAAAACAGGATTGCTGTATTCCCCTAAACAGAAAATCCACCCTGTTAGAATTTGTAGAAAGATGACTCCATTTCCCTGTGTGGAAAGATTGTCTATGTGTGACAGCATACACCAATTCTGAACAGCTCAGTGGAATACTGAGAGTTAATCACTTAACATATCGATTAGGGTTTTCAACCCTTTTTAAGATTTTAGACTAAATTCTTCTTTGTTCTAAGCTAAACAAATCTCTCTTCATAGCTCATTACTTAAGCCCTGGCATGAGTGTGGTTGCTTTTCATTGGACTCTCTCCAGGGTCACACTGTCCTTTTAGTAATATGGTCACTAGAACTGAACACAGTATTCTGGGTGTGAATCTCCTCATAACTTCCTTTGATTTGTACTCTATGCTTTAGACTATATGCCCAAGCATTCTGTTTGCCCTTTTCAAATGAAAGAAAGGAACTCACCATTGGTACTCTTCTCCACTATATCCACTTGCTCTCCTTCCTTGAGGTTGAGCTGGTACTTGGAGCCCTTGTTGTAGTCTGCGATGACTCTGTAGGTCTGCAGTATGATGGGTCCTGTGATCTCTAAACAACACAGAAAGCTTTCAGTACAGCATGCTACCCAGGTGTTTGGTAAAGCAAGGGACTGCTTCATGGTCACGCGTGGTGTAACAATAACTGACGCAAACTCATTGAAAATGTGTTAATTTCACTATAAGACAACTGGTCTTTACCTCATCTTTACAACTGAGTACCAATCAATTGTAGTGATCTAAAAGCCTACTGGAAGTTCATCTCTCACCTGGCTTTTACCATGGCAATGGAAGTAACTATTAGGCCGTCAAAATGGTAAGTGGGAGGAGAACGCTTGGCTTCTGGAATGCGACTGCCACCAATTAGAGCATACATAGATGACATGACAATCATGACTACAACAGTAGCCTGCACTAATTGGTTATTGGGAAAACTAATTAATAACATTGAATAAGCATGAATGCAATTCAATCCCATTAATCGGCTGACGAGATCTATGGACAATGGAACAGAGCAGGATCAGTTTCCTCATCAGGTCAACATATGATGTTCTCCCATCACCACAGAACCTTAATCTATGGGTAGGAGAGGATCCTTGATGTCCTTTGTGTTCATAGCCAGCTACATTTTGACAGGATGTAAGGTGGGTCTTAGCCAAAGACGGTTTACTTGGCATCATGACCAGGTGCTGGGATGTTTGGCCTTAGCATTTGGCTCAGTATGACCAACAGGTTGCCACCAATGCCAGAAATATATGACACAAGAAGAACAACATTCCTCCGTCCGGGGAGCAACCTCCAAGTAAAGGTATGAATACCAAAACTCGTCTAGGACAACTGGAAGCTGCTAGAGACAGGAAAATGCTGGCAGATGATGGACAATGGCTTATTTTCCCACCTGAGACTGCCACCACTAACATTTGACCTGATATTGTCGTGTGGTCTGGATCACCACGCCTTGTACACCTGGTAGAGTTAACAGTGCCATGGTAGGATACTCTGGATGAGGCATATGAAAGGAAGAAACTTCGGTACACTCAACTAGCTGCTGAAGTGGAACAGCGAGGATGGAGAGTCCAGGTTTACCCAGTGGAGGTGGGTTGTCGAGGATTTGTGGCACACTCCACAACCCGGTTTCTCAGAGACATCGGATTCAGTGGTCAAGAGTTGTGACGCATAGTGAAGAACTTATCTGAAGCAGCAGAGAGGAGCAGCAGATGGCTCTGGTTGAGATGAAAGGATTCTGGTTGGGGACCTCAAGCATCATAGAAAGAAAGCAACTTTGATGTAAAGGAAGGTAAGCAAGCTGGGCTTAGCTGAGTGGGGGACGGAGAGGGTGATGCTGGGACGGCAGAATCACTGTTGAGCCCTCTTAAGGTGTTGTGGGCTAGTCGATGAAACACCAAAGGATGGAAGGTGCCCATTTGAAGACCTCAGAGAAGTACCCTACTCAGCTCAGTCCAGACGGTTGTCATGCTGATGCACTAGGGAGGCCGCACTGTGGTTGATCCTTGGAGTCAGCATCGCAGCCGTTGTGTGTGCTGATGCGCCAGGGAGCCAATGTAGGCTGATCCCTGGAGCCAGCATTACACTTCAGCCATCAGCACCAGGCAGAAGGATATCTACATTATCAGATGGAATTAAACGCAGATGGATCACACTAGTTTACAGTAAAATAAGCAATGTCTTAGTTGGTGCTTATCTTGGTGAGAGCTGAGTCCAATATCAGCATGAAGTATTAACACCTTGAAACATCAGCACATTTCAAAATAAAGATCAATGACATACCGACAGCCTCTATATACCCCAGCTTATATTACACTCAATAATCTGTGCTAAAGAAGACCCTTAGCAAGTTTCTTATTAATTTGAGAAGCGGTTATTTAGGCAAATGCCAAATTCTAAAGTGTGATGTACAGAGATAGCTGCCAGCACCCTAGTCAAGATAAAGTAAAAGAGTTTATACCTGACGTGTTGCTCCTTGAATTGTCTTTAGCCATCAGATAGGTTTCATTCTTCTTGTACCTGCACAGAACAACAAGATAATTACAGGACCCAAATATGTATTTTACTTTTCTTAAATGGCAGTCCACCACTGCAACCCACGGCTGTGGTTATGAAAAATCAGCAGGCATCTACAAGCAATTAAGCCAAATACCTTAATTTCACTCAACAAACATAAGGAGTAGATAGTGCTACTAAACTATGGGGTGCCCTGGCTGGTTTTATAAGAACATAATACAATGAGAGGTGGCTATTAGGTCCATCAGTGCTCGTTTGGGTCTACCAAGTAGCTGACTGATTGCTTAACAGGTCTTAAAGGATCCCATCAACAACCTGACTTGGTAACCAATTCCATACCCCCACCACTCTCTGTGTGATGAAGTGTCTCCACCCCTCTATCAGTCTGTTTCCACTTTATTTCCAACTGTGTCCTCTGGTCCTGGTTTCTGTGCTTTGCTCAATGTTTAACCAGGTTAACCACATACAAGTGATTGCAGCGCACAGAAGAATTCCACAACTCTCACCTGCTGTACACTTCTATTAGCTACATAGGCCTCAAATGTCCAGTTTTGAAAGAAACAAATGTTATAGTGAGATGTATTTTTATTTTAAAACATGATATCTGGTCCTACACGTGGTTAAAGGATTCTCTGTTTGCAAGTTTTCAGTTAGGGTTGCTCTTTTATCTAGAGGGTGAAATTCCTAGCTTCTTTCCTGTCACCAGCCAACCAGCTGCTTCCCCTATTGACTGACATGCGTTCAGTTAGTACTATTATTATTATTATTATTATTATTATTATTATTATTTCAGCCAGTCATTTGATCCAGAAGACACTGTTGAGGTGAAATGACCCAGGAAGTGCAAACAGATATACCAAGAATAAGGCACAGAAACTGAGAAGCTAAAAGTAGAACCAGATGTAATGTTTTAAAATGAAAATCCATGTGTGCTATAAGATGAATTTCTTTAAAAACATTCATGGTTGGAAGTGGAGATTAGGACAGAGGGAAGGAGACACTTCTTAACACAAAGAGTGGTATGGGTATGGAATGGGTTACCTGGCTAAGTTATTGATTCTGAATCAATGAGAACCTTTAGGACTTGACAAAGTTTTGAGATCAATCAGCTCAGAGGAACCGGATGCACAGATGGGCTGAATGGCCTCCTCTGGTTAGTAAATGTTCTTGTGGATTGTGGAACATGATCTGGAAACACTGTAATAATAATCTAACTATCCACTTCACTGCAATGCCCAGGGCACTCACGGGTGTGATAATAATCTAACTATCCACTTCACTGCAATGCCCAGGGCACTCACGGGTGTGATAATAATCTAACTATCCACTTCACTGCAATGCCCAGGGCACTCGTGGGTGTGATAATAATCTAACTATCCACTTCATTGCAATGCTCAGGGCACTCACGGGTGTGATAATAATCTAACTATCCACTTCACTGCAATGCCAGGACACTCACGGGTGTGATAATAATCTAACTATCCACTTCATTGCGATGCCCAGGACACTCACGGGTGTGATAATAATCTAACTATCCACTTCACTGCAATGCTCAGGGCACTTACGGGTGTGATAATAATCTAACTATCCACTTCATTGCAATGCTAAAGGCACTCACGGGTGTGATAATAATCTAACTATCCACTTCACTGCAATGCTCAGGGCACTCACAGGTGTGATAATAATCTAACTATCCACTTCATTGCAATGCTCAGGGCACTCACGGGTGTGATAATAATCTAACTATCCACTTCACTGAGATGCCCAGGGCACTCACGGGTGTGATAATAATCTAACTATCCACTTCACTGCAATGCCCAGGGCACTCGCGGGTGTGATAATAATCTAACTATCCACTTCACTGCAATGCTCAGGGCACTCACGGGTGTGATAATAATCTAACTATCCACTTCACTGCAATGCCCAGGGCACTCGCGGGTGTGATAATAATCTAACTATCCACTTCACTGCAATGCCCAGGGCACTCGCGGGTGTGATAATAATCTAACTATCCACTTCACTGCAATGCTCAGGGCACTCACGGGTGTGATAATAATCTAACTATCCACTTCACTGCAATGCCCAGGGCACTCATGGGTGTGATAATAATCTAACTATCCACTTCACTGCAATGCCAGGACACTCACGGGTGTGATAATAATCTAACTATCCACTTCAATGCGATGCCCAGGACACTCACGGGTGTGATAATAATCTAACTATCCACTTCATTGCAATGCTCAGGGCACTCACGGGTGTGATAATAATCTAACTATCCACTTCACTGCAATGCTCAGGGCACTTACGGGTGTGATAATAATCTAACTATCCACTTCACTGCAATGCCAGGACACTCACGGGTGTGATAATAATCTAACTATCCACTTCAATGCGATGCCCAGTACACTCACGGGTGTGATAATAATCTAACTATCCACTTCATTGCAATGCTCAGGGCACTCACGGGTGTGATAATAATCTAACTATCCACTTCACTGCAATGCTCAGGGCACTTGCGGGTGTGATAATAATCTAACTATCCACTTCACTGCAATGCTCAGGGCACTCGCGGGTGTGATAATAATCTAATTATCCACTTCACTGCAATGCCAGGACACTCACGGGTGTGATAATGATCTAACTATCCACTTCATTGAGATGCCCAGGGCACTCACAGGTGTGATAATAATCTAACTATCCACTTCACTGCAATGCTCAGGGCACTCACGGATGTGATAATAATCTAACTATCCACTTCACTGCAATGCTCAGGGCACTTACGGGTGTGATAATAATCTAACTATCCACTTCACTGCAATGCTCAGGGCACTTACGGGTGTGGCGCTGGCGGGTTCTCGTCCTCCTCGCGCACCTGGTAGAAGCTCAGCAGCAGCTGGCAGCGTGAGATCTTGGGTGGCAGGTTGATCAGAGAGTGGCAGTACTCAGCCAGCGTGCCCTGCCGCGTCTCTGTTGTCTTTTGATTGTCAAACCACTTAGGAGCTGAGAGAGAGGGGTTTTAAAAAAAAAGAAAAACAGGTTCTATTTTTACATCTAATTTCATAATAAAACCAATGTACCCACTTGGGGAAAATGATATGAAATCAGACAGTTACCCATGTGCAATAAAATAGGTCTGTAGGGATAGGGGTGTATGATACAAGTTTGGAAATGGATCGGCGATTTCCATTAACCAAATCTACATCTACCAATTACTAGCAAGTGAAACTGGTTCTAGCTGCCACAAGCTTCACCAGGCTGATTGCTAATGGGGGGCGGGACTGGCTTGCATTCGAGTCTGTGCGTGCGCAAGTGGCTGTGCCACTGGTGGAACATTTTTGGTCGCAGGAAAAGATTATTGTACTGGAATCTCTTTTGGAAGTGTATCAGAATTCTAATCACAGATAAGTAACTAATTGGCAAATAAGTCATATTTTATCATGTTGCCTCCTAAATCTGCTTTTTAATTCAGTAACTGTAAAGGAAGGACAGACAAATTTGAACTTTTGATTATTTGGAGGTTGATATCCAGTGTATAAACCTACAATTTTAAACAATATTTTTAGTGTTTTCTATATTTTAAGTAATTTAATAAGTTGATTGTATGATGCCATGATTTACACATGGGTATTGATGGGATTCATGCTGTTTTGGAATCTGTTCTGAGGGTTATACAGTACAGATATTCTATACTTTCTCGTCATGTACGAGGCAGATCAATAGAAATGCCATTGATTAAGGACTTGTCGAAATCATCTTTAATTGATCTCTGCTTTACAAACTATCCTAATAGGTACAAAGAGGCAGGAACTTTCTGTAATGCTTATAGCGATCATAATACAATTTATTGTGTCAGATGTGCATTTCCCTAAACTTAAACCGAAAACTCTCTTCAAAAGACACTGCAACAGATGTGAAGATGCTGTTTTTTTTTGTGTCCCATATTGATGGGGCAGTAATGACATGTTTCCCACAAGTAGATATAGCCTGTGAGTATTGTTTTAATGAATTTAGTACAGTTATCAATAATCATGCTCCATTAAAAAAAATTGTGAGTAAAAATATAATTGTCCCTGGTTCACTATGCTGGGCTGGAGCACGGAAAACAACATCTGAACAATGTCTCTGGTATTGCTTTGATTTTAAAGTTATTAAAGGTATGGTTCCGATTATCTTAATACTTTGGTCAATACTTGCAATCTCGTGATTCTGATAGTTTGGATATGGACACGATTAGAGAATTGGCTTTTTCTTATCGATTCCCAAAAACCTGGGACACTTTTTCATCTGGTTTAAGAATGGAATTTGATAGCCTCTCATTTTTTGGTTATAAAGAGCGTATTAGGGATTTGCTTAAAAGTCCTTGCCATTGCTTTTCTTTTAGTCCACATTGAAAGAAAAAAAAGCGCTGTATTACTGCTCCTTTGTTTATTTGTTGTTATTGTCTGGACCACACACATATTAATTGTGTTGTTTTATGTATGGTTGTGTCTGTGTATGACAGGACCCCCTTGTAAATGAGGCCTTGGCCTCAATAGTTTCATTTCCTGTATAAATAGATCAATAAACTGGTCAATATGAGGTCTGGTAAAGCACTTTGAATTAAATCATTAAAGCTGTGTTTAATCTCTGTTCCCACTCAATCCGCCGCACAATATGTATCTACATGTGACAAAGACGGCCGGAGTGGGTGGCGTCAGACCAGAGCCAGGAAATAAAACGACAGAGAGGTGTGGTTTGGTGGAGCTGAGCGAATGCTTTCGCTCAGCATTTAATAAACAGCACAGTAAATAAAAGGTTGGAACAGACAAAACACAGGACACGGCACTTGCGCCAAAATAAATAGACAAACAAAACGTAATAAACACTTAAACAGACAGACGAACAAACACGGTGAGTGAAAACTCTAACTATTCACTTTTATATATTCACAATTACCTCCGTCTCCAATCCCGTTCTCCACTCACCGAACACCCAACCCTGAGTGAAAGAATGTGCATCTATATATGCTGTTGTGCTGGGATTCAATTACTAATTAATTATTCACTTGAATCCCAGCACGTGAATTAATTCTGTGCAACCCCGTGCTTACATATTACATTTAACCAGCACGTGAAGTGATTTGTGCCCTCCTCGTGCCTAAATACAAATCTACCTTTTTAAATCACACGTGAAACACAGACCCGTTTATATCCCGTGTACCAATCTATACACCAACATTAACACACGCACGCAACATACAACACATAATATGCACACAGGGGCGGGGCACATTGCCACATGAACACACTGTGAAACAGTAACTGAACAAACAGCACGATCAGCACTGACACATGTAGGCTGCTAGATATCTTCTTATATCCATTTTATAATCTAAAAATGAAAACTAAAAATTGCCATTGTTAGAGAAAATACACAATATTATGTTGAGGACCCTCCCTAAATAGCAATGTAACACAGTAAGCACAGTCCACTGATTTGTATCCGCTTTAACAGAGTCTAATACATCCTATAATATACGTTATAGAAAACTGAATTGGTGTCATTTTTTCAACAAAACAGGCATTCCGACTTGCATAAACTGATACCATTACAAACATTTTTTGGAACTTGTGACCAAGACAGCTGGTGGTGACATCAGACCAGGAAGAAGACAGGTCACAAGTACTGTGAGCAAACGGCGCTGGTGCGCAGATTGAATAAACAGATAAAAGATTTAGACAAAACAAAACACTTAACAAAACAAAATGGCACGGTGGCCAAAACAGACAGACACAGAAGTATCGCGCTGGTATATATCCAGCACGAATAGCAATTGCAATTTGTTTACTTCACCTCCCTACTCGCGTTCCACCTGGAGTGAGAAATTCATGCTCCTTAAATACAGCTGTGTCAGGACTTGATTGCTAATCATTCAATCTGGCCCCAGCGCAGTCTGCACATGAACTAATTGTGACATCCCCGTGCCCACATACCTGGTGTTCTCTCTGCCTCGCTTCTCCCATGCAACTCCACTACTCTGCTCACTCCAGTGGCTCCCGATCACCGCTCACATCCAGTTCAAGACTCTTATACTAGCCTACAGATGCCTTGACCAGACTGCACCCAGCTACCTCCAGACCCTCATCTCTCCCTACACCCCCTCTTGACCTCTCCGCACCTCCTGCACTAGAAGACTGGCTCTACCTCCTTTACGCTCCCCTGCCTCCAGGGCCCGCTCCTTCTCCACCCTCGCCCCGCAGTGGTGGAATGACCTTCCTACAGATGTCAGGACTGCCCAGTCCCTGACCACATTCCTGCGCCTCCTCAAGACTCACCTCTTCAGAAAGCACCTGTAGAACTCTTCTGTTTTTCCCCTGGGACACATATCACCCTTCCTTAAATGCTCTTTACTTGCTCTTATCTGCCCCCTATTTTACTGCATTTAATCCTTCAGAGTATAGTACTTCAGAGTACTATAATCTGCCAAGTGTTTAATCTGTAGTATTTTGTATTTAATTATATCCTGATGTAACTATCACTGACACTGTTATCTGCTGTATTATTGAATTGTATTTTGTCATACTTGTACTTGCTTGAACCAAAGTCATTGTATTCATCATTGTATTTATCTTGCTCTTAATTGTATTATTACTTGCACTGTGATTCTTGAAATGTATTTGTTTACGACTGTAAATCACCCTGGATAAGGGCGTCTGCTAAGAAATAAATAATAATAATAATAATAATAATATACACTTTAACTCACCCATGCTACATAACCCACACTATACAAAATAAACCAAATACACCCAGGAGTGGGGGTGACCCCATCACAGAACTGTATATAGATACTTCACAGTTTCTCACTGTTCACCTGCACTATAACAGCTGATGAAATCTCGTAATAACGCAATAATTATGGCGAAATAATGCAATATTTTCTTGTAATAATGCAATATTTTCTTGTAATAACACAATATTTTCTTGTAATAACACAATACTTTCTTGTAATAATGCAATATTTTTTTCTTTGTGGTGCTGTGGCAGGGCAGAAGAAAAGCCCTGCACATAATTAAAGGGCGGGGCAAAGCCTTGCTGATAAATGTGTTGTGTTTGTTTGGAACGGGTGAATATATTGTTATGTTTTAAAATCCGATGTTTTTCTTTGTTATTGTTATTGGTTTGAACGTGATCTGGCAGAGGCGGTGTTAGCAGCTTGTCTCTGCCAGACAGCTCGTGCGAATCCATCGTCGGCAGAAGGTGATTATTGACTGTCGGCCATGCAAACTAAAACTCGTGTAGAATGTGACCATCTCCGAATTGAATAGTGTAGTGTTAATTCGGAGATGGTCACAGGTGTAAAAGCCTGCAGCTTTTTTTGTTCAGGGTGGTTGTGTTTGGAAGGAGGAATGTGAGTGAGAGGAAAGAAAATCAAAAATGAAAGTAAGCAATTGCTACTTGTGCTGGGCAGACCAGCACGGTATTTGTTTAAGATATTTGTGTTCGTGACCTGTTTTTGTTTAAACCTTTTATTTCGCTCTGTGAGCAGTGTTTTTGCTTAAATACTGCCTGTGTGCCTCTCTGCCAGCTTTCTGGTCTGGGGACGTCATCACTTGGCCATTTTATAAAAGCGCATTTTTAGTCTTGACTTAAAAACTGTAATGGTCTCAGTTTCCCTGACAAACGAGGGCAGTGCATTCCATAATTTAGGAGTTCAACAAGAAAAAGCCCTACCCAACAGTATGTACAGAATAGCAGTAAGAAATGTAACTTTGCCGAATAGAAAGCAAATACATGTGTTTGCGAAGAGATTAAAAAATACTGTCTTTGATTCTGTGCATCGAAAGACTTGTAATAATAAGTTTTAAGAATTACTGTTTTGTATTCTGTTGTGAACCAGCAGATTGTCAATCCCAAACTACTGTGACACAAATTATATATTAAATAAACAGGGACATTTAAAAAAAAATCTCTTTAGCAGATTATTCTGCATTTTATTGCAACTGTGATTCCATTCAGAGATCGAAAATTTTACAGGTACTTGAGGTGAAACTTTCAGACACAGGTTGAAATCCACTGCTCTAGATACTTAGAAAAGCCTGCTGGAAACCATTAATAATTGTGTTTTTACTGTTTTTCATATGTTTGGATACCTAGCTGGAAACCATTCTGTATTTGAGTGTTTTTCATATGTTTGGAAACCTACAGCTTTCAGTGTGCAAAGCTGTACTTTCCTCATTAAGCACCTGTTACAGCCCACATAACTTCCAGCCAGGGGCAGACTTCCTCCTTCAAGGGTTTCACATTCAGGAAACCAGTTTCATTGTGGTTACTCTCAGTTTCATCACTTACCACTATATTTTACCTCCTGTCGTTTGAAACTTTTCTTAAGTCAAAAATGAAAGGTGCCTTGGGTTTATAGTTCACCTTATTTTGCCAATATGGAGAGACCTTCAAAAAGGCAATGGGAGATAACTTAGCAAAAGTGAGAACAGTGAATTGTCAGATAAGACGAAGTTTCCTGATAATACAAACTATTTTGGAGAAAAGTGTGAATAAAATGAAATGCCCCAGTTTGAACAACTGAGTGTAAAGGATATTGGGAAATGTATTAACTTGCATCCAGATGTATGCAGATTTCAACATTCCCACAAACACTTTGTCAACCATTAAAAAAAAACGAATACAATAAAGCAGGCTTATGAACAGCAAGCTGTGGATGTAAGTCATCAATGTTTCTGATTTACTCAATACCCTGAAGTTGAGGACACCTTGCTTTAGTGGTTTAAAATGCCTGTGCTCAGAATAGGACATGCAGATTTCAAGTGTTGTTCATTTGCAATGTATATTTTTCAAAAGTTCACTTACAGTTCACTTTTACTTCAACAAAACGCATAATACTTTTAAATGTATAATACTTTTCATTGTTCTTTAATTGAAATTTATTTGATTTCAGTGTTACTGTAACTTCAAACTGACAGCCTGCATTTGGCTTTAGATTCCTGGTAATATGAATTGCTAGTCCCTTGAAATTGGGATCAAGGAAAATTGACTGTATAAGTCTAAGTTGTACTAAGTCTAGGGATAGAACAACTACTAATTTGACAGAGTAGTTGACAGAGTAGATAAAAATAGTTGAATAGGTCTGAGACTGGAGGAAGCACCCTTTCTCTTAGGGGTAGTAGGAGAGGTTCAGTCTCCATGCCTCGAGCCTGCCCTGGACTGGAGCACCCTTTTAGTCAAATAGTTAGACTATAGATAGGAATAGGTAGACTTTTTTAACCTTATAAAAGTGTCCCACATCAGAAAGTTTCCCACATAGCAAAGTGTAATGAAAGCAAAGTGTAATGAAACATAGTAAAGTGTAATGAAACATAGTAAAGTGTAATGAAACATAGCAGTGTAATGAAACATAGTAAAGTGTAATGAAACATAGTAAAGTGTAATGAGACATAGTAAAGTGTAATGAGACATAGTAAAGTGTAATGAAACATAGTAAAGTGTAATGAAACATAGCAGTGTAATGAAACATAGTAAAGTGTAATGAAACATAGTAAAGTGTAATGAAACATAGTAAAGTATAATGAAACATAGTAAAGTGTAATGAAATATAGCAAAGTGTAAGGAAACATAGTAAAGTGTAATGAAATATAGCAAAGTGTAAGGAAACATAACAAAAACGACCTCTTCTCGTCACATTTCTATGTTGTTATGTTCTAATATGTTCATGTTAATTTGCATTCACTTCTCTTTTTTCAAGCCTGACCTGTTGCAGGTGTTTCCTTTTTGCAAAGCCACCGTTCAAAGTGGCCTGCACTCATTTTCTATAGACAGGCAAGCCACACGCAGACAGAGTTGGCAGTGGAGAATGAACAGTGAGTGTGTGTACATACTGAATGAACAGTGAGTGTGCGTACGTACTGAATGAACAGTGAGTGTGCGTACGTACTGAATGAACAGTGAGTGTGCGTACATACTGAATGAACAGTGAGTGTGCGTACGTACTGAATGAACAGTGAGTGTGTGCGTACTGAATGAACAGTGAGTGTGCGTACGTACTGAATGAACAGTGAGTGTGCGTACGTACTGAATGAACAGTGAGTGTGCGTACGTACTGAATGAACAGTGAGTGTGCGTACGTACTGAATGAACAGTGAGTGTGCGTACGTACTGAATGAACAGTGAGTGTACGTACTGAATGAACAGTGAGTGTGTGTACTGAATGAACAGTGAGTGTGTGTACGTACTGAATGAACAGTGAGTGTGCGTGCGTACTGAATGAACAGTGAGTGTGCGTACGTACTGAATGAACAGTGAGTGTGCGTACGTACTGAATGAACAGTGAGTGTGCGTACGTACTGAATGAACAGTGAGTGTACGTACTGAATGAACAGTGAGTGTGCGTACGTACTGAATCAACAGTGAGTGTGCGTACGTACTGAATGAACAGTGAGTGTGTGTACGTACTGAATGAACAGTGAGTGTGCGTACGTACTGAATGAACAGTGAGTGTACGTACTGAATGAACAGTGAGTGTGCGTACGTACTGAATGAACAGTGAGTGTGCGTACGTACTGAATGAACAGTGAGTGTGTGTACGTACTGAATGAACAGTGAGTGTGCGTACGTACTGAATGAACAGTGAGTGTGTGTACTGAATGAACAGTGAGTGTGCGTACGTACTGAATGAACAGTGAGTGTGCGTACTGAATGAACAGTGAGCGTGTGTACGAAAAACACCTTGGTGTTGTAATAGACGTCACCTTTAGCAACTAGACAGTTTGGGGAAGCAATCAAAAAGGCAAATGCTGGGTGTACATATCAAAGGAGGTTATGATGAGGTTGTATAATGCACTGGTGAGACTGCATTGGAATACTGTGTCCAATTCTGGTCACCTCAGAACCAAAGTGACATTGTGAAGAGCAACCAGACTAATCCCAGGGCAGAAATTAATCTATTTATCTTAGAACAAATAATTAGGGGGGACTTGATGGACAACTTTAAAAAGGATTTGACAAAGTTAACCCTGACCAATACTTTAAGCACATAAACCAGGACCAGAGGACACAGTTGGAAATGAAGTGGAGATTAGGCTTAGGACAGAGGGTAGGAGAGAGTGGTGAGTGTATGAACAGGTCATTGGTCCATTCCATACCCTCACCACAGTGCTTGTCCAGTTCCTAGTAGCTGATTGATCTCAAAACTGTGTCAAGTTGGGTCTTAAAGAAAGGTAGCCCACTCCATCCCTTTAGTACTCTCTGTGTGAAGAAGTGTCTCCTACCCTCTGTCCTAAGTCTATTTCCAACTGTGTCATTGACTCTCTCCAGGCCCACAATGTCTTAAAGGATCCAAATGATTCAGCATCAACAACATGACTTGGTAGCCCATTCCATACCTTCACCATTCTGTGAAGAAGTGTCTCCTACCCTCTAAGCCTAATCTCCACTTCATTTGCAACTGTGTCGTTAGGTCCTGGTTTCTGTGCTTAAAGTATTGGTTAGGGTTAACTATGTCTAGTCTTTTTAAAATGTTAGATTCAGATTTAGATTAAGCAAACACAGATAGATACCCATCTCATTTGAGCTTACCTGGCAGTGGGGGGAGGATCCTGTCTTTGATGTCAATGTCTCCGGATTCAATAGGGAACATCTCCTTCAGTGCTTTCTAATACAAGAGAGAGATGAAAAGATTAAAAGACACAGAGCAGCAGGGATAGCTCAAGAGCTTTCCACATGTATCAAGAGTGACCTGGACTGGAGGGAGCACACTTTCTCTTAGGGGGGGGGAGTAGTTCAGTCTCCATGCCTCAAGCCTATCCTGCACTGGAGGGAGCACACTTTCTCTTAGGGGGGAGTAGTTCAGTCTCCATGCCAGAAGCCTGTCCTGCACTGGAGGGAGCACACTTTCTCTTAGGGGGGAGTAGTTCAGTCTCCATGCCTCAAGCCTGTCCTGCACTGGAGGGAGCACCATTTTTCTTGGGGTGGGTGGAGGAGCAAGCCTGAGACTCCTTTTAGAAGGTGCTGGTTTGTATTTAGTTTATTACACAAGATTAGGTTGCTGAAAAATGCAGGATAATACAAATCACCAGAAAACTAAAGAAAGTGTTGACACTTTGATCACAATCAGATGAGAGAGAGAAGAAGTTAGGAAACTGCCCTGCCTGCAGTCTCAGCTGGGTGATCATGGGTCATTTCACTGATTACTGCACGGCTGAGCGACACCACCCCTCTGCCTGGAAAGGAAGTCTGAGCAGTTACTATGCTGCAACAATGGGCTTCACAATGTGATTTAGGGAAGTATAGATTACATTACACAAACTGTACTACTGTTCAGCTTTCTTATTGCTGTGCATTTCTCATTTCACAGTTGCTGTGAATTATGTGCAATGGTGATCAACCTTATAAAGGTTCACCCTGGAAAATGTTTCATGGGGAATTGTCCCTTGTGTCATACTAATCTGGCACAGGCTTGTGGGTAGGAAGTGTACAGCAAACATGTAAGTGAGAAATACAGGTGGATGTAGGGACAGACAGACCCCCCCCCCCCCCCTATATCCCCAGGTACTACTCTAAATAACTTAAGCTAAATAATGTTCGTACCACCAGTGGGGATAATAATACACATGTATCTCTACTGAACTCTTTTATAGTTTCCACATATTTTGTTATAATGTGTAAAATCTGATATTAGTGGATTCCTCTTGGTTACATTTGAATTGCTATTTTCGTAAATCCTGTGAGTACGTTGTTTGGTGAATCTAATAAAATTATCTGCAGTGCCACTATCTTTGTTTTGTTTTTTACTCATAACTCATTCAAACAAAGGCTTCAGCATACAAGCATTGAACTTTAATGACTCCTAAGCTTTGTGAGCAGGGTCCAGGAACTAACTCTTGCCCGTAAAGCAGCGTTTTTATTCGACTCACATGGAAGGCATAGATCTCAGAAAATTTTCTGTAGATCAGCTTCTCTGACAGGTCACTCCATTTCACCAAGAACATGTAAACCTGCAAGACAGATGTCAGTATTATTCACTCATCAGCCACATTGCAATGGCTTATCAGCAGGGATCCTAGTTTTCTGCAATAAAAAAAGAAATTCTCAGATAAAAAACAATAAAAATCTGTGTTATTCCACAATTAAATAAAAGGCTAAAATTGAGCCCACCCGTCACATTATAAGATACACAAACAGTACTATTGAATAACAGTTAACACAGGAAGCATTTATTGGTACACTTTAAAATTCTAGGGAAGTTACAAGCTCACCAGTGCCATCAATCAATATTATAAACACACTTACCATTTTACTTTAAACATTACAAATACTTCTGTGTAGTAATAATAATAAAAAAAATAGTATTCATATTCGTTTATCTCGAGTTAGTCTTTGTCACCTGGATGGCTATTGCCAAACTCATTAACGATCTTTAGGGGGGATGTTTTAATTGTGTTCTGCATCTTTAAACAGCTTGTTCAGTAGTAACACCGCACTGGATACTGAAGTAAACTGCAGCTTCAACATGAATGTGACAGCGCGCCTCGTTCAACCTTGACCTCTGTACTCCAGAAGCAGTTTTATTGAACAAGTATGTTTACGTAAATGTAAAGCAATATTGTCTGTGTTGATGATTATATATGACGAGTCTATTGATTTGGTTATCAAACAAACAAAAAAAGCCTTGCATGTTTTTAGCCCTGCCCCAAGTGTAAAACTAAAAATTCTCGACAGCATTGAAAATCTGTGTTTTTCCACGTTATTCTGCAGTAAATGGATTCCTAGGATCCCTGCTTATCAGTATATAGTTGGAAAGGCTGTGATAGATGTTGTGTTGGTATCTCATTGTTGTTTCTGCTTTGATCATTATTTGACATGATTATTAACTATTTTTGCAAAAATTGCTCCTCAGGCTTACAAAGGAGGATCATTTTCCACTATGAGCTGAACGTTCTAACCAGACACTGGGTCGTTAACCCTGAAATGTCTGAGGCCAATAGTGTTTCAGTATTAACTGCTGAGTGACATCAGAGGGCTGCCATGTTTGTCACTGTTGACCACTGATGTCTGGTTGGTAGGCAATAGCACAAACTATTAGCCAATAGATTTGCAAGTTTCAGTCTAAGGGTTTAATAAATTCTTCTAAGAACATAAGAAAATGTATGAACAAGAGGAGACCATTTGGCCTATCTACGCTTGTCCAGTTCCTAGTAGCTGATTGACCTCAAAACTTGTCAAGTTGGGTCTTAAAGAAAGGTAGCCCACTCCATCCCTTTAGTACTCTCTGTGTGAAGAAGTGTCTCCTACCCTCTGTCCTAAGTCTATTTCCAACTGTGTCATTGACTCTCTCCAGGCCCACAATGTCCCTTTGGTTCTGTGGTGACCAGAACTGGACACAGTACTCTAAGTGCAGTCTCACCAATGCATTATACAACATCATCATAACCTCCGTTGTACACTTTTATATACTCAGCATTTGCCTTTATGGTTGCTTCCCTACACTGTCTGGTTGATGACAGCGATGAGTCTATTACAACACCAAGGTCTTTCTCTTTATGAGTCTGTTCCACGCATTTGATATCTGGAGCCTATATTTCAATTGACATTAAATTCCATACATCTCAGCAAGAAAAAGATACTTACAATATCTTTCACATACAACCTTCCTAACCATACCAAAGGCACAAAGTCCTTTTCAAAGCATTACTCCTGTCTCACATTTACAATTTTGTAAGGAGAAAAATCGTATTAATGTAACAAAAGGGTAAACAATATCTCAGGAGTTCTTAAGAGACTTGAAACTATTTGACAGTTATTTGGTAAAACACAGTGAAAGCATGGTAAAGCATTATAAAGCACAGAGAGATATAGTAAAGCATAGGTGAGCATTATAAAGCACAGAGAGGTATGGTACAGCATAGGTGAGCATTATAAAGCACAAGGAGGTATGATAAAGCAAATTAAAAATGTGGTAACCCATGGTATGGTAAATGCAAAGTATATGGGAAAGGCATGGCAAAACATCAACATTACAATGGTAAACTTTTATAAGGGTAGCTGCTGCAATTTGATGCGGGCTACTGTCTCAGCTATTGATAGACAGACAGATAAAAAGACTCACGTAGTGCTGGCTGGGAAAAAACCTTCTCTCAAAGCCAAGAAGCTCAATATGGCGGATGTAACTGTCGCCCATTCTGAGGATGTGAAGCCTAGTGCAGAAGACTGTATCCTGAGAGACAGAGAGCTGGTGTTTGAAAATGTACTAAAGGACTGACTGAGGCACCAGCTCTTCTACAGCTCTGCTGCTGTGCACTTAAACCACACCCTGACTCCTCCCCTTACTCAGGGCAATGTCTACAGTACGGGAAAATGATTACATTTGAGCCCTTGCCAAAGTTCAAAAGCACACTACATTGTTTTCCTTATAGTAGTCCCTCATAAAAACACAATATGCCCTTAACAAAATGACATCTGATTTAATTAATAATATTCTTCAGGAAGTTTAAGAACCAATTTAATTTGTAAGAGGTGATTTTCATTGGATGGGCAGGTGTATTGTGTATTGGAGCAGAATCCCCCCCAAAAATAAACACATGGCAAAAAATATATATTTTATATTTAACAAGATACGGGTACATATAAATATAGATTTTATATTTAACAAGATACAGGTACATATAAATATATGTTTTATATTTAACAAGATACAGGTACATATAAATATATATTTTATATTTAACATGATACAGGTACATTTATATATATATTGTAACACAGCAGGGAGGGGGTTAATATCCTCCCTGCAGAAAACATGTGCGTATGCACATTTTGTTTAATTGTTTTATTGTTTTGTTAATTGTTTTATTAGTAATTATCCCCTGCACCTGGTGATCATTGTATATAAAAGAAGCAGTCTGTTCAGGGCTGCTAGTGTGTATGGAAGCCCGCTTGACTATGCTTAAAACGCCATTTCCTGTGTCCTGGGTCTGCTTTCAAAGGGGCAAACGACTGTGAGTGCCGGCTGTTTACAATATATATATATAACATGATACAGGTACATATAAATATATATTTTATATTTAACATGGTACAGGTACATATACAATGAGGAACATCAAAACATCAATACTCTGGAAATATCAGGCGTTGTGAAGGACAATGAGGAACTAAAACTGAAAATAAACAAAAAGATGACACAATATTGTTCTGTGTGATTTGTGGTTCTGTCATCCAGCTGGTTGAAAAAGCCTGCTTCTGATTTCAAACAAACAATATTACAGTCAAACAGTTTAGCTCACAGAGGTAAACAGGCCCTCAAAATACATTTTATGATTATTGCCCTTTACTATAATACATCTGACGCTATGATCAATTGAATCAATGTACCAATATAAAGCAGCAACAAAGTAAATGATCTTAAATGTAAATGAAACTACCTTGCTTAATAAAACTAAAGTGACCTGCAGCTTCCAGATATCTTCACCGAGACTCCAAGCTGTAGGCTTCGACACCTCTTTGAATCCAGGTGTTATTTCTACTCGTTGTGAAACGGGTAGTAAGCACGCTCTGCCTCACATTACTGTCAGCTCGTTGTGAAACGGGTAATAAGCACGCTCTGCCTCACATTACTGTAGCTCGCTGTGAAACGGGTAGTAAGCACGCTCTGCCTCACAGTACTGTCAGCTCGTTGTGAAACGGGTAGTAAGCACACTCTGCCTCACATTACTGTCAGATCGTTGTGAAACGGGTAGTAAGCACGCTCTGCCTCACAGTACTGTCAGCTCGTTGTGAAACGGGTAGTAAGCACGCTCTGCCTCACATTACTGTAGCTCGTTGTGAAACGGGTAGTAAGCACGCTCTGACTCACAGTACTGTCAGCTCGTTCTGAAACGGGTAGTAAGCATGCTCTGACTCGCATTACTGTCAGCTCGTTGTGAAACGGGTAGTAAGCACTCTCTGACTCGCATTACTGTAGCTCGTTATGAAATGGGTAGTAAGCACGCTCTGCCTCACATTACTGTAGCTCGTTGTGAAACGGGTAGTAAGCACGCTCTGACTAACAGTACTGTCAGCTCGTTCTGAAATGGGTAGTAAGCACGCTCTGATTCGCATTAATGTCAGCTCGTTGTGAAACGGGTAGTAAGCACACTCTGACACGCATTACTGTCAGCTCGTTGTGAAACGGGTAGTAAGCACGCTCTGCCTCACATTACTGTCAGCTCTTTGTGAAACGGGTAGTAAGCACGCTCTGTCTCACATTACTGTCAGCTCGTTGTGAAACGGGTAGAAGCACGCTCTGCCTCACATTACTGTCAGCTCGTTGTGAAACGGGTAGTAACACGCTCTGCCTCAGTACTGTGTGCACGCTGTGATACGGGTAGTAAGCACGCTCTGCCTCACATTACTGTAGCTCGTTGTGAAACGGGTAGTAAGCAAGCTCTGACTTACAGTACTGTCAGTTCGTTCTGAAACGGGTAGTTAGCATGCTCTGCCTCACATTACTGTCAGCTCGTTGTGAAACGGGTAGTAAGCATGCTCTGCCTCACATTACTGTCAGCTCGTTGTGAAACGGGTAGTAAGCACGCTCTGCCTCACATTACTGTCAGCTCGTTGTGAAACGGGTAGTAGCACGCTCTGCCTCACATTACTGTCAGCTCGTTGTGAAACGGGTAGTAAGCACGCTCTGCCTCACATTACTGTCAGCTCGTTGTGAAACGGGTAGTAAGCACGCTCTGCCTCACAGTACTGTCAGCTCGTTATGAAACGGGTAGTAAGCACGCTCTGCCTCACATTACTGTAGCTCGTTGTGAAACGGGTAGTAAGCACGCTCTGACTCACAGTACTGTCAGCTCATTCTGAAACGGGTAGTAAGCATGCTCTGACTCACATTACTGTCAGCTCGTTGTGAAACGGGTAGTAAGCACTCTCTGACTCGCATTACTGTAGCTCGTTGTGAAACGGGTAGTAAGCACGCTCACATTACTGTCAACTCGTTGTGACACGAGTAGTAAGCACGCTCTGACTCGCATTACTGTCAGCTCGTTGTGAAATGGGTAGTAAGCACGCTCTGCCTCACATTACTGTCAACTCGTTGTGAAACGGGTAGTAAGCACGCTCTGACTCGCATTACTGTCAGCTCGTTGTGAAATGGGTAGTTAGCACGCTCTGCCTCACATTACTGTCAGCTCTTTGTGAAACGGGTAGTAAGCATGCTCTGTCTCACATTACTGTCAGCTCGTTGTGAAACGGGTAGTAAGCACGCTCTTCCTCACATTACTGTCAGCTCGTTGTGAAACGGGTAGTGAGCACGCTCTGACTCTCATTACTGTCAGCTCGTTGTGAAACGGGTAGTAAGCACGCTCACATTACTGTCAACTCGTTGTGACACGAGTAGTAAGCACGCTCTGACTCGCATTACTGTCAGCTCGTTGTGAAATGGGTAGTAAGCACGCTCTGCCTCACATTACTGTCAGCTCTTTGTGAAACGGGTAGTAGGCACGCTCTGCCTCACATTACTGTCAGCTCGTTGTGAAACGGGTAGTAAGCACACTCTGCCTCACATTACTGTAGCTCGTTGTGAAATGGGTAGTAAGCACGCTCTGCCTCACATTACTGTAGCTCGTTGTGAAACGGGTAGTAAGCACGCTCTGCCTCACATTACTGTCAGCTCGTTGTGAAATGGGTAGTAAGCACGCTCTGCCTCACATTACTGTCAGCTCGTTGTGAAACGGGTAGTAAGCACGCTCTGCCTCACATTACTGTCAGCTCGTTGTGAAACGGGTAGTAAGCACGCTCTGCCTCACATTACTGTAGCTCGTTGTGAAACGGGTAGTAAGCACGCTCTGCCTCACATTACTGTCAGCTCGTTGTGAAATGGGTAGTAAGCACGCTCTGCCTCACATTACTGTCAGCTCGTTGTGAAACGGGTAGAAGCACGCTCTGCCTCACATTACTGTCAGCTCGTTGTGAAACGGGTAGTAAGCACGCTCTGCCTCACATTACTGTCAGCTCGTTGTGAAACGGGTAGTAAGCACGCTCTGCCTCACATTACTGTCAGCTCGTTGTGAAACGGGTAGTAAGCACGCTCTGCCTCACAGTACTGTCAGCTCGTTGTGAAACGGGTAGTAAGCACGCTCTGCCTCACATTACTGTAGCTCGTTGTGAAACGGGTAGTAAGCACGCTCTGACTAACAGTACTGTCAGCTCGTTCTGAAACGGGTAGTAAGCATGCTCTGACTCGCATTACTGTCAGCTCGTTGTGAAACGGGTAGTAAGCACTCTCTGACTCGCATTACTGTAGCTCGTTATGAAACGGGTAGTAAGCACGCTCTGCCTCACATTACTGTAGCTCGTTGTGAAACGGGTAGTAAGCATGCTCTGACTCGCATTACTGTCAGCTCGTTGTGAAACGGGTAGTAAGCAAGCTCTGCCTCACATTACTGTCAGCTCGTTGTGAAACGGGTAGTAGCACGCTCTGCCTCACATTACTGTCAGCTCGTTGTGAAACGGGTAGTAAGCACGCTCTGCCTTACACTACTGTAGCTCGTTGTGAAACGGGTAGTAAGCACGCTCTGCCTCATATTACTGTCAGCTCGTTGTGAAATGGGTAGTAAGCACGCTCTGCCTCACAGTACTGTCAGCTCGTTGTGAAACGGGTAGTAAGCACGCTCTGCCTCACATTACTGTCAGCTCGTTGTGAAACGGGTAGAAGCACGCTCTGCCTCACATTACTGTCAGCTCGTTGTGAAACGGGTAGTAAGCACGCTCTGCCTCACATTACTGTCAGCTCGTTGTGAAACGGGTAGTAAGCACGCTCTGCCTCACAGTACTGTCAGCTCGTTGTGAAACGGGGAGTAAGCACGCTCTGCCTCACATTACTGTAGCTCGTTGTGAAACGGGTAGTAAGCACGCTCTGCCTCACAGTACTGTCAGCTCGTTGTGAAACGGGTAGTAAGCACGCTCTGCCTCACATCACTGTCAGCTCGTTGTGAAACGGGTAGTAAGCACGCTCACATTACTGTCAACTCGTTGTGAAACGAGTAGTAAGCACGCTCTGACTCGCATTACTGTCAGCTCGTTGTGAAATGGGTAGTAAGCACGCTCTGCCTCACATTACTGTCAGCTCTTTGTGAAACGGGTAGTAAGCATGCTCTGTCTCACATTACTGGAGCTCGTTGTGAAATGGGTAGTAAGCACGCTCTGCCTCACATTACTGTCAGCTCGTTGTGAAACGGGTAGTAAGCACGCTCTGCCTCACATTACTGTAGCTCGTTGTGAAACGGGTAGGCACGCTCTGCCTCACATTACTGTCAGCTCGTTGTGAAACGGGTAGTAAGCACGCTCCCTCACATTACTGTAGCTCGTTGTGAAACGGGTAGTAAGCAAGCTCTGACTTACAGTACTGTCAGCTCGTTCTGAAACGGGTAGTTAGCATGCCATGACTCGCATTACTGTCAGCTCGTTGTGAAACGGGTAGTAAGCACGCTCTGCCTCACATTACTGTAGCTCGTTGTGAAACGGGTAGTAAGCACGCTCTGCCTCACATTACTGTCAGCTCGTTGTGAAACGGGTAGTAAGCACGCTCTACCTCACATTACTGTCAGCTCGTTGTGAAACGGGTAGTAAGCACGCTCTGCCTCACATTACTGTCAGCTCGTTGTGAAACGGGTAGTAGCACGCTCTGCCTCACATTACTGTCAGCTCGTTCTGAAACGGGTAGTAAGCACGCTCTGCCTTACACTACTGTAGCTCGTTGTGAAACGGGTAGTAAGCACTCTCTGCCTCATATTACTGTCAGCTCGTTGTGAAATGGGTAGTAAGCACGCTCTGCCTCACATTACTGTAGCTCGTTGTGAAACGGGTAGTAAGCACGCTCTGCCTCTCATTACTGTCAGCTCGTTGTGAAACGGGTAGAAGCACGCTCTGCCTCACATTACTGTCAGCTCGTTGTGAAACGGGTAGTAAGCACGCTCTGCCTCACATTACTGTCAGCTCGTTGTGAAACGGGTAGTAAGCACGCTCTGCCTCACATTACTGTCAGCTCGTTGTGAAACTGGTAGTAAGCACGCTCTGCCTCACATTACTGTCAGCTCGTTGTGAAACGGGTAGTAAGCACGCTCTGCCTCTCATTACTGTCAGCTCGTTGTGAAACGGGTAGTAAGCACGCTCACATTACTGTCAACTCGTTGTGACACGAGTAGTAAGCACGCTCTGACTCGCATTACTGTAAGCTCGTTGTGAAATGGGTAGTAAGCACGCTCTGCCTCACATTACTGTCAGCTCTTTCTGAAACGGGTAGTAAGCATGTTCTGTCTCACATTACTGGAGCTCGTTGTGAAACGGGTAGTAAGCATGCTCTGCCTCACATTACTGTCAGCTCGTTGTGAAACGGGTAGTAAGCATGCTCTGCCTCACATTACTGTAGCTCGTTGTGAAACGGGTAGGCACGCTCTGCCTCACATTACTGTCAGGTCGTTGTGAAACGGTTAGTAAGCACACTCTGCCTCACATTACTGTCAGCTCGTTCTGAAACGGGTAGTTAGCATGCTCTGACTCGCATTACTGTCAGCTCGTTGTGAAACGGGTAGTAAGCACGCTCTGCCTCACATTACTGTAGCTCGTTATGAAACGGGTAGTAAGCACGCTCTACCTCACATTACTGTCAGCTCGTTGTGAAACGGGTAGTAAGCAAGCTCTACCTCACATTACTGTCAGCTCGTTGTGAAACGGGTAGTAAGCACGCTCTGCCTCACAGTGCTGTCAGCTCATGTGAAACGGGTAGTAAGCACGCTCTGCCTCACATTACTGTAGCTCGTTGTTAAACGGGTAGTAAGAACGCTCTGACTCACAGTACTGTCAGCTCGTTCTGAAACGGGTAGTAAGCACGCTCTGACTCGCACTACTGTCAGCTCGTTCGGGTAGTAAGCACGCTCTGCCTCACATTACTGTCAGCTCGTTGTGAAACGGGTAGTAAGCACGCTCTGCCTCTCATTACTGTCAGCTCGTTGTGAAACGGGTAGTAAGCACGCTCACATTACTGTCAACTCGTTGTGAAACGAGTAGTAAGCACGCTCTGACTCGCATTACTGTCAGCTCGTTGTGAAATGGGTAGTAAGCACGCTCTGCCTCACATTACTGTCAGCTCTTTGTGAAACGGGTAGTAAGCATGCTCTGTCTCACATTACTGGAGCTCGTTGTGAAACGGGTAGTAAGCACGCTCTGCCTCACATTACTGTCAGCTCGTTGTGAAACGGGTAGTAAGCACGCTCTGCCTCACATTACTGTAGCTCGTTGTGAAACGGGTAGGCACGCTCTGCCTCACATTACTGTCAGGTCGTTGTGAAACGGGTAGTAAGCACACTCTGCCTCACATTACTGTCAGCTCGTTCTGAAAAGGGTAGTTAGCATGCTCTGACTCGCATTACTGTCAGCTCGTTGTGAAACGGGTAGTAAGCACGCTCTGCCTCACATTACTGTAGCTCGTTGTGAAACGGGTAGTAAGCACGCTCTGCCTCACATTACTGTCAGCTCGTTGTGAAACGGGTAGTAAGCACGCTCTACCTCACATTACTGTCAGCTCGTTGTGAAACGGGTAGTAAGCACGCTCTACTTCACATTACTGTCAGCTCGTTGTGAAACGGGTAGTAAGCACGCTCTGCCTCACAGTGCTGTCAGCTCATTGTGAAACGGGTAGTAAGCACGCTCTACTTCACATTACTGTCAGCTCGTTGTGAAACGGGTAGTAAGCACGCTCTGCCTCACAGTGCTGTCAGCTCATGTGAAACGGGTAGTAAGCACGCTCTGCCTCACATTACTGTAGCTCGTTGTTAAACGGGTAGTAAGAACGCTCTGACTCACAGTACTGTCAGCTCGTTCTGAAACGGGTAGTAAGCACGCTCTGACTCGCACTACTGTCAGCTCGTTGTGAAACGGGTAGTAAGCACGCTCTGCCTCACATTACTGTCAGCTCGTTGTGAAACGGGTAGTAAGCACGCTCTGCCTCTCATTACTGTCAGCTCGTTGTGAAACGGGTAGTAAGCACGCTCACATTACTGTCAACTCGTTGTGAAACGAGTAGTAAGCACGCTCTGACTCGCATTACTGTCAGCTCGTTGTGAAATGGGTAGTAAGCACGCTCTGCCTCACATTACTGTCAGCTCTTTGTGAAACGGGTAGTAAGCATGCTCTGTCTCACATTACTGGAGCTCGTTGTGAAACGGGTAGTAAGCACGCTCTGCCTCACATTACTGTCAGCTCGTTGTGAAACGGGTAGTAAGCACGCTCTGCCTCACATTACTGTAGCTCGTTGTGAAACGGGTAGGCACGCTCTGCCTCACATTACTGTCAGCTCGTTGTGAAACGGGTAGTAAGCACACTCTGCCTCACATTACTGTCAGCTCGTTCTGAAAAGGGTAGTTAGCATGCTCTGACTCGCATTACTGTCAGCTCGTTGTGAAACGGGTAGTAAGCACGCTCTGCCTCACATTACTGTAGCTCGTTGTGAAACGGGTAGTAAGCACGCTCTGCCTCACATTACTGTCAGCTCGTTGTGAAACGGGTAGTAAGCACGCTCTACCTCACATTACTGTCAGCTCGTTGTGAAACGGGTAGTAAGCACGCTCTACCTCACATCACTGTCAGCTCGTTGTGAAACGGGTAGTAAGCACGATCTGCCTCACAGTACTGTCAGCTCGTTGTGAAACGGGTAGTAAGCACGCTCTGCCTCACATTACTGTAGCTCGTTGTTAAACGGGTAGTAAGAACGCTCTCACTCACAGTACTGTCAGCTCGTTCTGAAACGGTAGTAAGCACGCTCTGACTCGCACTACTGTCAGCTCGTTGTGAAACGGGTAGTAAGCACGCTCTGCCTCACATTACTGTCAGCTCGTTGTGAAACGGGTAGTAAGCACGCTCTGCCTCACAATTCTGTCAGCTCGTTTTGAAACGGGTAGTAAGCACACTAAGACTCGCATTACTGTCAGCTCGTTGTGAAACGGGTAGTAAGCACGCTCTGCCTCACATCACTGTAGCTCGTTGTGAAACGGGTAGTAAGCACGCTCTGCCTCACAGAACTGTCAGCTCGTTGTGAAACGGGTAGTAAGCATGCTCTGCCTCACATTACTGTCAGCTCGTTGTGAAACGGGTAGTAAGCACGCTCTGCCTCACATCACTGTAGCTCGTTGTGAAACGGGTAGTAAGCACGCTCTGCCTCACAGAACTGCCAGGTCGTTGTGAAACGGGTAGTAAGCACGCTCTGCCTCACATTACTGTCAGCTCGTTGTGAAACGGGTAGTAAGCACGCTCTGCCTCACATTACTGTCAGCTCGTTGTGAAACGGGTAGTAAGCACGCTCTGCCTCACATCACTGTAGCTCGTTGTGAAACGGGTAGTAAGCACGCTCTGCCTCACATTACTGTCAGCTCGTTGTGAAACGGGTAGTAAGCACGCTCTGCCTCACATTACTGTCAGCTCGTTGTGAAACGGGTAGTAAGCACGCTCTGCCTCACATTACTGTCAACTCGTTGTGAAACGGGTAGTAAGCACGCTCTGCCTCACATCACTGTAGCTCGTTGTGAAACGGGTAGTAAGCACGCTCTGCCTCACAGAACTGTCAGCTCGTTGTGAAACGGGTAGTAAGCATGCTCTGCCTCACATTACTGTCAGCTCGTTGTGAAACGGGTAGTAAGCACGCTCTGCCTCACATTACTGTCAGCTCGTTGTGAAACGGGTAGTAGCACGCTCTGCCTCACATTACTGTCAGCTCGTTGTGAAACGGGTAGTAAGCACGCTCTGCCTCACATTACTGTCAGCTCGTTGTGAAACGGGTAGTAAGCACGCTCTGCCTCACATTACTGTCAGCTCGTTGTGAAACGGGTAGTAAGCACGCTCTGCCTCACATTACTGTCAACTCGTTGTGAAACGGGTAGTAAGCACGCTCTGACTCGCATTACTGTCAGCTCGTTGTGAAATGGGTAGTAAGCACGCTCTGCCTGACATTACTGTCAGCTCTTTGTGAAACGGGTAGTAAGCATGCTCTGTCTCACATTACTGGAGCTCGTTGTGAAACGGGTAGTAAGCACGCTCTGCCTCACATTACTGTCAGCTCGTTGTGAAACGGGTAGTAAGCACGCTCTGCCTCACATTACTGTAGCTCGTTGTGAAACGGGTAGGCACGCTCTGCCTCACATTACTGTCAGCTCGTTGTGAAACGGGTAGTAAGCACGCTCTGCCTCACATTACTGTCAGCTCGTTGTGAAACGGGTAGTAAGCACGCTCTGCCTCACAGTACTGTCAGCTCGTTGTGAAACGGGTAGTAAGCACGCTCTGCATCACATTACTGTAGCTCGTTGTGAAACGGGTAGTAAGCACGCTCTGACTCACAGTACTGTCAGCTCGTTCTGAAACGGGTAGTAAGCATGCTCTGACTCGCATTACTGTCAGCTCGTTGTGAAACGGGTAGTAAGCACTCTCTGACTCGCATTACTGTTGCTCGTTATGAAACGGGTAGTAAGCACGCTCTGCCTCACATTACTGTCAGCTCGTTGTGAAACGGGTAGTAAGCACGCTCTGCCTCACATTACTGTCAGCTCGTTGTGAAACGGGTAGTAAGCACGCTCTGCCTCACATTACTGTCAGCTCGTTGTGAAACGGGTAGCGAGCACGCTCTGCCTCACATTACTGTCAACTCGTTGTGAAACGGGTAGTAAGCACGCTCTGACTCGCATTACTGTCAGCTAGTTGTGAAATGGGTAGTAAGCACGCTCTGCCTCACATTACTGTCAGCTCTTTGTGAAACTGGTAGTAAGCATGCTCTGTCTCACATTACTGGAGCTCGTTGTGAAACGGGTAGGCACGCTCTGCCTCACATTACTGTCAGCTCGTTGTGAAACGGGTAGTAAGCACACTCTGCCTCACATTACTGTAGCTCGTTGTAAACCGGGTAGTAAGCAAGCTATGACTTACAGTACTGTCAGCTCGTTCTGAAACGGATAGTTAGCATGCTCTGACTCGCATTACTGTCAGCTCGTTGTGAAACGGGTAGTAAGCACGCTCTGCCTCAAATTACTGTAGCTCGTTGTGAAACGGGTAGTAAGCACGCTCTGCCTCACATTACTGTCAGCTCGTTGTGAAACGGGTAGTAAGCACGCTCTGCCTCACAGTACTGTCAGCTCGTTGTGAAACGGGTAGTAAGCATGCTCTGCCTCACATTACTGTCAGCTCGTTGGGAAACGGGTAGTAAGCACGCTCTGACTAACAGTACTGTCAGCTCGTTCAGAAACGGGTAGTAAGCACGCTCTGACTCGCATTAATGTCAGCTCGTTGTGAAACGGGTAGTAAGCACACTCTGACTCGCATTACTGTCAGCTCGTTGTGAAACGGGTAGTAAGCAAGCTCTGCCTCACATTACTGTCAGCTCTTTGTGAAACGGGTAGTAAGCATGCTCTGTCTCACATTACTGTAGCTCATTGTGAAACGGGTAGTAAGCACGCTCTGCCTCACATTACTATCAGCTCGTTGTGAAACGGGTAGTAACACGCTCTGCCTCACAGTACTGTGTGCACGCTGTGATACGGGTAGTAAGCACGCTCTGTCTCACATTACTGTAGCTCGTTGTGAAACGGGTAGTAAGCACGCTCTGCCTCACATTACTGTCAGCTCGTTGTGAAACTGGTAGTAAACGCTCTACCTCACATTACTGTCAGCTCGTTGTGAAACGGGTAGTAAGCACGCTCTGCCTCACAGTACTGTCAGCTCGTTGTGAAATAGGTAGTAAGCACGCTCTGCCTCACATTACTGTCAGCTCGTTGTGAAACAGGTAGTAAGCACGCTCTGCTTCACATTACTGTCAGCTCGTTGTGAAACGGGTAGTAAGCATGCTCTGTCTCACATTACTATAGCTCATTGTGAAACGGGTAGTAACACGCTCTGCCTCACAGTACTGTGTGCACGCTGTGATACGGGTAGTAAGCACGCTCTGCCTCACATTACTGTAGCTCGTTGTGAAACGGGTAGTAAGCACGCTCTGCCTCGCATTACTGTCAGCTCGTTGTGAAACTGGTAGTAAGCACGCTCTGCCTCACATTACTGTCAGCTCGTTGTGAAACGGGTAGTAAACGCTCTACCTCACATTACTGTCAGCTCGTTGTGAAACGGGTAGTAAGCACGCTCTGCCTCACAGTACTGTCAGCTCGTTGTGAAACGGGTAGTAAGCACGCTCTGCCTCACATTACTGTAGCTCGTTCTGAAACGGGTAGTAAGCACGCTCTGACTCGCACTACTGTCAGCTCGTTGTGAAACGGGTAGTAAGCACGCTCTGCCTCACATTACTGTCAGCTCGTTGTGAAACGGGTAGTAAGCACGCTCTGCTTCACATTACTGTCAGCTCGTTGTGAAACGGGTAGTAAGCATGCTCTGTCTCACATTACTGTAGCTCATTGTGAAACGGGTAGTAAGCACGCTCTGCCTCACATTACTATCAGCTCGTTGTGAAACGGGTAGTAACACGCTCTGCCTCACAGTACTGTGTGCACGCTGTGATACGGGTAGTAAGCACGCTCTGTCTCACATTACTGTAGCTCGTTGTGAAACGGGTAGTAAGCACGCTCTGCCTCACATTACTGTCAGCTCGTTGTGAAACTGGTAGTAAACGCTCTACCTCACATTACTGTCAGCTCGTTGTGAAACGGGTAGTAAGCACGCTCTGCCTCACAGTACTGTCAGCTCGTTGTGAAATAGGTAGTAAGCACGCTCTGCCTCACATTACTGTCAGCTCGTTGTGAAACAGGTAGTAAGCACGCTCTGCTTCACATTACTGTCAGCTCGTTGTGAAACGGGTAGTAAGCATGCTCTGTCTCACATTACTATAGCTCATTGTGAAACGGGTAGTAACACGCTCTGCCTCACAGTACTGTGTGCACGCTGTGATACGGGTAGTAAGCACGCTCTGCCTCACATTACTGTAGCTCGTTGTGAAACGGGTAGTAAGCACGCTCTGCCTCGCATTACTGTCAGCTCGTTGTGAAACTGGTAGTAAGCACGCTCTGCCTCACATTACTGTCAGCTCGTTGTGAAACGGGTAGTAAACGCTCTACCTCACATTACTGTCAGCTCGTTGTGAAACGGGTAGTAAGCACGCTCTGCCTCACAGTACTGTCAGCTCGTTGTGAAACGGGTAGTAAGCACGCTCTGCCTCACATTACTGTAGCTCGTTCTGAAACGGGTAGTAAGCACGCTCTGACTCGCACTACTGTCAGCTCGTTGTGAAACGGGTAGTAAGCACGCTCTGCCTCACATTACTGTCAGCTCGTTGTGAAACGGGTAGTAAGCACGCTCTGCTTCACATTACTGTCAGCTCGTTGTGAAACGGGTAGTAAGCATGCTCTGTCTCACATTACTATAGCTCATTGTGAAACGGGTAGTAAGCACGCTCTGCCTCACAGTACTGTCAGCTCGTTGTGAAACGGGTAGTAAGCACGCTCTGCCTCACATTACTGTCAGCTCGTTGTGAAACGGGTAGTAAGCATGCTCTGCCTCACATTACTGTAGCTCGTTGTGAAACAGGTAGTAAGCAAGCTATGACTTACAGTACTGTCAGCTCGTTCTGAAACGGATAGTTAGCATGCTCTGACTCGCATTACTGTCAGCTCGTTGTGAAACGGGTAGTAAGCACGCTCTGCCTCACATTACTGTAGCTCGTTGTGAAACGGGTAGTAAGCACGCTCTGCCTCACATTACTGTCAGCTCGTTGTGAAACGTGTAGTAAGCAGACTCTGCCTCACATTACTGTCAGCTCGTTGTGAAACTGGTAGTAAGCACGCTCTGCCTCACATCTGTAGCTCGTTGTGAAGCTGGTAGTAAGCACGCTCTGCCTCACAGTACTGTCAGCTCGTTGTGAAACGGGTAGTAAGCATGCTCTGCCTCACATTACTGTCAGCTCGTTGTGAAACGGGTAGTAAGCACGCTCTGACTAACAGTACTGTCAGCTCGTTCTGAAACGGGTAGTAAGCACGCTCTGACTCGCATTAATGTCAGCTCGTTGTGAAATGGGTAGTAAGCACGCTCTGCCTCACATTACTGTCAGCTCGTAGTGAAACTAGTAGTAAACGCTCTACCTCACATTACTGTCAGCTCGTTGTGAAACGGGTAGTAAGCACGGTCTGCCTCACATTACTATCAGCTCGTTGTGAAACGGGTAGTAAGCACGCTCTGCCTCACATTACTGTCAGCTCGTTGTGAAACTGGTAGTAAACGCTCTACCTCACATTACTGTCAGCTCGTTGTGAAACGGGTAGTAAGCACGCTCTGCCTCACAGTACTGTCAGCTCGTTCTGAAACGGGTAGTAAGCACGCTCTGACTCGCACTACTGTCAGCTCGTTGTGAAACGGGTAGTAAGCACGCTCTGCCTCACATTACTGTCAGCTCGTTGTGAAACGGGTAGTAAGCACGCTCTGCTTCACATTACTGTCAGCTCGTTGTGAAACGGGGAGTAAGCATGCTCTGTCTCACATTACCATAGCTCATTGTGAAACGGGTAGTAAGCACGCTTTGCCTCACAGTACTGTCAGCTCGTTGTTAAACGGGTAGTAAGCACGCTCTGCCTCACAGTACTGTCAGCTCGTTGTGAAACAGGTAGTAAGCACGCTCTGCCTCACATTACTGTAGCTCGTTGTGAAACGGGTAGTAAGCAAGCTATGACTTACAGTACTGTCAGCTCGTTCTGAAACGGATAGTTAGCATGCTCTGACTCGCATTACTGTCAGCTCGTTGTGAAACGGGTAGTAAGCACGCTCTGCCTCACATTACTGTAGCTCGTTGTGAAACGGGTAGTAAGCACGCTCTGCCTCACATTACTGTCAGCTCGTTGTGAAACGTGTAGTAAGCAGACTCTGCCTCACATTACTGTCAGCTCGTTGTGAAACGGGTAGTAAGCACGCTCTGCCTCGCATCTGTAGCTCGTTGTGAAACGGGTAGTAAGCACGCTCTGCCTCACATTACTGTCAACTCGTTGTGAAACGGGTAGTAAGCACTCTCTGACTCGCATTACTGTCAGCTCGTTGTGAAACGGGTAGTAAGCACGCTCTGCCTCACATTACTGTCAGCTCTTTGTGAAACGGGTAGTAAGCATGCTCTGTCTCACATTACTGTCAGCTCGTTGTGAAACGGGTAGTAACATGCTCTGCCTCACAGTACTGTGTGCACGCTGTGATACGGGTAGTAAGCACGCTCTGCCTCACATTACTGTAGCTCGTTGTGAAACGGGTAGTAAGCACGCTCTGCCTCACATTACTGTCAGCTCGTTGTGAAACGGGTAGTAAACGCTCTACCTCACATTACTGTCAGCTCGTTGTGAAACGGGTAGTAAGCACGCTCTGCCTCACAGTACTGTCAGCTCGTTGTGAAACGGGTAATAAGCACGCTCTGCCTCACATTACTGTAGCTCGTTGTTAAACGGGTAGTAAGCACGCTCTGACTCACAGTACTGTCAGCTCGTTCTGAAACGGGTAGTAAGCACGCTCTGACTCGCACTACTGTCAGCTCGTTGTGAAACGGGTAGTAAGCACGCTCTGCCTCACATTACTGTCAGCTCGTTGTGAAACGGGTAGTAAGCACGCTCTGCTTCACATTACTGTCAGCTCGTTGTGAAACGGGTAGTAAGCATGCTCTGTCTCACATTACTATAGCTCATTGTGAAACGGGTAGTAACACGCTCTGCCTCACAGTACTGTGTGCACGCTGTGATACGGGTAGTAAGCACGCTCTGCCTCACAGTACTGTAGCTCGTTGTGAAACGGGTAGTAAGCACGCTCTGCCTCACATTACTGTCAGCTCGTTGTGAAACGGGTAGTAAGCACGCTCTGCCTCACATTACTGTCAGCTCGTTGTGAAACGGGTAGTAAACGCTCTACCTCACATTACTGTCAGCTCGTTGTGAAACGGGTAGTAAGCACGCTCTGCCTCACAGTACTGTCAGCTCATTGTGAAACGGGTAGTAAGCACGCTCTGCCTAACATTACTGTAGCTCGTTGTTAAACGGGTAGTAAGCACGCTCTGACTCACAGTACTGTCAGCTCGTTCTGAAACGGGTAGTACGCACGCTCTGACTCGCACTACTGTCAGCTCGTTGTGAAACGGGAAGTAAGCACGCTCTGCCTCACATTACTGTCAGCTCGTTGTGAAACAGGTAGTAAGCACGCTCTGCTTCACATTACTGTCAGCTCGTTGTGAAACGGGTAGTAAGCATGCTCTGTCTCACATTACTATAGCTCATTGTGAAACGGGTAGTAAGCACGCTCTGCCTCACAGTACTGTCAGCTTGTTGTGAAACGGGTAGTAAGCACGCTCTGCCTCACAGTACTGTCAGCTCGTTGTGAAACGGGTAGTAAGCACGCTCTGCCTCACATTACTGTAGCTCGTTGTGAAACGGGTAGTAAGCAAGCTATGACTTACAGTACTGTCAGCTCGTTCTGAAACGGATAGTTAGCATGCTCTGACTCGCATTACTGTCAGCTCGTTGTGAAACGGGTAGTAAGCATGCTCTGCCTCACATTACTGTAGCTCGTTGTGAAACGGGTAGTAAGCACGCTCTGCCTCACATTACTGTCAGCTCGTTGTGAAACGTGTAGTAAGCAGACTCTGCCTCACATTACTGTCAGCTCGTTGTGAAACGGGTAGTAAGCACGCTCTGCCTCACATCTGTAGCTCGTTGTGAAGCGGGTAGTAAGCACGCTCTGCCTCACAGTACTGTCAGCTCGTTGTGAAACGGGTAGTAAGCATGCTCTGCCTCACATTACTGTCAGCTCGTTGTGAAACGGGTAGTAAGCATGCTCTGCATCACAGTACTGTCAGCTCGTTCTGAAACGTGTAGTAAGCACGCTCTGACTCGCATTAATGTCAGCTCGTTGTGAAACGGGTAGTTAGCACACTCTGACTCGCATTACTGTCAGCTCGTTGTGAAACGGGTAGTAAGCAAGCTCTGCCTCACATTACTGTCAGCTCTTTGTGAAACGGGTAGTAAGCATGCTCTGTCTCACATTACTGTAGCTCATTGTGAAACGGGTAGTAAGCACGCTCTGCCTCACATTACTATCAGCTCGTTGTGAAACGGGTAGTAACACGCTCTGCCTCACAGTACTGTGTGCACGCTGTGATACGGGTAGTAAGCACGATCTGTCTCACATTACTGTAGCTCGTTGTGAAAAGGGTAGTAAGCACGCTCTGCCTCACAGTACTGTCAGATCGTTGTGAAACGGGTAGTAAGCACGCTCTGCCTCACATTACTGTCAGCTCGTTGTGAAACGGGTAGTAAGCATGCTCTGCCTCACATTACTGTCAGCTCGTTGTGAAACGGGTAGTAAGCACGCTCTGCCTCACAGTACTGTCAGCTCGTTGTGAAACGGGTAGTAAGCACTCTCTGATTCGCATTACTGTAGCTCGTTATGAAACGGGTAGTAAGCACGCTCTACCTCACAATACTGTAGCTCGTTGTGAAACGGGTAGTAAGCACGCTCTGACTCGCATTACTATAGCTCATTGTGAAACGGGTAGTAAGCACGCTCTGCCTCACATTACTGTCAGCTCGTTGTGAAACGGGTAGTAACACGCTCTGCCTCAGTACTGTGTGCACGCTGTGATACGGGTAGTAAGCACGCTCTGCCTCACATTACTGTAGCTCGTTGTGAAACGGGTAGTAAGCACGCTCTGCCTCACATTACTGTAGCTCGTTGTGAAACGGGTAGTAAGCAAGCTCTGACTTATAGTACTGTCAGCTCGTTCTGAAACGGGTAGTTAGCATCTTCTGAATCGCATTACTGTCAGCTCGTTGTGAAACGGGTAGTAAGCACGCTCTGCCTCACATTACTGTGTGCACGCTGTGATACGGGTAGTAAGCACGCTCTGCCTCACATTACTGTCAGCTCGTTGTGAAACAGATAGTAAGCACGCTCTACCTCACTACTGTAGCTCGTTGTGAAACGGGTAGTAAGCACGCTCTTCCTCACATTACTGTCATCTCGTTGTGAAAGGGTAGTAAGCACGCTCTGCCTCACATCACTGTAGCTCGTTGTGAAACGGGTAGTAAGCACGTTGTGAAACGGGTAGTAAGCACGCTCTGCCTCACAGTACTGTCAGCTCGTTGTGAAACGGGTATTAAGCACGCTCTGCCTCACATTACTGTCAGTTCGTTGTGAAACGGGTAGTAAGCATGCTCTGCCTCACATCACTGTAGCTCGTTGTGAAACGGGTAGTAAGCACGCTCTGCCTCACATTACTTTCGTTATGAAACGGGTAGTAAGCACGCTCTGCCTCATATTACTGTCAGCTCGTTGTGAAACGGGTAGTAAGCACGCTCTGTCTCACATTACTGTCAGCTCGTTGTGAAACAGGTAGTAACTCACATTACTGTCAGCTCGTTGTGAAACGGGTAGTAAGCACGCTCTGCCTCACATTACTGTCAGCTCGTTGTGAAACGGGTAGTAACACGCTCTGCCTCACAGTACTGTGTGCACGCTGTGATACGGGTAGTAAGCACGCTCTGCCTCACATTACTGTCAGCTCGTTGTGAATCGGGTAGTAAGCACGCTCTGCCTCACATTACTGTCAGCTCGTTGTGAATCGGGTAGTAAGCACGCTCTGCCTCACATTACTGTCAGCTCGTTGTGAATCGGGTAGTAAGCACGCTCTGCCTCACATTACTGTCAACTCGTTGTGAAACGGGTAGTAAGCACGCTCTACCTCACATTACTGTCAGCTCTTCGTGAAACGGGTAGTAAGCACGCTCTGCCTCACATCACTGTAGCTCGTTTTGAAACGGGTAGTAAGCACGCTCTGCCTCACATTACTGTCAACTCGTTGTGAAACGGGTAGTAAGCACGCTCTGCCTCACATTACTGTCAGCTCGTTGTGAAACGGGTAGTAAGCACGCTCTGCCTCACAGTACTGTCAGCTCGTTGTGAAACGGGTAGTAAGCACGCTCTGCCTCACATTACTGTCAGCTCTTCGTGAAACGGGTAGTAAGCACGCTCTGCCTCACATTACTGTCAGCTCGTTGTGAAACGGGTAGTAAGCACGCTCTGCCTCACAGTACTGTCAGCTCGTTGTGAAACGGGTAGTAAGCACGCTCCCTCACATTACTGTCAGCTCGTTGTGAAACGGGTAGTAAGCACGCTCTGCCTCACAGTACTGTCAGCTCGTTGTGAAACGGGTAGTAAGCACGCTCTGCCTCACAATTCTGTCAGCTCGTTGTGAAACGGGTAGTAAGCACACTCTGACTGGCATTACTGTCAGCTCGTTGTGAAACGGGTAGTAAGCACGCTCTGCCTCACATCACTGTAGCTCGTTTTGAAACGGGTAGTAAGCACGCTCTGCCTCACATTACTGTCAGCTCTTCGTGAAACGGGTAGTAAGCACGCTCTGCCTCACATCACTGTAGCTCGTTTTGAAACGGGTAGTAAGCACGCTCTGCCTCACATTACTGTCAACTCGTTGTGAAACGGGTAGTAAGCACGCTCTGCCTCACATTACTGTCAGCTCGTTGTGAAACGGGTAGTAAGCACGCTCTGCCTCACAGTACTGTCAGCTCGTTGTGAAACGGGTAGTAAGCACGCTCTGCCTCACATTACTGTCAGCTCTTCGTGAAACGGGTAGTAAGCACGCTCTGCCTCACATTACTGTCAGCTCGTTGTGAAACGGGTAGTAAGCACGCTCTGCCTCACAGTACTGTCAGCTCGTTGTGAAACGGGTAGTAAGCACGCTCCCTCACATTACTGTCAGCTCGTTGTGAAACGGGTAGTAAGCACGCTCTGCCTCACAGTACTGTCAGCTCGTTGTGAAACGGGTAGTAAGCACGCTCTGCCTCACAATTCTGTCAGCTCGTTGTGAAACGGGTAGTAAGCACACTCTGACTGGCATTACTGTCAGCTCGTTGTGAAACGGGTAGTAAGCACGCTCTGCCTCACATCACTGTAGCTCGTTTTGAAACGGGTAGTAAGCACGCTCTGCCTCACATTACTGTCAGCTCGTTGTGAAACGGGTAGTAAGCACGCTCTGCCTCATATTACTGTCAGCTCGATGTGAAACGGGTAGTAAGCACGCTCTGCCTCACATCACTGTAGCTCGTTGTGAAACGGGTAGTAAGCACGCTCTACCTCACATTACTTTAGCTCGTTGTGAAACGGGTAGTAAGCATGCTCTGCCTCACATTACTGTCAGCTCGTTGTGAAACGGGTAGTAAGCACGCTTTGCCTCACATTACTGTGTGCACGCTGTGATACGGGTAGTAAGCACGCTCTGCCTCACATTACTGTCAGCTCGTTGTGAAACAGATAGTAAGCACGCTCTACCTCACATTACTGTAGCTCGTTGTGAAACGGGTAGTAAGCACGATCTTCCTCACATTACTGTCAGCTCGTTGTGAAAGGGTAGTAAGCACGCTCTGCCTCACATCACTGTAGCTCGTTGTGAAACGGGTAGTAAGCACGTCGTGAAACGGGTAGTAAGCACGCTCTGCCTCACAGTACTGTCAGCTCGTTGTGAAACGGGTATTAAGCACGCTCTGCCTCACATTACTGTCAGTTCGTTGTGAAACGGGTAGTAAGCATGCTCTGCCTCACATCACTGTAGCTCGTTGTGAAACGGGTAGTAAGCACGCTCTGCCTCACATTACTTTCGTTGTGAAACGGGTAGTAAGCACGCTCTGCCTCATATTACTGTCAGCTCGTTGTGAAACGGGTAGTAAGCACGCTCTGCCTCACATTACTGTCAGCTCGTTGTGAAACAGGTAGTAACTCACATTACTGTCAGCTCGTTGTGAAACGGGTAGTAAGCACGCTCTGCCTCACATTACTGTCAGCTCGTTGTGAAACGGGTAGTAACACGCTCTGCCTCACAGTACTGTGTGCACGCTGTGATACGGGTAGTAAGCACGCTCTGCCTCACATTACTGTCAGCTCGTTGTGAATCGGGTAGTAAGCACGCTCTGCCTCACATTACTGTCAGCTCGTTGTGAATCGGGTAGTAAGCACGCTCTGCCTCACATTACTGTCAGCTCGTTGTGAATCGGGTAGTAAGCACGCTCTGCCTCACATTACTGTCAACTCGTTGTGAAACGGGTAGTAAGCACGCTCTGCCTCACATTACTGTCAGCTCTTCGTGAAACGGGTAGTAAGCACGCTCTGCCTCACATCACTGTAGCTCGTTTTGAAACGGGTAGTAAGCACGCTCTGCCTCACATTACTGTCAACTCGTTGTGAAACGGGTAGTAAGCACGCTCTGCCTCACATTACTGTCAGCTCGTTGTGAAACGGGTAGTAAGCACGCTCTGCCTCACAGTACTGTCAGCTCGTTGTGAAACGGGTAGTAAGCACGCTCTGCCTCACATTACTGTCAGCTCTTCGTGAAACGGGTAGTAAGCACGCTCTGCCTCACATTACTGTCAGCTCGTTGTGAAACGGGTAGTAAGCACGCTCTGCCTCACAGTACTGTCAGCTCGTTGTGAAACGGGTAGTAAGCACGCTCCCTCACATTACTGTCAGCTCGTTGTGAAACGGGTAGTAAGCACGCTCTGCCTCACAGTACTGTCAGCTCTTCGTGAAACGGGTAGTAAGCACGCTCTGCCTCACATCACTGTAGCTCGTTTTGAAACGGGTAGTAAGCACGCTCTGCCTCACATTACTGTCAACTCGTTGTGAAACGGGTAGTAAGCACGCTCTGCCTCACATTACTGTCAGCTCGTTGTGAAACGGGTAGTAAGCACGCTCTGCCTCATATTACTGTCAGCTCGATGTGAAACGGGTAGTAAGCACGCTCTGCCTCACATCACTGTAGCTCGTTGTGAAACGGGTAGTAAGCACGCTCTACCTCACATTACTTTAGCTCGTTGTGAAACGGGTAGTAAGCATGCTCTGCCTCACATTACTGTCAGCTCGTTGTGAAACGGGTAGTAAGCACGCTTTGCCTCACATTACTGTGTGCACGCTGTGATACGGGTAGTAAGCACGCTCTGCCTCACATTACTGTCAGCTCGTTGTGAAACAGATAGTAAGCACGCTCTACCTCACATTACTGTAGCTCGTTGTGAAACGGGTAGTAAGCACGATCTTCCTCACATTACTGTCAGCTCGTTGTGAAAGGGTAGTAAGCACGCTCTGCCTCACATCACTGTAGCTCGTTGTGAAACGGGTAGTAAGCACGTCGTGAAACGGGTAGTAAGCACGCTCTGCCTCACAGTACTGTCAGCTCGTTGTGAAACGGGTATTAAGCACGCTCTGCCTCACATTACTGTCAGTTCGTTGTGAAACGGGTAGTAAGCATGCTCTGCCTCACATCACTGTAGCTCGTTGTGAAACGGGTAGTAAGCACGCTCTGCCTCACATTACTTTCGTTGTGAAACGGGTAGTAAGCACGCTCTGCCTCATATTACTGTCAGCTCGTTGTGAAACGGGTAGTAAGCACGCTCTGCCTCACATTACTGTCAGCTCGTTGTGAAACAGGTAGTAACTCACATTACTGTCAGCTCGTTGTGAAACGGGTAGTAAGCACGCTCTGCCTCACATTACTGTCAGCTCGTTGTGAAACGGGTAGTAACACGCTCTGCCTCACAGTACTGTGTGCACGCTGTGATACGGGTAGTAAGCACGCTCTGCCTCACATTACTGTCAGCTCGTTGTGAATCGGGTAGTAAGCACGCTCTGCCTCACATTACTGTCAGCTCGTTGTGAATCGGGTAGTAAGCACGCTCTGCCTCACATTACTGTCAGCTCGTTGTGAATCGGGTAGTAAGCACGCTCTGCCTCACATTACTGTCAACTCGTTGTGAAACGGGTAGTAAGCACGCTCTGCCTCACATTACTGTCAGCTCTTCGTGAAACGGGTAGTAAGCACGCTCTGCCTCACATCACTGTAGCTCGTTTTGAAACGGGTAGTAAGCACGCTCTGCCTCACATTACTGTCAACTCGTTGTGAAACGGGTAGTAAGCACGCTCTGCCTCACATTACTGTCAGCTCGTTGTGAAACGGGTAGTAAGCACGCTCTGCCTCACAGTACTGTCAGCTCGTTGTGAAACGGGTAGTAAGCACGCTCTGCCTCACATTACTGTCAGCTCTTCGTGAAACGGGTAGTAAGCACGCTCTGCCTCACATTACTGTCAGCTCGTTGTGAAACGGGTAGTAAGCACGCTCTGCCTCACAGTACTGTCAGCTCGTTGTGAAACGGGTAGTAAGCACGCTCCCTCACATTACTGTCAGCTCGTTGTGAAACGGGTAGTAAGCACGCTCTGCCTCACAGTACTGTCAGCTCGTTGTGAAACGGGTAGTAAGCACGCTCTGCCTCACAATTCTGTCAGCTCGTTGTGAAACGGGTAGTAAGCACACTCTGACTGGCATTACTGTCAGCTCGTTGTGAAACGGGTAGTAAGCACGCTCTGCCTCACATCACTGTAGCTCGTTTTGAAACGAGTAGTAAGCACGCTCTGCCTCACATTACTGTCAGCTCGTTGTGAAACGGGTAGTAAGCACGCTCTGCCTCACATCACTGTAGCTCGTTGTGAAACGGGTAGTAAGCACGCTCTACCTCACATTACTTTAGCTCGTTGTGAAACGGGTAGTAAGCATGCTCTGCCTCACATTACTGTCAGCTCATTGTGAAACGGGTAGTAAGCACGCTCTGCCTCACAGTACTGTCAGCTCGTTGTGAAACGGGTATTAAGCACGCTCTGCCTCACATTACTGTAGCTCGTTGTGAAACGGGTAGTAAGCAAGCTCTGACTTATAGTACTGTCAGCTCGTTCTGAAACGGGTAGTTAGCATCTTCTGACTCGCATTACTGTCAGCTCGTTCTGAAACGGGTAGTAAGCACGCTCTGCCTCACATTACTGTGTGCACGCTGTGATACGGGTAGTAAGCACGCTCTTCCTCACATTACTGTCAGCTCGTTGTGAAAGGGTAGTAAGCACGCTCTGCCTCACATCACTGTAGCTCGTTGTGAAACGGGTAGTAAGCACGTTGTGAAACGGGTATTAAGCACGCTCTGCCTCACATCACTGTAGCTCGTTGTGAAACGGGTAGTAAGCACGCTCTACCTCACATTAGTTTAGCTCGTTGTGAAACGGGTAGTAAGCATGCTCTGCCTCACATTACTGTCATCTCATTGTGAAACGGGTAGTAAGCACGCTCTGCCTCACAGTACTGTCAGCTCGTTGTGAAACGGGTATTAAGCACGCTCTGCCTCACATTACTGTAGCTCGTTGTGAAACGGGTAGTAAGCACGCTCTGACTCGCATTACTGTCAGCTCGTTGTGAAACGGGTAGTAAGCACGCTCTGCCTCACAGTACTGTCAGCTCGTTGTGAAACGGGTAGTAAGCACGCTCTGCCTCACATTACTTTCGTTGTGAAACGGGTAGTAAGCACGCTCTGCCTCACATTACTGTAGCTCGTTGTGAAACGGGTAGTAAGCACGCTCTGACTCGCATTACTGTCAGCTCGTTGTGAAACGGGTAGTAAGCACGCTCTGCCTCACAGTACTGTCAGCTCGTTGTGAAACGGGTATTAAGCATGCTCTGCCTCTCATTACTGTCAGCTCGTTGTGAAACGGGTAGTAAGCACGCTCTGCCTCACATTACTGTCAGCTCGTTGTGAAACGGGTAGTAAGCACGCTCTGCCTCACATCACTGTAGCTCGTTGTGAAACGGGTAGTAAGCACGCTCTACCTCACATTAGTTTAGCTCGTTGTGAAACGGGTAGTAAGCACGCTCTGCCTCACAGTACTGTCAGCTCGTTGTGAAACGGGTATTAAGCACGCTCTGCCTCACATTACTGTAGCTCGTTGTGAAACGGGTAGTAAGCACGCTCTACCTCACATTACTTTAGCTCGTTGTGAAACGGGTAGTAAGCATGCTCTGCCTCACATTACTGTCAGCTCATTGTGAAACGGGTAGTAAGCACGCTCTGCCTCACAGTACTGTCAGCTCGTTGTGAAACGGGTATTAAGCACGCTCTGCCTCACATTACTGTAGCTCGTTGTGAAACGGGTAGTAAGCAAGCTCTGACTTATAGTACTGTCAGCTCGTTCTGAAACGGGTAGTTAGCATCTTCTGACTCGCATTACTGTCTGCTCGTTCTGAAACGGGTAGTAAGCACGCTCTGCCTCACATTACTGTGTGCACGCTGTGATACGGGTAGTAAGCACGCTCTTCCTCACATTACTGTCAGCTCGTTGTGAAAGGGTAGTAAGCACGCTCTGCCTCACATCACTGTAGCTCGTTGTGAAACGGGTAGTAAGCACGTTGTGAAACGGGTATTAAGCACGCTCTGCCTCACATCACTGTAGCTCGTTGTGAAACGGGTAGTAAGCACGCTCTACCTCACATTAGTTTAGCTCGTTGTGAAACGGGTAGTAAGCATGCTCTGCCTCACATTACTGTCAGCTCATTGTGAAACGGGTAGTAAGCACGCTCTGCCTCACAGTACTGTCAGCTCGTTGTGAAACGGGTATTAAGCATGCTCTGCCTCACATTACTGTAGCTCGTTGTGAAACGGGTAGTAAGCACGCTCTGACTCGCATTACTGTCAGCTCGTTGTGAAACGGGTAGTAAGCACGCTCTGCCTCACAGTACTGTCAGCTCGTTGTGAAACGGGTAGTAAGCACGCTCTGCCTCACATTACTTTCGTTGTGAAACGGGTAGTAAGCACGCTCTGCCTCACATTACTGTCAGCTCGTTGTGAAACGGGTAGTAAGCATGCTCTGCCTCTCATTACTGTCAGCTCGTTGTGAAACGGGTAGTAAGCACGCTCTGCCTCACATTACTGTCAGCTCGTTGTGAAACGGGTAGTAAGCACGCTCTGCCTCACATTACTTTAGCTCGTTGTGAAACGGGTAGTAAGCATGCTCTGCCTCACATTACTGTCAGCTCATTATGAAACGGGTAGTAAGCACGCTCTGCCTCATATTAATGTCAGCTCGTTGTGAAATGGGTAGTAAGCACGCTCTGCCTCACATTACTGTAGCTCGTTGTGAAACGGGTAGTAAGCACGCTCTGCCTCACATTACTGTCAGATCGATGTGAAACGGGTAGTAAGCACGCTCTGCCTCACATCACTGTAGCTCGTTGTGAAACGGGTAGTAAGCACGCTCTGCCTCACATTACTTTCGTTGTGAAACGGGTAGTAAGAACGCTCTGCCTCACATTACTGTCAGCTCGTTGTGAAACGGGTAGTAAGCATGCTCTGCCTCTCATTACTGTCAGCTCGTTGTGAAACGGGTAGTAAGCACGCTCTGCCTCACATTACTGTCAGCTCGTTGTGAAACGGGTAGTAAGCACGCTCTGCCTCACATCACTGTAGCTCGTTGTGAAACGGGTAGTAAGCACGCTCTACCTCACATTAGTTTAGCTCGTTGTGAAACGGGGAGTAAGCACGCTCTGCCTCACAGTACTGTCAGCTCGTTGTGAAACGGGTATTAAGCACGCTCTGCCTCACATTACTGTAGCTCGTTGTGAAACGGGTAGTAAGCACGCTCTACCTCACATTACTTTAGCTCGTTGTGAAACGGGTAGTAAGCATGCTCTGCCTCACATTACTGTCAGCTCATTGTGAAACGGGTAGTAAGCACGCTCTGCCTCACAGTACTGTCAGCTCGTTGTGAAACGGGTATTAAGCACGCTCTGCCTCACATTACTGTAGCTCGTTGTGAAACGGGTAGTAAGCAAGCTCTGACTTATAGTACTGTCAGCTCGTTCTGAAACGGGTAGTTAGCATCTTCTGACTCGCATTACTGTCAGCTCGTTGTGAAACGGGTAGTAAGCACGCTCTGCCTCACATTACTGTGTGCACGCTGTGATACGGGTAGTAAGCACGCTCTGACTCACATTACTGTCAGCTAGTTGTGAAAGAGATAGTAAGCACGCTCTACCTCACATTACTGTAGCTCGTTGTGAAACGGGTAGTAAGCACGCTCTTCCTCACATTACTGTCAGCTCGTTGTGAAAGGGTAGTAAGCACGCTCTGCCTCACATCACTGTAGCTCGTTGTGAAACGGGTAGTAAGCACGTTGTGAAACGGGTAGTAAGCACACTCTGCCTCACAGTACTGTCAGCTCGTTGTGAAACGGGTATTAAGCACGCTCTGCCTCACATTACTGTCAGTTCGTTGTGAAACGGGTAGTAAAAGCATGCTCTGCCTCACATCACTGTAGCTCGTTGTGAAACGGGTAGTAAGCACGCTCTGCCTCACATTACTTTCGTTGTGAAACGGGTAGTAAGCACGCTCTGCCTCACATTACTGTCAGCTCGTTGTGAAACAGGTAGTAACTCACATTACTGTCAGCTCGTTGTGAAACGGGTAGTAAGCACGCTCTGCCTCACATTACTGTCAGCTCGTTGTGAAACGGGTAGTAACACGCTCTGCCTCACAGTACTGTGTGCACGCTGTGATACGGGTAGTAAGCACGCTCTGCCTCACATTACTGTCAGCTCGTTGTGAAACGGGTATTAAGCACGCTCTGCCTCACATCACTGTAGCTCGTTGTGAAACGGGTAGTAAGCACGCTCTGCCTCACATTACTGTCAGTTCGTTGTGAAACGGGTAGTAAGCATGCTCTGCCTCACATCACTGTAGCTCGTTGTGAAACGGGTAGTAAGCACGCTCTGCCTCACATTACTTTCGTTGTGAAACGGGTAGTAAGCACGCTCTGCCTCACATTACTGTCAGCTCGTTGTGAAACGGGTAGTAAGCATGCTCTGCCTCTCATTACTGTCAGCTCGTTGTGAAACGGGTAGTAAGCACGCTCTACCTCACATTAGTTTAGCTCGTTGTGAAACGGGTAGTAAGCATGCTCTGCCTCACATTACTGTCAGCTCATTGTGAAACGGGTAGTAAGCACGCTCTGCCTCACAGTACTGTCAGCTCGTTGTGAAACGGGTATTAAGCACGCTCTGCCTCACATTACTGTAGCTCGTTGTGAAACGGGTAGTAAGCACGCTCTGACTCGCATTACTGTCAGCTCGTTGTGAAACGGGTAGTAAGCACGCTCTGAATCACAGTACTGTCAGCTCGTTGTGAAACGGGTAGTAAGCACGCTCTGCCTCACATTACTTTCGTTGTGAAACGGGTAGTAAGCACGCTCTGCCTCACATTACTGTCAGCTCGTTGTGAAACGGGTATTAAGCATGCTCTGCCTCTCATTACTGTCAGCTCGTTCTGAAACGGGTAGTAAGCATGCTCTGCCTCACATTACTGTCAGCTCGTTGTGAAACGGGTAGTAAGCACGCTCTGCCTCACATTACTGTCAGCTCGATGTGAAACGGGTAGTAAGCACGCTCTGCCTCACATCACTGTAGCTCGTTGTGAAACGGGTAGTAAGCACGCTCTGCCTCACATTACTTTCGTTGTGAAACGGGTAGTAAGCACGCTCTGCCTCACATTACTGTCAGCACGTTGTGAAACGGGTAGTAAGCATGCTCTGCCTCTCATTACTGTCAGCTCGTTGTGAAACGGGTAGTAAGCACGCTCTACCTCACATTAGTTTAGCTCGTTGTGAAACGGGTAGTAAGCATGCTTTGCCTCACATTACTGTCAGCTCATTGTGAAACGGGTAGTAAGCACGCTCTGCCTCACAGTACTGTCAGCTCGTTGTGAAACGGGTATTAAGCACGCTCTGCCTCACATTACTGTAGCTCGTTGTGAAACGGGTAGTAAGCACGCTCTGACTCGCATTACTGTCAGCTCGTTGTGAAACGGGTAGTAAGCACGCTCTGCCTCACAGTACTGTCAGCTCGTTGTGAAACGGGTAGTAAGCACGCTCTGCCTCACATTACTTTCGTTGTGAAACGGGTAGTAAGCACGCTCTGCCTCACATTACTGTCAGCTCGTTGTGAAACGGGTATTAAGCATGCTCTGCCTCTCATTACTGTCAGCTCGTTGTGAAACGGGTAGTAAGCACGCTCTGCCTCACATTACTGTCAGCTCGTTGTGAAACGGGTAGTAAGCACGCTCTGCCTCACATCACTGTAGCTCGTTGTGAAACGGGTAGTAAGCACGCTCTACCTCACATTAGTTTAGCTCGTTGTGAAACGGGTAGTAAGCACGCTCTGCCTCACAGTACTGTCAGCTCGTTGTGAAACGGGTATTAAGCACGCTCTGCCTCACATTACTGTAGCTCGTTGTGAAACGGGTAGTAAGCACGCTCTACCTCACATTACTTTAGCTCGTTGTGAAACGGGTAGTAAGCATGCTCTGCCTCACATTACTGTCAGCTCATTGTGAAACGGGTAGTAAGCACGCTCTGCCTCACAGTACTGTCAGCTCGTTGTGAAACGGGTATTAAGCACGCTCTGCCTCACATTACTGTAGCTCGTTGTGAAACGGGTAGTAAGCAAGCTCTGACTTATAGTACTGTCAGCTCGTTCTGAAACGGGTAGTTAGCATCTTCTGACTCGCATTACTGTCAGCTCGTTGTGAAACGGGTAGTAAGCACGCTCTGCCTCACATTACTGTGTGCACGCTGTGATACGGGTAGTAAGCACGCTCTGCCTCACATTACTGTCAGCTCGTTGTGAAACAGATAGTAAGCACGCTCTACCTCACATTACTGTAGCTCGTTGTGAAACGGGTAGTAAGCACGCTCTTCCTCACATTACTGTCAGCTCGTTGTGAAAGGGTAGTAAGCACGCTCTGCCTCACATCACTGTAGCTCGTTGTGAAACGGGTAGTAAGCACGTTGTGAAACGGGTAGTAAGCACGCTCTGCCTCACAGTACTGTCAGCTCGTTGTGAAACGGGTATTAAGCACGCTCTGCCTCACATTACTGTCAGTTCGTTGTGAAACGGGTAGTAAGCATGCTCTGCCTCACATCACTGTAGCTCGTTGTGAAACGGGTAGTAAGCACGCTCTGCCTCACATTACTTTCGTTGTGAAACGGGTAGTAAGCACGCTCTGCCTCACATTACTGTCAGCTCGTTGTGAAACAGGTAGTAACTCACATTACTGTCATCGTTTTGAAACGGGTAGTAAGCACGCTCTGCCTCACATTACTGTCAGCTCGTTGTGAAACGGGTAGTAACACGCTCTGCCTCACAGTACTGTGTGCACGCTGTGATACGGGTAGTAAGCACGCTCTGCCTCACATTACTGTCAGCTCGTTGTGAATCGGGTAGTAAGCACGCTCTGCCTCACATTACTGTCAACTCGTTGTGAAACGGGTAGTAAGCACGCTCTGCCTCACATTACTGTCAGCTCTTCGTGAAACGGGTAGTAAGCACGCTCTGCCTCACAGTACTGTCAGCTCGTTGTGAAACGGGTATAAGCACGCTCTGCCTCACATTACTGTAGCTCGTTGTGAAACGGGTAGTAAGCACGCTCTGACTTACAGTACTGTCAGCTCGTTCTGAAACGGGTAGTTAGCATGTCTGACTCGCATTACTGTCAGCTCGTTGTGAAACGGGTAGTAAGCACGCTCTGCCTCACATTACTGTGTGCACGCTGTGAAACGGGTAGTAAGCACGCTCTGCCTCACATTACTGTCAGCTCGTTGTGAAAGGGTAGTAAGCACGCTCTGCCTCACAGTACTGTCAGCTCGTTGTGAAACGGGTAGTAACGTTGTGAAACGGGTAGTAAGCACGCTCTGCCTCACAGTACTGTCAGCTCGTTGTGAAACGGGTAGTAAGCACGCTCTGCCTCACATTACTTTCGTTGTGAAACGGGTAGTAAGCACGCTCTGCCTCACATTACTGTCAGCTCGTTGTGAAACGGGTAGTAAGCACGCTCTGCCTCACATTACTTTAGCTCGTTGTGAAACGGGTAGTAAGCATGCTCTGCCTCACATTACTGTCAGCTCATTATGAAACGGGTAGTAAGCACGCTCTTCCTCATATTACTGTCAGCTCGTTGTGAAATGGGTAGTAAGCACGCTCTGCCTCACATTACTGTAGCTCGTTGTGAAACGGGTAGTAAGCACCCTCTGCCTCACATTACTGTCAGCTCGATGTGAAACGGGTAGTAAGCACGCTCTGCCTCACATTACTTTCGTTGTGAAACGGGTAGTAAGCACGCTCTGCCTCACATTACTGTCAGCTCGTTGTGAAACAGGTAGTAACTCACATTACTGTCAGCTCATTATGAAACGGGTAGTAAGCACGCTCTGCCTCATATTACTGTCAGCTCGTTGTGAAATGGGTAGTAAGCACGCTCTGCCTCACATTACTGTAGCTCGTTGTGAAACGGGTAGTAAGCACGCTCTGCCTCACATTACTGTCAGCTCGATGTGAAACGGGTAGTAAGCACGCTCTGCCTCACATCACTGTAGCTCGTTGTGAAACGGGTAGTAAGCACGCTCTGCCTCACATTACTTTCGTTGTGAAACGGGTAGTAAGCACGCTCTGCCTCACATTACTGTCAGCTCGTTGTGAAACGGGTAGTAAGCATGCTCTGCCTCTCATTACTGTCAGCTCGTTGTGAAACGGGTAGTAAGCACGCTCTGCCTCACATTACTGTCAGCTCGTTGTGAAACGGGTAGTAAGCACGCTCTGCCTCACATCACTGTAGCTCGTTGTGAAACGGGTAGTAAGCACGCTCTACCTCACATTAGTTTAGCTCGTTGTGAAACGGGTAGTAAGCATGCTCTGCCTCACATTACTGTCAGCTCATTGTGAAACGGGTAGTAAGCACGCTCTGCCTCACAGTACTGTCAGCTCGTTGTGAAACGGGTATTAAGCACGCTCTGCCTCACATTACTGTAGCTCGTTGTGAAACGGGTAGTAAGCACGCTCTGCCTCACATTACTGTCAGCTCTTTGTGAAACGGGTAGTAAGCATGCTCTGTCTCACATTACTGTCAGCTCGTTGTGAAACGGGTAGTAACACGCTCTGCCTCACATTACTGTCAGCTCGTTGTGAAACGGGTAGTAAGCACGCTCTGCCTCATATTACTGTCAGCTCGTTGTGAAATGGGTAGTAAGCACGCTCTGCCTCTCATTACTGTAGCTCGTTGTGAAACGGGTAGTAAGCACGCTCTGCCTCACATTACTGTCAGCTCGTTGTGAAACGGGTAGTAACTCACATTACTGTCAGCTCGTTGTGAAACGGGTAGTAAGCACGCTCTGCCTCATATTACTGTCAGCTCGTTGTGAAATGGGTAGTAAGCACGCTCTGCCTCTCATTACTGTCAGCTCGTTGTGAAACGGGTAGTAAGCACGCTCTGCCTCACATTACTGTCAGCTCGTTGTGAAACGGGTAGTAACTCACATTACTGTCAGCTCGTTGTGAAACGGGTAGTAAGCACGCTCTGCCTCACATTACTGTCAGCTCTTTGTGAAACGGGTAGTAAGCATGCTCTGTCTCACATTACTGTCAGCTCGTTGTGAAACGGGTAGTAACACGCTCTGCCTCACATTACTGTCAGCTCGTTGTGAAACGGGTAGTAAGCACGCTCTGCCTCACAGTACTGTCAGCTCGTTGTGAAACGGGTAGTAAGCACACTCCCTCACATTACTTTAGCTCGTTGTGAAACGGGTAGTAAGCACACTCTGCCTCACATTACTGTCAGCTCGTTGTGAAACGGGTAGTAAGCACGCTCTGCCTCACATTACTGTCAGCTCGTTGTGAAACGGGTAGTAAGCATGCTCTGCCTCACATTACTGTCAGCTCATTATGAAACGGGTAGTAAGCACGCTCTGCCTCATATTACTGTCAGCTCGTTGTGAAATGGGTAGTAAGCACGCTCTGCCTCACATTACTGTAGCTCGTTGTGAAACGGGTAGTAAGCACGCTCTGCCTCACATTACTGTCAGCTCGTTGTGAAACGGGTAGTAAGCACGCTCTGCCTCACATCACTGTAGCTCGTTGTGAAACGGGTAGTAAGCACGCTCTGCCTCACATTACTTTCGTTGTGAAACGGGTAGTAAGCACGCTCTGCCTCACATTACTGTCAGCTCGTTGTGAAACGGGTAGTAAGCATGCTCTGCCTCTCATTACTGTCAGCTCGTTGTGAAACGGGTAGTAAGCACGCTCTGCCTCACATTACTGTCAGCTCGTTGTGAAACGGGTAGTAAGCACGCTCTGCCTCACATCACTGTAGCTCGTTGTGAAACGGGTAGTAAGCACGCTCTACCTCACATTAGTTTAGCTCGTTGTGAAACGGGTAGTAAGCATGCTCTGCCTCACATTACTGTCAGCTCATTGTGAAACGGGTAGTAAGCACGCTCTGCCTCACAGTACTGTCAGCTCGTTGTGAAACGGGTATTAAGCACGCTCTGCCTCACATTACTGTAGCTCGTTGTGAAACGGGTAGTAAGCACGCTCTGCCTCACATTACTGTCAGCTCTTTGTGAAACGGGTAGTAAGCACGCTCTGCCTCACATTACTGTCAGCTCGTTGTGAAACGGGTAGTAAGCACGCTCTGCCTCACAGTACTGTCAGCTCGTTGTGAAACGGGTAGTAAGCATGCTCTGTCTCACTTACTGTAGCTCATTGTGAAACGGGTAGTAAGCACGCTCTGCCTCACAGTACTGTCAGCTCGTTGTGAAACGGGTATAAGCACGCTCTGCCTCACATTACTGTAGCTCGTTGTGAAACGGGTAGTAAGCACGCTCTGACTTACAGTACTGTCAGCTCGTTCTGAAACGGGTAGTTAGCATGTCTGACTCGCATTACTGTCAGCTCGTTGTGAAACGGGTAGTAAGCACGCTCTGCCTCACATTACTGTGTGCACGCTGTGAAACGGGTAGTAAGCACGCTCTGCCTCACATTACTGTCAGCTCGTTGTGAAAGGGTAGTAAGCACGCTCTGCCTCACATCACTGTAGCTCGTTGTGAAACGGGTAGTAACGTTGTGAAACGGGTAGTAAGCACGCTCTGCCTCACACTACTGTCAGCTCGTTGTGAAACGGGTAGTAAGCACGCTCTGCCTCACATTACTTTCGTTGTGAAACGGGTAGTAAGCACGCTCTGCCTCACATTACTGTCAGCTCGTTGTGAAACGGGTAGTAAGCATGCTCTGCCTCTCATTTCTGTCAGCTCGTTGTGAAACAGGTAGTAAGCACGCTCTGCCTCACATTACTGTCAGCTCGTTGTGAAACGGGTAGTAAGCACGCTCTGCCTCACATTACTTTAGCTCGTTGTGAAACGGGTAGTAAGCATGCTCTGCCTCACATTACTGTCAGCTCATTATGAAACGGGTAGTAAGCACGCTCTGCCTCATATTACTGTCAGCTCGTTGTGAAATGGGTAGTAAGCACGCTCTGCCTCACATTACTGTAGCTCGTTGTGAAACGGGTAGTAAGCACGCTCTGCCTCACATTACTGTCAGCTCGATGTGAAACGGGTAGTAAGCACGCTCTGCCTCACATCACTGTAGCTCGTTGTGAAACGGGTAGTAAGCACGCTCTGCCTCACATTACTTTCGTTGTGAAACGGGTAGTAAGCACGCTCTGCCTCACATTACTGTCAGCTCGTTGTGAAACGGGTAGTAATCATGCTCTGCCTCTCATTACTGTCAGCTCGTTGTGAAACGGGTAGTAAGCACGCTCTACCTCACATTAGTTTAGCTCGTTGTGAAACGGGTAGTAAGCATGCTCTGCCTCACATTACTGTCAGCTCATTGTGAAACGGGTAGTAAGCACGCTCTGCCTCACAGTACTGTCAGCTCGTTGTGAAACGGGTATTAAGCACGCTCTGCCTCACATTACTGTAGCTCGTTGTGAAACGGGTAGTAAGCACGCTCTGACTCGCATTACTGTCAGCTCGTTGTGAAACGGGTAGTAAGCACGCTCTGCCTCACAGTACTGTCAGCTCGTTGTGAAACGGGTAGTAAGCACGCTCTGCCTCACATTACTTTCGTTGTGAAACGGGTAGTAAGCACGCTCTGCCTCACATTACTGTCAGCTCGTTGTGAAACGGGTATTAAGCATGCTCTGCCTCTCATTACTGTCAGCTCGTTGTGAAACGGGTAGTAAGCACGCTCTGCCTCACATTACTGTCAGCTCGTTGTGAAACGGGTAGTAAGCACGCTCTGCCTCACATTACTTTAGCTCGTTGTGAAACGGGTAGTAAGCATGCTCTGCCTCACATTACTGTCAGCTCATTATGAAACGGGTAGTAAGCACGCTCTGCCTCATATTACTGTCAGCTCGTTGTGAAATGGGTAGTAAGCACGCTCTGCCTCACATTACTGTAGCTCGTTGTGAAACGGGTAGTAAGCACGCTCTGCCTCACATTACTGTCAGCTCGTTGTGAAACGGGTAGTAAGCACGCTCTGCCTCACATCACTGTAGCTCGTTGTGAAACGGGTAGTAAGCACGCTCTGCCTCACATTACTTTCGTTGTGAAACGGGTAGTAAGCACGCTCTGCCTCACATTACTGTCAGCTCGTTGTGAAACGGGTAGTAAGCATGCTCTGCCTCTCATTACTGTCAGCTCGTTGTGAAACGGGTAGTAAGCACGCTCTGCCTCACATTACTGTCAGCTCGTTGTGAAACGGGTAGTAAGCACGCTCTGCCTCACATCACTGTAGCTCGTTGTGAAACGGGTAGGAAGCACGCTCTACCTCACATTAGTTTAGCTCGTTGTGAAACGGGTAGTAAGCATGCTCTGCCTCACATTACTGTCAGCTCATTGTGAAACGGGTAGTAAGCACGCTCTGCCTCACAGTACTGTCAGCTCGTTGTGAAACGGGTATTAAGCACGCTCTGCCTCACATTACTGTAGCTCGTTGTGAAACGGGTAGTAAGCACGCTCTGCCTCACATTACTGTCAGCTCTTTGTGAAACGGGTAGTAAGCATGCTCTGTCTCACATTACTGTCAGCTCGTTGTGAAACGGGTAGTAACACGCTCTGCCTCACATTACTGTCAGCTCGTTGTGAAACGGGTAGTAAGCACGCTCTGCCTCATATTACTGTCAGCTCGTTGTGAAATGGGTAGTAAGCACGCTCTGCCTTTCATTACTGTAGCTCGTTGTGAAACGGGTAGTAAGCACGCTCTGCCTCACATTACTGTCAGCTCGTTGTGAAACGGGTAGTAACCACGCTCTGCCTCACTTACTGTAGCTCATTGTGAAACGGGTAGTAAGCACGCTCTGCCTCACAGTACTGTCAGCTCGTTGTGAAACGGGTATAAGCACGCTCTGCCTCACATTACTGTAGCTCGTTGTGAAACGGGTAGTAAGCACGCTCTGACTTACAGTACTGTCAGCTCGTTCTGAAACGGGTAGTTAGCATGTCTGACTCGCATTACTGTCAGCTCGTTGTGAAACGGGTAGTAAGCACGCTCTGCCTCACATTACTGTGTGCACGCTGTGAAACGGGTAGTAAGCACGCTCTGCCTCACATTACTGTCAGCTCGTTGTGAAAGGGTAGTAAGCACGCTCTGCCTCACATCACTGTAGCTCGTTGTGAAACGGGTAGTAACGTTGTGAAACGGGTAGTAAGCACGCTCTGCCTCACAGTACTGTCAGCTCGTTGTGAAACGGGTAGTAAGCACGCTCTGCCTCACATTACTTTCGTTGTGAAACAGGTAGTAAGCACGCTCTGCCTCACATTACTGTCAGCTCGTTGTGAAACGGGTAGTAAGCATGCTCTGCCTCTCATTACTGTCAGCTCGTTGTGAAACAGGTAGTAAGCACGCTCTGCCTCACATTACTGTCAGCTCGTTGTGAAACGGGTAGTAAGCACGCTCTGCCTCACATTACTTTAGCTCGTTGTGAAACGGGTAGTAAGCATGCTCTGCCTCACATTACTGTCAGCTCATTATGAAACGGGTAGTAAGCACGCTCTGCCTCATATTACTGTCAGCTCGTTGTGAAATGGGTAGTAAGCACGCTCTGCCTCACATTACTGTAGCTCGTTGTGAAACGGGTAGTAAGCACGCTCTGCCTCACATTACTGTCAGCTCGATGTGAAACGGGTAGTAAGCACGCTCTGCCTCACATCACTGTAGCTCGTTGTGAAACGGGTAGTAAGCACGCTCTGCCTCACATTACTTTCGTTGTGAAACGGGTAGTAAGCACACTCTGCCTCACATTACTGTCAGCTCGTTGTGAAACGGGTAGTAAGCATGCTCTGCCTCTCATTACTGTCAGCTCGTTGTGAAACGGGTAGTAAGCACGCTCTACCTCACATTAGTTTAGCTCGTTGTGAAACGGGTAGTAAGCATGCTCTGCCTCACATTACTGTCAGCTCATTGTGAAACGGGTAGTAAGCACGCTCTGCCTCACAGTACTGTCAGCTCGTTGTGAAACGGGTATTAAGCACGCTCTGCCTCACATTACTGTAGCTCGTTGTGAAACGGGTAGTAAGCACGCTCTGACTCGCATTACTGTCAGCTCGTTGTGAAACGGGTAGTAAGCACGCTCTGCCTCACAGTACTGTCAGCTCGTTGTGAAACGGGTAGTAAGCACGCTCTGCCTCACATTACTTTCGTTGTGAAACGGGTAGTAAGCACGCTATGCCTCACATTACTGTCAGCTCGTTGTGAAACGGGTATTAAGCATGCTCTGCCTCTCATTACTGTCAGCTCGTTGTGAAACGGGTAGTAAGCACGCTCTGCCTCACATTACTGTCAGCTCGTTGTGAAACGGGTAGTAAGCACGCTCTGCCTCACATTACTTTAGCTCGTTGTGAAACGGGTAGTAAGCATGCTCTGCCTCACATTACTGTCAGCTCATTATGAAACGGGTAGTAAGCACGCTCTGCCTCATATTACTGTCAGCTCGTTGTGAAATGGGTAGTAAGCACGCTCTGCCTCACATTACTGTAGCTCGTTGTGAAACGGGTAGTAAGCACGCTCTGCCTCACATTACTGTCAGCTCGTTGTGAAACGGGTAGTAAGCACGCTCTGCCTCACATCACTGTAGCTCGTTGTGAAACGGGTAGTAAGCACGCTCTGCCTCACATTACTTTCGTTGTGAAACGGGTAGTAAGCACGCTCTGCCTCACATTACTGTCAGCTCGTTGTGAAACGGGTAGTAAGCATGCTCTGCCTCTCATTACTGTCAGCTCGTTGTGAAACGGGTAGTAAGCACGCTCTGCCTCACATTACTGTCAGCTCGTTGTGAAACGGGTAGTAAGCACGCTCTGCCTCACATCACTGTAGCTCGTTGTGAAACGGGTAGGAAGCGCGCTCTACCTCACATTAGTTTAGCTCGTTGTGAAACGGGTAGTAAGCATGCTCTGCCTCACATTACTGTCAGCTCATTGTGAAACGGGTAGTAAGCACGCTCTGCCTCACAGTACTGTCAGCTCGTTGTGAAACGGGTATTAAGCACGCTCTGCCTCACATTACTGTAGCTCGTTGTGAAACGGGTAGTAAGCACGCTCTGCCTCACATTACTGTCAGCTCTTTGTGAAACGGGTAGTAAGCATGCTCTGTCTCACATTACTGTCAGCTCGTTGTGAAACGGGTAGTAACACGCTCTGCCTCACATTACTGTCAGCTCGTTGTGAAACGGGTAGTAAGCACGCTCTGCCTCATATTACTGTCAGCTCGTTGTGAAATGGGTAGTAAGCACGCTCTGCCTCTCATTACTGTAGCTCGTTGTGAAACGGGTAGTAAGCACGCTCTGCCTCACATTACTGTCAGCTCGTTGTGAAACGGGTAGTAACTCACATTACTGTCAGCTCGTTGTGAAACGGGTAGTAAGCACGCTCTGCCTCATATTACTGTCAGCTCGTTGTGAAATGGGTAGTAAGCACGCTCTGCCTCTCATTACTGTAGCTCGTTGTGAAACGGGTAGTAAGCACGCTCTGCCTCACATTACTGTCAGCTCGTTGTGAAACGGGTAGTAAGCATGCTCTGCCTCTCATTACTGTCAGCTCGTTGTGAAACAGGTAGTAAGCACGCTCTGCCTCACATTACTGTCAGCTCGTTGTGAAACGGGTAGTAAGCACGCTCTGCCTCACATTACTTTAGCTCGTTGTGAAACGGGTAGTAAGCATGCTCTGCCTCACATTACTGTCAGCTCATTATGAAACGGGTAGTAAGCACGCTCTGCCTCATATTACTGTCAGCTCGTTGTGAAATGGGTAGTAAGCACGCTCTGCCTCACATTACTGTAGCTCGTTGTGAAACGGGTAGTAAGCACGCTCTGCCTCACATTACTGTCAGCTCGATGTGAAACGGGTAGTAAGCACGCTCTGCCTCACATCACTGTAGCTCGTTGTGAAACGGGTAGTAAGCACGCTCTGCCTCACATTACTTTCGTTGTGAAACGGGTAGTAAGCACGCTCTGCCTCACATTACTGTCAGCTCGTTGTGAAACGGGTAGTAAGCATGCTCTGCCTCTCATTACTGTCAGCTCGTTGTGAAACGGGTAGTAAGCACGCTCTACCTCACATTAGTTTAGCTCGTTGTGAAACGGGTAGTAAGCATGCTCTGCCTCACATTACTGTCAGCTCATTGTGAAACGGGTAGTAAGCACGCTCTGCCTCACAGTACTGTCAGCTCGTTGTGAAACGGGTATTAAGCACGCTCTGCCTCACATTACTGTAGCTCGTTGTGAAACGGGTAGTAAGCACGCTCTGACTCGCATTACTGTCAGCTCGTTGTGAAACGGGTAGTAAGCACGCTCTGCCTCACAGTACTGTCAGCTCGTTGTGAAACGGGTAGTAAGCACGCTCTGCCTCACATTACTTTCGTTGTGAAACGGGTAGTAAGCACGCTCTGCCTCACATTACTGTCAGCTCGTTGTGAAACGGGTATTAAGCATGCTCTGCCTCTCATTACTGTCAGCTCGTTGTGAAACGGGTAGTAAGCACGCTCTGCCTCACATTACTGTCAGCTCGTTGTGAAACGGGTAGTAAGCACGCTCTGCCTCACATCACTGTAGCTCGTTGTGAAACGGGTAGTAAGCACGCTCTGCCTCACATTAGTTTAGCTCGTTGTGAAACGGGTAGTAAGCACGCTCTGCCTCACAGTACTGTCAGCTCGTTGTGAAACGGGTATTAAGCACGCTCTGCCTCACATTACTGTAGCTCGTTGTGAAACGGGTAGTAAGCACGCTCTACCTCACATTACTTTAGCTCGTTGTGAAACGGGTAGTAAGCATGCTCTGCCTCACATTACTGTCAGCTCATTGTGAAACGGGTAGTAAGCACGCTCTGCCTCACAGTACTGTCAGCTCGTTGTGAAACGGGTATTAAGCACGCTCTGCCTCACATTACTGTAGCTCGTTGTGAAACGGGTAGTAAGCAAGCTCTGACTTATAGTACTGTCAGCTCGTTGTGAAACGGGTAGTAAGCACGCTCTACCTCACATTACTTTAGCTCATTGTGAAACGGGTAGTTAGCATCTTCTGACTCGCATTACTGTCAGCTCGTTGTGAAACGGGTAGTAAGCACGCTCTGCCTCACATTACTGTGTGCACGCTGTGATACGGGTAGTAAGCACGCTCTGCCTCACATTACTGTCAGCTCGTTGTGAAACAGATAGTAAGCACGCTCTACCTCACATTACTGTAGCTCGTTGTGAAACGGGTAGTAAGCACGCTCTTCCTCACATTACTGTCAGCTCGTTGTGAAAGGGTAGTAAGCACGCTCTGCCTCACATCACTGTAGCTCGTTGTGAAACGGGTAGTAAGCACGTTGTGAAACGGGTAGTAAGCACGCTCTGCCTCACAGTACTGTCAGCTCGTTGTGAAACGGGTATTAAGCACGCTCTGCCTCACATTACTGTCAGTTCGTTGTGAAACGGGTAGTAAGCATGCTCTGCCTCACATCACTGTAGCTCGTTGTGAAACGGGTAGTAAGCACGCTCTGCCTCACATTACTTTCGTTGTGAAACGGGTAGTAAGCACGCTCTGCCTCATATTACTGTCAGCTCGTTGTGAAACGGGTAGTAAGCACGCTCTGCCTCACATTACTGTCAGCTCGTTGTGAAACAGGTAGTAACTCACATTACTGTCATCGTTGTGAAACGGGTAGTAAGCACGCTCTGCCTCACATTACTGTCAGCTCGTTGTGAAACGGGTAGTAACACGCTCTGCCTCACAGTACTGTGTGCACGCTGTGATACGGGTAGTAAGCACGCTCTGCCTCACATTACTGTCAGCTCGTTGTGAATCGGGTAGTAAGCACGCTCTGCCTCACATTACTGTCAACTCGTTGTGAAACGGGTAGTAAGCACGCTCTGCCTCACATTACTGTCAGCTCTTCGTGAAACGGGTAGTAAGCACGCTCTGCCTCACAGTACTGTCAGCTCGTTGTGAAACGGGTATAAGCACGCTCTGCCTCACATTACTGTAGCTCGTTGTGAAACGGGTAGTAAGCACGCTCTGACTTACAGTACTGTCAGCTCGTTCTGAAACGGGTAGTTAGCATGTCTGACTCGCATTACTGTCAGCTCGTTGTGAAACGGGTAGTAAGCACGCTCTGCCTCACATTACTGTGTGCACGCTGTGAAACGGGTAGTAAGCACGCTCTGCCTCACATTACTGTCAGCTCGTTGTGAAAGGGTAGTAAGCACGCTCTGCCTCACAGTACTGTCAGCTCGTTGTGAAACGGGTAGTAACGTTGTGAAACGGGTAGTAAGCACGCTCTGCCTCACAGTACTGTCAGCTCGTTGTGAAACGGGTAGTAAGCACGCTCTGCCTCACATTACTTTCGTTGTGAAACGGGTAGTAAGCACGCTCTGCCTCACATTACTGTCAGCTCGTTGTGAAACGGGTAGTAAGCATGCTCTGCCTCTCATTACTGTCAGCTCGTTGTGAAACAGGTAGTAAGCACGCTCTGCCTCACATTACTGTCAGCTCGTTGTGAAACGGGTAGTAAGCACGCTCTGACTTACAGTACTGTCAGCTCGTTCTGAAACGGGTAGTTAGCATGTCTGACTCGCATTACTGTCAGCTCGTTGTGAAACGGGTAGTAAGCACGCTCTGCCTCACATTACTGTGTGCACGCTGTGAAACGGGTAGTAAGCACGCTCTGCCTCACATTACTGTCAGCTCGTTGTGAAAGGGTAGTAAGCACGCTCTGCCTCACAGTACTGTCAGCTCGTTGTGAAACGGGTAGTAACGTTGTGAAACGGGTAGTAAGCACGCTCTGCCTCACAGTACTGTCAGCTCGTTGTGAAACGGGTAGTAAGCACGCTCTGCCTCACATTACTTTCGTTGTGAAACGGGTAGTAAGCACGCTCTGCCTCACATTACTGTCAGCTCGTTGTGAAACGGGTAGTAAGCATGCTCTGCCTCTCATTACTGTCAGCTCGTTGTGAAACAGGTAGTAAGCACGCTCTGCCTCACATTACTGTCAGCTCGTTGTGAATCGGGTAGTAAGCACGCTCTGCCTCACATTACTTTAGCTCGTTGTGAAACGGGTAGTAAGCATGCTCTGCCTCACATTACTGTCAGCTCATTATGAAACGGGTAGTAAGCACGCTCTGCCTCATATTACTGTCAGCTCGTTGTGAAATGGGTAGTAAGCACGCTCTGCCTCACATTACTGTAGCTCGTTGTGAAACGGGTAGTAAGCACGCTCTGCCTCACATTACTGTCAGCTCGATGTGAAACGGGTAGTAAGCTCGCTCTGCCTCACATCACTGTAGCTCGTTGTGAAACGGGTAGTAAGCACGCTCTGCCTCACATTACTTTCGTTGTGAAACGGGTAGTAAGCACGCTCTGCCTCACATTACTGTCAGCTCGTTGTGAAACGGGTAGTAAGCATGCTCTGCCTCTCATTACTGTCAGCTCGTTGTGAAACGGGTAGTAAGCACGCTCTACCTCACATTAGTTTAGCTCGTTGTGAAACGGGTAGTAAGCATGCTCTGCCTCACATTACTGTCAGCTCATTGTGAAACGGGTAGTAAGCACGCTCTGCCTCACAGTACTGTCAGCTCGTTGTGAAACGGGTATTAAGCACGCTCTGCCTCACATTACTGTAGCTCGTTGTGAAACGGGTAGTAAGCACGCTCTGCCTCACAGTACTGTCAGCTCGTTGTGAAACGGGTAGTAAGCACGCTCTGCCTCACATTACTTTCGTTGTGAAACGGGTAGTAAGCACGCTCTGCCTCACATTACTGTCAGCTCGTTGTGAAACGGGTATTAAGCATGCTCTGCCTCTCATTACTGTCAGCTCGTTGTGAAACGGGTAGTAAGCACGCTCTGCCTCACATTACTGTCAGCTCATTATGAAACGGGTAGTAAGCACGCTCTGCCTCATATTACTGTCAGCTCGTTGTGAAATGGGTAGTAAGCACGCTCTGCCTCACATTACTGTAGCTCGTTGTGAAACGGGTAGTAAGCACGCTCTGCCTCACATTACTGTCAGCTCGATGTGAAACGGGTAGTAAGCATGCTCTGCCTCTCATTACTGTCAGCTCGTTGTGAAACGGGTAGTAAGCACGCTCTACCTCACATTAGTTTAGCTCGTTGTGAAACGGGTAGTAAGCATGCTCTGCCTCACATTACTGTCAGCTCATTGTGAAACGGGTAGTAAGCACGCTCTGCCTCACAGTACTGTCAGCTCGTTGTGAAACGGGTATTAAGCACGCTCTGCCTCACATTACTGTAGCTCGTTGTGAAACGGGTAGTAAGCACGCTCTGACTCGCATTACTGTCAGCTCGTTGTGAAACGGGTAGTAAGCACGCTCTGCCTCACAGTACTGTCAGCTCGTTGTGAAACGGGTAGTAAGCACGCTCTGCCTCACATTACTTTCGTTGTGAAACGGGTAGTAAGCACGCTCTGCCTCACATTACTGTCAGCTCGTTGTGAAACGGGTATTAAGCATGCTCTGCCTCTCATTACTGTCAGCTCGTTGTGAAACGGGTAGTAAGCACGCTCTGCCTCACATTACTGTCAGCTCGTTGTGAAACGGGTAGTAAGCACGCTCTGCCTCACATCACTGTAGCTCGTTGTGAAACGGGTAGTAAGCACGCTCTACCTCACATTAGTTTAGCTCGTTGTGAAACGGGTAGTAAGCACGCTCTGCCTCACAGTACTGTCAGCTCGTTGTGAAACGGGTATTAAGCACGCTCTGCCTCACATTACTGTAGCTCGTTGTGAAACGGGTAGTAAGCACGCTCTACCTCACATTACTTTAGCTCGTTGTGAAACGGGTAGTAAGCATGCTCTGCCTCACATTACTGTCAGCTCATTGTGAAACGGGTAGTAAGCACGCTCTGCCTCACAGTACTGTCAGCTCGTTGTGAAACGGGTATTAAGCACGCTCTGCCTCACATTACTGTAGCTCGTTGTGAAACGGGTAGTAAGCAAGCTCTGACTTATAGTACTGTCAGCTCGTTGTGAAACGGGTAGTAAGCACGCTCTACCTCACATTACTTTAGCTCGTTGTGAAACGGGTAGTTAGCATCTTCTGACTCGCATTACTGTCAGCTCGTTGTGAAACGGGTAGTAAGCACGCTCTGCCTCACATTACTGTGTGCACGCTGTGATACGGGTAGTAAGCACGCTCTGCCTCACATTACTGTCAGCTCGTTGTGAAACAGATAGTAAGCACGCTCTACCTCACATTACTGTAGCTCGTTGTGAAACGGGTAGTAAGCACGCTCTTCCTCACATTACTGTCAGCTCGTTGTGAAAGGGTAGTAAGCACGCTCTGCCTCACATCACTGTAGCTCGTTGTGAAACGGGTAGTAAGCACGTTGTGAAACGGGTAGTAAGCACGCTCTGCCTCACAGTACTGTCAGCTCGTTGTGAAACGGGTATTAAGCACGCTCTGCCTCACATTACTGTCAGTTCGTTGTGAAACGGGTAGTAAGCATGCTCTGCCTCACATCACTGTAGCTCGTTGTGAAACGGGTAGTAAGCACGCTCTGCCTCACATTACTTTCGTTGTGAAACGGGTAGTAAGCACGCTCTGCCTCATATTACTGTCAGCTCGTTGTGAAACGGGTAGTAAGCACGCTCTGCCTCACATTACTGTCAGCTCGTTGTGAAACAGGTAGTAACTCACATTACTGTCATCGTTGTGAAACGGGTAGTAAGCACGCTCTGCCTCACATTACTGTCAGCTCGTTGTGAAACGGGTAGTAACACGCTCTGCCTCACAGTACTGTGTGCACGCTGTGATACGGGTAGTAAGCACGCTCTGCCTCACATTACTGTCAGCTCGTTGTGAATCGGGTAGTAAGCACGCTCTGCCTCACATTACTGTCAACTCGTTGTGAAACGGGTAGTAAGCACGCTCTGCCTCACATTACTGTCAGCTCTTCGTGAAACGGGTAGTAAGCACGCCTTGCCTCACAGTACTGTCAGCTCGTTGTGAAACGGGTATAAGCACGCTCTGCCTCACATTACTGTAGCTCGTTGTGAAACGGGTAGTAAGCACGCTCTGACTTACAGTACTATCAGCTCGTTCTGAAACGGGTAGTTAGCATGTCTGACTCGCATTACTGTCAGCTCGTTGTGAAACGGGTAGTAAGCACGCTCTGCCTCACATTACTGTGTGCACGCTGTGAAACGGGTAGTAAGCACGCTCTGCCTCACATTACTGTCAGCTCGTTGTGAAAGGGTAGTAAGCACGCTCTGCCTCACAGTACTGTCAGCTCGTTGTGAAACGGGTAGTAACGTTGTGAAACGGGTAGTAAGCACGCTCTGCCTCACAGTACTGTCAGCTCGTTGTGAAACGGGTAGTAAGCACGCTCTGCCTCACATTACTTTCGTTGTGAAACGGGTAGTAAGCACGCTCTGCCTCACATTACTGTCAGCTCGTTGTGAAACGGGTAGTAAGCATGCTCTGCCTCTCATTACTGTCAGCTCGTTGTGAAACAGGTAGTAAGCACGCTCTGCCTCACATTACTGTCAGCTCGTTGTGAAACGGGTAGTAAGCACGCTCTGACTTACAGTACTGTCAGCTCGTTCTGAAACGGGTAGTTAGCATGTCTGACTCGCATTACTGTCAGCTCGTTGTGAAACGGGTAGTAAGCACGCTCTGCCTCACATTACTGTGTGCACGCTGTGAAACGGGTAGTAAGCACGCTCTGCCTCACATTACTGTCAGCTCGTTGTGAAAGGGTAGTAAGCACGCTCTGCCTCACAGTACTGTCAGCTCGTTGTGAAACGGGTAGTAACGTTGTGAAACGGGTAGTAAGCACGCTCTGCCTCACAGTACTGTCAGCTCGTTGTGAAACGGGTAGTAAGCACACTCTGCCTCACATTACTTTCGTTGTGAAACGGGTAGTAAGCACGCTCTGCCTCACATTACTGTCAGCTCGTTGTGAAACGGGTAGTAAGCATGCTCTGCCTCTCATTACTGTCAGCTCGTTGTGAAACAGGTAGTAAGCACGCTCTGCCTCACATTACTGTCAGCTCGTTGTGAATCGGGTAGTAAGCACGCTCTGCCTCACATTACTTTAGCTCGTTGTGAAACGGGTAGTAAGCATGCTCTGCCTCACATTACTGTCAGCTCATTATGAAACGGGTAGTAAGCACGCTCTGCCTCATATTACTGTCAGCTCGTTGTGAAATGGGTAGTAAGCACGCTCTGCCTCACATTACTGTAGCTCGTTGTGAAACGGGTAGTAAGCACGCTCTGCCTCACATTACTGTCAGCTCGATGTGAAACGGGTAGTAAGCTCGCTCTGCCTCACATCACTGTAGCTCGTTGTGAAACGGGTAGTAAGCACGCTCTGCCTCACATTACTTTCGTTGTGAAACGGGTAGTAAGCACGCTCTGCCTCACATTACTGTCAGCTCGTTGTGAAACGGGTAGTAAGCATGCTCTGCCTCTCATTACTGTCAGCTCGTTGTGAAACGGGTAGTAAGCACGCTCTACCTCACATTAGTTTAGCTCGTTGTGAAACGGGTAGTAAGCATGCTCTGCCTCACATTACTGTCAGCTCATTGTGAAACGGGTAGTAAGCACGCTCTGCCTCACAGTACTGTCAGCTCGTTGTGAAACGGGTATTAAGCACGCTCTGCCTCACATTACTGTAGCTCGTTGTGAAACGGGTAGTAAGCACGCTCTGCCTCACAGTACTGTCAGCTCGTTGTGAAACGGGTAGTAAGCACGCTCTGCCTCACATTACTTTCGTTGTGAAACGGGTAGTAAGCACGCTCTGCCTCACATTACTGTCAGCTCGTTGTGAAACGGGTATTAAGCATGCTCTGCCTCTCATTACTGTCAGCTCGTTGTGAAACGGGTAGTAAGCACGCTCTGCCTCACATTACTGTCAGCTCATTATGAAACGGGTAGTAAGCACGCTCTGCCTCATATTACTGTCAGCTCGTTGTGAAATGGGTAGTAAGCACGCTCTGCCTCACATTACTGTAGCTCGTTGTGAAACGGGTAGTAAGCACGCTCTGCCTCACATTACTGTCAGCTCGATGTGAAACGGGTAGTAAGCACGCTCTGCCTCACATCACTGTAGCTCGTTGTGAAACGGATAGTAAGCACGCTCTGCCTCACATTACTTTCGTTGTGAAACGGGTAGTAAGCACGCTCTGCCTCACATTACTGTCAGCTCGTTGTGAAACGGGTAGTAAGCATGCTCTGCCTCTCATTACTGTCAGCTCGTTGTGAAACGGGTAGTAAGCACGCTCTGCCTCACATTACTGTCAGCTCGTTGTGAAACGGGTAGTAAGCACGCTCTGCCTCACATCACTGTAGCTCGTTGTGAAACGGGTAGTAAGCACGCTCTACCTCACATTAGTTTAGCTCGTTGTGAAACGGGTAGTAAGCATGCTCTGCCTCTCATTACTGTCAGCTCGTTGTGAAACGGGTAGTAAGCACGCTCTACCTCACATTAGTTTAGCTCGTTGTGAAACGGGTAGTAAGCACGCTCTGCCTCACAGTACTGTCAGCTCGTTGTGAAACGGGTAGTAAGCATGCTCTGTCTCACTTACTGTAGCTCATTGTGAAACGGGTAGTAAGCACGCTCTGCCTCACAGTACTGTCAGCTCGTTGTGAAACGGGTATAAGCACGCTCTGCCTCACATTACTGTAGCTCGTTGTGAAACGGGTAGTAAGCACGCTCTGACTTACAGTACTGTCAGCTCGTTCTGAAACGGGTAGTTAGCATGTCTGACTCGCATTACTGTCAGCTCGTTGTGAAACGGGTAGTAAGCACGCTCTGCCTCACATTACTGTGTGCACGCTGTGAAACGGGTAGTAAGCACGCTCTGCCTCACATTACTGTCAGCTCGTTGTGAAAGGGTAGTAAGCACGCTCTGCCTCACATCACTGTAGCTCGTTGTGAAACGGGTAGTAACGTTGTGAAACGGGTAGTAAGCACGCTCTGCCTCACAGTACTGTCAGCTCGTTGTGAAACGGGTAGTAAGCACGCTCTGCCTCACATTACTTTCGTTGTGAAACGGGTAGTAAGCACGCTCTGCCTCACATTACTGTCAGCTCGTTGTGAAACGGGTAGTAACGTTGTGAAACGGGTAGTAAGCACGCTCTACCTCACATTAGTTTAGCTCGTTGTGAAACGGGTAGTAAGCATGCTCTGCCTCACATTACTGTCAGCTCGTTGTGAAACGGGTAGTAAGCACGCTCTGCCTCACAGTACTGTCAGCTCGTTGTGAAACGGGTAGTAAGCATGCTCTGTCTCACTTACTGTAGCTCATTGTGAAACGGGTAGTAAGCACGCTCTGCCTCACAGTACTGTCAGCTCGTTGTGAAACGGGTATAAGCACGCTCTGCCTCACATTACTGTAGCTCGTTGTGAAACGGGTAGTAAGCACGCTCTGACTTACAGTACTGTCAGCTCGTTCTGAAACGGGTAGTTAGCATGTCTGACTCGCATTACTGTCAGCTCGTTGTGAAACGGGTAGTAAGCACGCTCTGCCTCACATTACTGTGTGCACGCTGTGAAACGGGTAGTAAGCACGCTCTGCCTCACATTACTGTCAGCTCGTTGTGAAAGGGTAGTAAGCACGCTCTGCCTCACATCACTGTAGCTCGTTGTGAAACGGGTAGTAACGTTGTGAAACGGGTAGTAAGCACGCTCTGCCTCACAGTACTGTCAGCTCGTTGTGAAACGGGTAGTAAGCACGCTCTGCCTCACATTACTTTCGTTGTGAAACGGGTAGTAAGCACGCTCTGCCTCACATTACTGTCAGCTCGTTGTGAAACGGGTAGTAAGCATGCTCTGCCTCTCATTACTGTCAGCTCGTTGTGAAACAGGTAGTAAGCACGCTCTGCCTCACATTACTGTCAGCTCGTTGTGAAACGGGTAGTAAGCACGCTCTGCCTCACATTACTTTAGCTCGTTGTGAAACGGGTAGTAAGCATGCTCTGCCTCACATTACTGTCAGCTCATTATGAAACGGGTAGTAAGCACGCTCTGCCTCATATTACTGTCAGCTCGTTGTGAAATGGGTAGTAAGCACGCTCTGCCTCACATTACTGTAGCTCGTTGTGAAACGGGTAGTAAGCACGCTCTGCCTCACATTACTGTCAGCTCGATGTGAAACGGGTAGTAAGCACGCTCTGCCTCACATCACTGTAGCTCGTTGTGAAACGGGTAGTAAGCACGCTCTGCCTCACATTACTTTCGTTGTGAAACGGGTAGTAAGCACGCTCTGCCTCACATTACTGTCAGCTCGTTGTGAAACGGGTAGTAAGCATGCTCTGCCTCTCATTACTGTCAGCTCGTTGTGAAACGGGTAGTAAGCACGCTCTACCTCACATTAGTTTAGCTCGTTGTGAAACGGGTAGTAAGCATGCTCTGCCTCACATTACTGTCAGCTCGTTGTGAAACGGGTAGTAAGCACGCTCTGCCTCACAGTACTGTCAGCTCGTTGTGAAATGGGTAGTAAGCACGCTCTGCCTCTTATTACTGTAGCTCGTTGTGAAACGGGTAGTAAGCACGCTCTGCCTCACATTACTGTCAGCTCGTTGTGAAACGGGTAGTAACTCACATTACTGTCAGCTCGTTGTGAAACGGGTAGTAAGCACGCTCTGCCTCATATTACTGTCAGCTCGTTGTGAAATGGGTAGTAAGCACGCTCTGCCTCTCATTACTGTCAGCTCGTTGTGAAACGGGTAGTAAGCACGCTCTGCCTCACATTACTGTCAGCTCGTTGTGAAACGGGTAGTAACTCACATTACTGTCAGCTCGTTGTGAAACGGGTAGTAAGCACGCTCTGCCTCACATTACTGTCAGCTCTTTGTGAAACGGGTAGTAAGCATGCTCTGTCTCACATTACTGTCATCTCGTTGTGAAACGGGTAGTAACACGCTCTGCCTCACATTACTGTCAGCTCGTTGTGAAACGGGTAGTAAGCACGCTCTGCCTCACAGTACTGTCAGCTCGTTGTGAAACGGGTAGTAAGCACGCTCCCTCACATTACTTTAGCTCGTTGTGAAACGGGTAGTAAGCACGCTCTGCCTCACATTACTGTCAGCTCGTTGTGAAACGGGTAGTAAGCACGCTCTGCCTCACATTACTGTCAGCTCGTTGTGAAACGGGTAGTAAGCACGCTCTGCCTCACATCACTGTAGCTCGTTGTGAAACGGGTAGGAAGCACGCTCTACCTCACATTAGTTTAGCTCGTTGTGAAACGGGTAGTAAGCATGCTCTGCCTCACATTACTGTCAGCTCATTGTGAAACGGGTAGTAAGCACGCTCTGCCTCACAGTACTGTCAGCTCGTTGTGAAACGGGTATTAAGCACGCTCTGCCTCACATTACTGTAGCTCGTTGTGAAACGGGTAGTAAGCACGCTCTGCCTCACATTACTGTCAGCTCTTTGTGAAACGGGTAGTAAGCATGCTCTGTCTCACATTACTGTCAGCTCGTTGTGAAACGGGTAGTAACACGCTCTGCCTCACATTACTGTCAGCTCGTTGTGAAACGGGTAGTAAGCACGCTCTGCCTCATATTACTGTCAGCTCGTTGTGAAATGGGTAGTAAGCACGCTCTGCCTCTCATTACTGTAGCTCGTTGTGAAACGGGTAGTAAGCACGCTCTGCCTCACATTACTGTCAGCTCGTTGTGAAACGGGTAGTAACTCACATTACTGTCAGCTCGTTGTGAAACGGGTAGTAAGCACGCTCTGCCTCATATTACTGTCAGCTAGTTGTGAAATGGGTAGTAAGCACGCTCTGCCTCTCATTACTGTAGCTCGTTGTGAAACGGGTAGTAAGAACGCTCTGCCTCACATTACTGTCAGCTCGTTTTGAAACGGGTAGTAAGCATGCTCTGCCTCTCATTACTGTCAGCTCGTTGTGAAACAGGTAGTAAGCACGCTCTGCCTCACATTACTGTCAGCTCGTTGTGAAACGGGTAGTAAGCACGCTCTGCCTCACATTACTTTAGCTCGTTGTGAAACGGGTAGTAAGCATGCTCTGCCTCACATTACTGTCAGCTCATTATGAAACGGGTAGTAAGCACGCTCTGCCTCATATTACTGTCAGCTCGTTGTGAAATGGGTAGTAAGCACGCTCTGCCTCACATTACTGTAGCTCGTTGTGAAACGGGTAGTAAGCACGCTCTGCCTCACATTACTGTCAGCTCGATGTGAAACGGGTAGTAAGCACGCTCTGCCTCACATCACTGTAGCTCGTTGTGAAACGGGTAGTAAGCACGCTCTGCCTCACATTACTTTCGTTGTGAAACGGGTAGTAAGCACGCTCTGCCTCACATTACTGTCAGCTCGTTGTGAAACGGGTAGTAAGCATGCTCTGCCTCTCATTACTGTCAGCTCGTTGTGAAACGGGTAGTAAGCACGCTCTACCTCACATTAGTTTAGCTCGTTGTGAAACGGGTAGTAAGCATGCTCTGCCTCACATTACTGTCAGCTCATTGTGAAACGGGTAGTAAGCACGCTCTGCCTCACAGTACTGTCAGCTCGTTGTGAAACGGGTATTAAGCACGCTCTGCCTCACATTACTGTAGCTCGTTGTGAAACGGGTAGTAAGCACGCTCTGCCTCACAGTACTGTCAGCTCGTTGTGAAACGGGTAGTAAGCACGCTCTGCCTCACATTACTTTCGTTGTGAAACGGGTAGTAAGCACGCTCTGCCTCACATTACTGTCAGCTCGTTGTGAAACGGGTATTAAGCATGCTCTGCCTCTCATTACTGTCAGCTCGTTGTGAAACGGGTAGTAAGCACGCTCTGCCTCACATTACTGTCAGCTCGTTGTGAAACGGGTAGTAAGCACGCTCTGCCTCACATCACTGTAGCTCGTTGTGAAACGGGTAGTAAGCACGCTCTACCTCACATTAGTTTAGCTCGTTGTGAAACGGGTAGTAAGCACGCTCTGCCTCACAGTACTGTCAGCTCGTTGTGAAACGGGTATTAAGCACGCTCTGCCTCACATTACTGTAGCTCGTTGTGAAACGGGTAGTAAGCACGCTCTACCTCACATTACTTTAGCTCGTTGTGAAACGGGTAGTAAGCATGCTCTGCCTCACATTACTGTCAGCTCATTGTGATACGGGTAGTAAGCACGCTCTGCCTCACAGTACTGTCAGCTCGTTGTGAAACGGGTATTAAGCACGCTCTGCCTCACATTACTGTAGCTCGTTGTGAAACGGGTAGTAAGCAAGCTCTGACTTATAGTACTGTCAGCTCGTTCTGAAACGGGTAGTTAGCATCTTCTGACTCGCATTACTGTCAGCTCGTTGTGAAACGGGTAGTAAGCACGCTCTGCCTCACATTACTGTGTGCACGCTGTGATACGGGTAGTAAGCACGCTCTGCCTCACATTACTGTCAGCTCGTTGTGAAACAGATAGTAAGCACGCTCTACCTCACATTACTGTAGCTCGTTGTGAAACGGGTAGTAAGCACGCTCTTCCTCACATTACTGTCAGCTCGTTGTGAAAGGGTAGTAAGCACGCTCTGCCTCACATCACTGTAGCTCGTTGTGAAACGGGTAGTAAGCACGTTGTGAAACGGGTAGTAAGCACGCTCTGCCTCACAGTACTGTCAGCTCGTTGTGAAACGGGTATTAAGCACGCTCTGCCTCACATTACTGTCAGTTCGTTGTGAAACGGGTAGTAAGCATGCTCTGCCTCACATCACTGTAGCTCGTTGTGAAACGGGTAGTAAGCACGCTCTGCCTCACATTACTTTCGTTGTGAAACGGGTAGTAAGCACGCTCTGCCTCATATTACTGTCAGCTCGTTGTGAAACGGGTAGTAAGCACGCTCTGCCTCACATTACTGTCAGCTCGTTGTGAAACAGGTAGTAACTCACATTACTGTCATCGTTGTGAAACGGGTAGTAAGCACGCTCTGCCTCACATTACTGTCAGCTCGTTGTGAAACGGGTAGTAACACGCTCTGCCTCACAGTACTGTGTGCACGCTGTGATACGGGTAGTAAGCACGCTCTGCCTCACATTACTGTCAGCTCGTTGTGAATCGGGTAGTAAGCACGCTCTGCCTCACATTACTGTCAACTCGTTGTGAAACGGGTAGTAAGCACGCTCTGCCTCACATTACTGTCAGCTCTTCGTGAAACGGGTAGTAAGCACGCTCTGCCTCACATTACTGTCAGCTCGTTGTGAAACGGGTAGTAAGCACGCTCTGCCTCACAGTACTGTCAGCTCGTTGTGAAACGGGTAGTAAGCATGCTCTGTCTCACTTACTGTAGCTCATTGTGAAACGGGTAGTAAGCACGCTCTGCCTCACAGTACTGTCAGCTCGTTGTGAAACGGGTATAAGCACGCTCTGCCTCACATTACTGTAGCTCGTTGTGAAACGGGTAGTAAGCACGCTCTGACTTACAGTACTGTCAGCTCGTTCTGAAACGGGTAGTTAGCATGTCTGACTCGCATTACTGTCAGCTCGTTGTGAAACGGGTAGTAAGCACGCTCTGCCTCACATTACTGTGTGTACGCTGTGAAACGGGTAGTAAGCACGCTCTGCCTCACATTACTGTCAGCTCGTTGTGAAAGGGTAGTAAGCACGCTCTGCCTCACAGTACTGTCAGCTCGTTGTGAAACGGGTAGTAACGTTGTGAAACGGGTAGTAAGCACGCTCTGCCTCACAGTACTGTCAGCTCGTTGTGAAACGGGTAGTAAGCACGCTCTGCCTCACATTACTTTCGTTGTGAAACGGGTAGTAAGCACGCTCTGCCTCACATTACTGTCAGCTCGTTGTGAAACGGGTAGTAAGCATGCTCTGCCTCTCATTACTGTCAGCTCGTTGTGAAACAGGTAGTAAGCACGCTCTGCCTCACATTACTGTCAGCTCGTTGTGAAACGGGTAGTAAGCACGCTCTGACTTACAGTACTGTCAGCTCGTTCTGAAACGGGTAGTTAGCATGTCTGACTCGCATTACTGTCAGCTCGTTGTGAAACGGGTAGTAAGCACGCTCTGCCTCACATTACTGTGTGCACGCTGTGAAACGGGTAGTAAGCACGCTCTGCCTCACATTACTGTCAGCTCGTTGTGAAAGGGTAGTAAGCACGCTCTGCCTCACAGTACTGTCAGCTCGTTGTGAAACGGGTAGTAACGTTGTGAAACGGGTAGTAAGCACTCTCTGCCTCACAGTACTGTCAGCTCGTTGTGAAACGGGTAGTAAGCACGCTCTGCCTCACATTACTTTCGTTGTGAAACGGGTAGTAAGCACGCTCTGCCTCACATTACTGTCAGCTCGTTGTGAAACGGGTAGTAAGCATGCTCTGCCTCTCATTACTGTCAGCTCGTTGTGAAACAGGTAGTAAGCACGCTCTGCCTCACATTACTGTCAGCTCGTTGTGAATCGGGTAGTAAGCTCGCTCTGCCTCACATCACTGTAGCTCGTTGTGAAACGGGTAGTAAGCACGCTCTGCCTCACATTACTTTCGTTGTGAAACGGGTAGTAAGCACGCTCTGCCTCACATTACTGTCAGCTCGTTGTGAAACGGGTAGTAAGCATGCTCTGCCTCTCATTACTGTCAGCTCGTTGTGAAACGGGTAGTAAGCACGCTCTACCTCACATTAGTTTAGCTCGTTGTGAAACGGGTAGTAAGCATGCTCTGCCTCACATTACTGTCAGCTCATTGTGAAACGGGTAGTAAGCACGCTCTGCCTCACAGTACTGTCAGCTCGTTGTGAAACGGGTATTAAGCACGCTCTGCCTCACATTACTGTAGCTCGTTGTGAAACGGGTAGTAAGCACGCTCTGCCTCACAGTACTGTCAGCTCGTTGTGAAACGGGTAGTAAGCACGCTCTGCCTCACATTACTTTCGTTGTGAAACGGGTAGTAAGCACGCTCTGCCTCACATTACTGTCAGCTCGTTGTGAAACGGGTATTAAGCATGCTCTGCCTCTCATTACTGTCAGCTCGTTGTGAAACGGGTAGTAAGCACGCTCTGCCTCACATTACTGTCAGCTCATTATGAAACGGGTAGTAAGCACGCTCTGCCTCATATTACTGTCAGCTCGTTGTGAAATGGGTAGTAAGCACGCTCTGCCTCACATTACTGTAGCTCGTTGTGAAACGGGTAGTAAGCACGCTCTGCCTCACATTACTGTCAGCTCGATGTGAAACGGGTAGTAAGCACGCTCTGCCTCACATCACTGTAGCTCGTTGTGAAACGGGTAGTAAGCACGCTCTGCCTCACATTACTTTCGTTGTGAAACGGGTAGTAAGCACGCTCTGCCTCACATTACTGTCAGCTCGTTGTGAAACGGGTAGTAAGCATGCTCTGCCTCTCATTACTGTCAGCTCGTTGTGAAACGGGTAGTAAGCACGCTCTGCCTCACATTACTGTCAGCTCGTTGTGAAACGGGTAGTAAGCACGCTCTGCCTCACATCACTGTAGCTCGTTGTGAAACGGGTAGTAAGCACGCTCTACCTCACATTAGTTTAGCTCGTTGTGAAACGGGTAGTAAGCATGCTCTGCCTCACATTACTGTCAGCTCATTGTGAAACGGGTAGTAAGCACGCTCTGCCTCACAGTACTGTCAGCTCGTTGTGAAACGGGTATTAAGCACGCTCTGCCTCACATTACTGTAGCTCGTTGTGAAACGGGTAGTAAGCACGCTCTGACTCACATTACTGTCAGCTCTTTGTGAAACGGGTAGTAAGCATGCTCTGTCTCACATTACTGTCAGCTCGTTGTGAAACGGGTAGTAACACGCTCTGCCTCACATTACTGTCAGCTCGTTGTGAAACGGGTAGTAAGCACGCTCTGCCTCATATTACTGTCAGCTCGTTGTGAAATGGGTAGTAAGCACGCTCTGCCTCTCATTACTGTAGCTCGTTGTGAAACGGGTAGTAAGCACGCTCTGCCTCACATTACTGTCAGCTCGTTGTGAAACGGGTAGAAACTCACATTACTGTCAGCTCGTTGTGAAACGGGTAGTAAGCACGCTCTGCCTCATATTACTGTCAGCTCGTTGTGAAATGGGTAGTAAGCACGCTCTGCCTCTCATTACTGTCAGCTCGTTGTGAAACGGGTAGTAAGCACGCTCTGCCTCACATTACTGTCAGCTCGTTGTGAAACGGGTAGTAACTCACATTACTGTCAGCTCGTTGTGAAACGGGTAGTAAGCACGCTCTGCCTCACATTACTGTCAGCTCGTTGTGAAACGGGTAGTAAGCACGCTCTGCCTCACATTACTTTAGCTCGTTGTGAAACGGGTAGTAAGCATGCTCTGCCTCACATTACTGTCAGCTCATTATGAAACGGGTAGTAAGCACGCTCTGCCTCATATTACTGTCAGCTCGTTGTGAAATGGGTAGTAAGCACGCTCTGCCTCACATTACTGTAGCTCGTTGTGAAACGGGTAGTAAGCACGCTCTGCCTCACATTACTGTCAGCTCGTTGTGAAACGGGTAGTAAGCACGCTCTGCCTCACATCACTGTAGCTCGTTGTGAAACGGGTAGTAAGCACGCTCTGCCTCACATTACTTTCGTTGTGAAACGGGTAGTAAGCACGCTCTGCCTCACATTACTGTCAGCTCGTTGTGAAACGGGTAGTAAGCATGCTCTGCCTCTCATTACTGTCAGCTCGTTGTGAAACGGGTAGTAAGCACGCTCTGCCTCACATTACTGTCAGCTCGTTGTGAAACGGGTAGTAAGCACGCTCTGCCTCACATCACTGTAGCTCGTTGTGAAACGGGTAGTAAGCACGCTCTACCTCACATTAGTTTAGCTCGTTGTGAAACGGGTAGTAAGCATGCTCTGCCTCACATTACTGTCAGCTCGTTGTGAAACGGGTAGTAAGCACGCTCTGCCTCACAGTACTGTCAGCTCGTTGTGAAACGGGTAGTAAGCATGCTCTGTCTCACTTACTGTAGCTCATTGTGAAACGGGTAGTAAGCACGCTCTGCCTCACAGTACTGTCAGCTCGTTGTGAAACGGGTATAAGCACGCTCTGCCTCACATTACTGTAGCTCGTTGTGAAACGGGTAGTAAGCACGCTCTGACTTACAGTACTGTCAGCTCGTTCTGAAACGGGTAGTTAGCATGTCTGACTCGCATTACTGTCAGCTCGTTGTGAAACGGGTAGTAAGCACGCTCTGCCTCACATTACTGTGTGCACGCTGTGAAACGGGTAGTAAGCACGCTCTGCCTCACATTACTGTCAGCTCGTTGTGAAAGGGTAGTAAGCACGCTCTGCCTCACATCACTGTAGCTCGTTGTGAAACGGGTAGTAACGTTGTGAAACGGGTAGTAAGCACGCTCTGCCTCACAGTACTGTCAGCTCGTTGTGAAACGGGTAGTAAGCACGCTCTGCCTCACATTACTTTCGTTGTGAAACGGGTAGTAAGCACGCTCTGCCTCACATTACTGTCAGCTCGTTGTGAAACGGGTAGTAAGCATGCTCTGCCTCTCATTACTGTCAGCTCGTTGTGAAACAGGTAGTAAGCACGCTCTGCCTCACATTACTGTCAGCTCGTTGTGAAACGGGTAGTAAGCACGCTCTGCCTCACATTACTTTAGCTCGTTGTGAAACGGGTAGTAAGCATGCTCTGTCTCACATTACTGTCAGCTCATTATGAAACGGGTAGTAAGCACGCTCTGCCTCATATTACTGTCAGCTCGTTGTGAAATGGGTAGTAAGCACGCTCTGCCTCACATTACTGTAGCTCGTTGTGAAACGGGTAGTAAGCACGCTCTGCCTCACATTACTGTCAGCTCGATGTGAAACGGGTAGTAAGCACGCTCTGCCTCACATCACTGTAGCTCGTTGTGAAACGGGTAGTAAGCACGCTCTGCCTCACATTACTTTCGTTGTGAAACGGGTAGTAAGCACGCTCTGCCTCACATTACTGTCAGCTCGTTGTGAAACGGGTAGTAAGCATGCTCTGCCTCTCATTACTGTCAGCTCGTTGTGAAACGGGTAGTAAGCACGCTCTACCTCACATTAGTTTAGCTCGTTGTGAAACGGGTAGTAAGCATGCTCTGCCTCACATTACTGTCAGCTCGTTGTGAAACGGGTAGTAAGCACGCTCTGCCTCACAGTACTGTCAGCTCGTTGTGAAATGGGTAGTAAGCACGCTCTGCCTCTCATTACTGTAGCTCGTTGTGAAACGGGTAGTAAGCACGCTCTGCCTCACATTACTGTCAGCTCGTTGTGAAACGGGTAGTAACTCACATTACTGTCAGCTCGTTGTGAAACGGGTAGTAAGCACGCTCTGCCTCATATTACTGTCAGCTCGTTGTGAAATGGGTAGTAAGCACGCTCTGCCTCTCATTACTGTCAGCTCGTTGTGAAACGGGTAGTAAGCACGCTCTGCCTCACATTACTGTCAGCTCGTTGTGAAACGGGTAGTAACTCACATTACTGTCAGCTCGTTGTGAAACGGGTAGTAAGCACGCTCTGCCTCACATTACTGTCAGCTCTTTGTGAAACGGGTAGTAAGCATGCTCTGTCTCACATTACTGTCAGCTCGTTGTGAAACGGGTAGTAACACGCTCTGCCTCACATTACTGTCAGCTCGTTGTGAAACGGGTAGTAAGCACGCTCTGCCTCACAGTACTGTCAGCTCGTTGTGAAACGGGTAGTAAGCACGCTCCCTCACATTACTTTAGCTCGTTGTGAAACGGGTAGTAAGCACGCTCTGCCTCACATTACTGTCAGCTCGTTGTGAAACGGGTAGTAAGCACGCTCTGCCTCACATTACTTTAGCTCGTTGTGAAACGGGTAGTAAGCATGCTCTGCCTCACATTACTGTCAGCTCATTATGAAACGGGTAGTAAGCACGCTCTGCCTCATATTACTGTCAGCTCGTTGTGAAATGGGTAGTAAGCACGCTCTGCCTCACATTACTGTAGCTCGTTGTGAAACGGGTAGTAAGCACGCTCTGCCTCACATTACTGTCAGCTCGTTGTGAAACGGGTAGTAAGCACGCTCTGCCTCACATCACTGTAGCTCGTTGTGAAACGGGTAGTAAGCACGCTCTGCCTCACATTACTTTCGTTGTGAAACGGGTAGTAAGCACGCTCTGCCTCACATTACTGTCAGCTCGTTGTGAAACGGGTAGTAAGCATGCTCTGCCTCTCATTACTGTCAGTTCGTTGTGAAACGGGTAGTAAGCACGCTCTGCCTCACATTACTGTCAGCTCGTTGTGAAACGGGTAGTAAGCACGCTCTGCCTCACATCACTGTAGCTCGTTGTGAAACGGGTAGTAAGCACGCTCTACCTCACATTAGTTTAGCTCGTTGTGAAACGGGTAGTAAGCATGCTCTGCCTCACAGTACTGTCAGCTCGTTGTGAAACGGGTAGTAAGCATGCTCTGTCTCACTTACTGTAGCTCATTGTGAAACGGGTAGTAAGCACGCTCTGCCTCACAGTACTGTCAGCTCGTTGTGAAACGGGTATAAGCACGCTCTGCCTCACATTACTGTAGCTCGTTGTGAAACGGGTAGTAAGCACGCTCTGACTTACAGTACTGTCAGCTCGTTCTGAAACGGGTAGTTAGCATGTCTGACTCGCATTACTGTCAGCTCGTTGTGAAACGGGTAGTAAGCACGCTCTGCCTCACATTACTGTGTGCACGCTGTGAAACGGGTAGTAAGCACGCTCTGCCTCACATTACTGTCAGCTCGTTGTGAAAGGGTAGTAAGCACGCTCTGCCTCACATCACTGTAGCTCGTTGTGAAACGGGTAGTAACGTTGTGAAACGGGTAGTAAGCACGCTCTGCCTCACAGTACTGTCAGCTCGTTGTGAAACGGGTAGTAAGCACGCTCTGCCTCACATTACTTTCGTTGTGAAACGGGTAGTAAGCACGCTCTGCCTCACATTACTGTCAGCTCGTTGTGAAACGGGTAGTAAGCATGCTCTGCCTCTCATTACTGTCAGCTCGTTGTGAAACAGGTAGTAAGCACGCTCTGCCTCACATTACTGTCAGCTCGTTGTGAAACGGGTAGTAAGCACGCTCTGCCTCACATTACTTTAGCTCGTTGTGAAACGCGTAGTAAGCATGCTCTGCCTCACATTACTGTCAGCTCATTATGAAACGGGTAGTAAGCACGCTCTGCCTCATATTACTGTCAGCTCGTTGTGAAATGGGTAGTAAGCACGCTCTGCCTCACATTACTGTAGCTCGTTGTGAAACGGGTAGTAAGCATGCTCTGCCTCACATTACTGTCAGCTCGATGTGAAACGGGTAGTAAGCACGCTCTGCCTCACATCACTGTAGCTCGTTGTGAAACGGGTAGTAAGCACGCTCTGCCTCACATTACTTTCGTTGTGAAACGGGTAGTAAGCACGCTCTGCCTCACATTACTGTCAGCTCGTTGTGAAACGGGTAGTAAGCATGCTCTGCCTCTCATTACTGTCAGCTCGTTGTGAAACGGGTAGTAAGCACGCTCTACCTCACATTAGTTTAGCTCGTTGTGAAACGGGTAGTAAGCATGCTCTGCCTCACATTACTGTCAGCTCGTTGTGAAACGGGTAGTAAGCACGCTCTGCCTCACAGTACTGTCAGCTCGTTGTGAAATGGGTAGTAAGCACGCTCTGCCTCTCATTACTGTAGCTCGTTGTGAAACGGGTAGTAAGCACGCTCTGCCTCACATTACTGTCAGCTCGTTGTGAAACGGGTAGTAACTCACATTACTGTCAGCTCGTTGTGAAACGGGTAGTAAGCACGCTCTGCCTCACATTACTGTCAGCTCGTTGTGAAACGGGTAGTAAGCACGCTCTGCCTCACATCACTGTAGCTCGTTGTGAAACGGGTAGTAAGCACGCTCTACCTCACATTAGTTTAGCTCGTTGTGAAACGGGTAGTAAGCACGCTCTGCCTCACAGTACTGTCAGCTCGTTGTGAAACGGGTATTAAGCACGCTCTGCCTCACATTACTGTAGCTCGTTGTGAAACGGGTAGTAAGCACGCTCTACCTCACATTACTTTAGCTCGTTGTGAAACGGGTAGTAAGCATGCTCTGCCTCACATTACTGTCAGCTCATTGTGAAACGGGTAGTAAGCACGCTCTGCCTCACAGTACTGTCAGCTCGTTGTGAAACGGGTATTAAGCACGCTCTGCCTCACATTACTGTAGCTCGTTGTGAAACGGGTAGTAAGCAAGCTCTGACTTATAGTACTTTCAGCTCGTTCTGAAACGGGTAGTTAGCATCTTCTGACTCGCATTACTGTCAGCTCGTTGTGAAACGGGTAGTAAGCACGCTCTGCCTCACATTACTGTGTGCACGCTGTGATACGGGTAGTAAGCACGCTCTGCCTCACATTACTGTCAGCTCGTTGTGAAACAGATAGTAAGCACGCTCTACCTCACATTACTGTCAGCTCGTTGTGAAACAGGTAGTAACTCACATTACTGTCATCGTTGTGAAACGGGTAGTAAGCACGCTCTGCCTCACATTACTGTCAGCTCGTTGTGAAACGGGTAGTAACACGCTCTGCCTCACAGTACTGTGTGCACGCTGTGATACGGGTAGTAAGCACGCTCTGCCTCACATTACTGTCAGCTCGTTGTGAATCGGGTAGTAAGCACGCTCTGCCTCACATTACTGTCAACTCGTTGTGAAACGGGTAGTAAGCACGCTCTGCCTCACATTACTGTCAGCTCGTTGTGAAACGGGTAGTAAGCACGCTCTGCCTCACATTACTGTCAGCTCGTTGTGAAACAGGTAGTAACTCACATTACTGTCATCGTTGTGAAACGGGTAGTAAGCACGCTCTGCCTCACATTACTGTCAGCTCGTTGTGAAACGGGTAGTAACACGCTCTGCCTCACAGTACTGTGTGCACGCTGTGATACGGGTAGTAAGCACGCTCTGCCTCACATTACTGTCAGCTCGTTGTGAATCGGGTAGTAAGCACGCTCTGCCTCACATTACTGTCAACTCGTTGTGAAACGGGTAGTAAGCACGCTCTGCCTCACATTACTGTCAGCTCTTCGTGAAACGGGTAGTAAGCACGCTCTGCCTCACATTACTGTCAGCTCGTTGTGAAACGGGTATTAAGCACGCTCTGCCTCACAGTACTGTCAGCTCGTTGTGAAACGGGTAGTAAGCATGCTCTGTCTCACTTACTGTAGCTCATTGTGAAACGGGTAGTAAGCACGCTCTGCCTCACAGTACTGTCAGCTCGTTGTGAAACGGGTATAAGCACGCTCTGCCTCACATTACTGTAGCTCGTTGTGAAACGGGTAGTAAGCACGCTCTGACTTACAGTACTGTCAGCTCGTTCTGAAACGGGTAGTTAGCATGTCTGACTCGCATTACTGTCAGCTCGTTGTGAAACGGGTAGTAAGCACGCTCTGCCTCACATTACTGTGTGCACGCTGTGAAACGGGTAGTAAGCACGCTCTGCCTCACATTACTGTCAGCTCGTTGTGAAAGGGTAGTAAGCACGCTCTGCCTCACAGTACTGTCAGCTCGTTGTGAAACGGGTAGTAACGTTGTGAAACGGGTAGTAAGCACGCTCTGCCTCACAGTACTGTCAGCTCGTTGTGAAACGGGTAGTAAGCACGCTCTGCCTCACATTACTTTCGTTGTGAAACGGGTAGTAAGCACGCTCTGCCTCACATTACTGTCAGCTCGTTGTGAAACGGGTAGTAAGCATGCTCTGCCTCTCATTACTGTCAGCTCGTTGTGAAACAGGTAGTAAGCACGCTCTGCCTCACATTACTGTCAGCTCGTTGTGAATCGGGTAGTAAGCACGCTCTGCCTCACATTACTTTAGCTCGTTGTGAAACGGGTAGTAAGCATGCTCTGCCTCACATTACTGTCAGCTCATTATGAAACGGGTAGTAAGCACGCTCTGCCTCATATTACTGTCAGCTCGTTGTGAAATGGGTAGTAAGCACGCTCTGCCTCACATTACTGTAGCTCGTTGTGAAACGGGTAGTAAGCACGCTCTGCCTCACATTACTGTCAGCTCGATGTGAAACGGCTAGTAAGCACGCTCTGCCTCACATTACTGTAGCTCGTTGTGAAACGGGTAGTAAGCACGCTCTGCCTCACATTACTGTCAGCTCGATGTGAAACGGGTAGTAAGCTCGCTCTGCCTCACATCACTGTAGCTCGTTGTGAAACGGGTAGTAAGCACGCTCTGCCTCACATTACTTTCGTTGTGAAACGGGTAGTAAGCACGCTCTGCCTCACATTACTGTCAGCTCGTTGTGAAACGGGTAGTAAGCATGCTCTGCCTCTCATTACTGTCAGCTCGTTGTGAAACGGGTAGTAAGCACGCTCTACCTCACATTAGTTTAGCTCGTTGTGAAACGGGTAGTAAGCATGCTCTGCCTCACATTACTGTCAGCTCATTGTGAAACGGGTAGTAAGCACGCTCTGCCTCACAGTACTGTCAGCTCGTTGTGAAACGGGTATTAAGCACGCTCTGCCTCACATTACTGTAGCTCGTTGTGAAACGGGTAGTAAGCACGCTCTGCCTCACAGTACTGTCAGCTCGTTGTGAAACGGGTAGTAAGCACGCTCTGCCTCACATTACTTTCGTTGTGAAACGGGTAGTAAGCACGCTCTGCCTCACATTACTGTCAGCTCGTTGTGAAACGGGTATTAAGCATGCTCTGCCTCTCATTACTGTCAGCTCGTTGTGAAACGGGTAGTAAGCACGCTCTGCCTCACATTACTGTCAGCTCGTTGTGAAACGGGTAGTAAGCACGCTCTGCCTCACATTACTTTAGCTCGTTGTGAAACGGGTAGTAAGCATGCTCTGCCTCACATTACTGTCAGCTCATTATGAAACGGGTAGTAAGCACGCTCTGCCTCATATTACTGTCAGCTCGTTGTGAAATGGGTAGTAAGCACGCTCTGCCTCACATTACTGTAGCTCGTTGTGAAACGGGTAGTAAGCACGCTCTGCCTCACATTACTGTCAGCTCGATGTGAAACGGGTAGTAAGCACGCTCTGCCTCACATCACTGTAGCTCGTTGTGAAACGGGTAGTAAGCACGCTCTGCCTCACATTACTTTCGTTGTGAAACGGGTAGTAAGCACGCTCTGCCTCACATTACTGTCAGCTCGTTGTGAAACGGGTAGTAAGCATGCTCTGCCTCTCATTACTGTCAGCTCGTTGTGAAACGGGTAGTAAGCACGCTCTGCCTCACATTACTGTCAGCTCGTTGTGAAACGGGTAGTAAGCACGCTCTGCCTCACATCACTGTAGCTCGTTGTGAAACGGGTAGTAAGCACGCTCTACCTCACATTAGTTTAGCTCGTTGTGAAACGGGTAGTAAGCTCTGCCTCACATTACTGTCAGCTCATTGTGAAACGGGTAGTAAGCACGCTCTGCCTCACAGTACTGTCAGCTCGTTGTGAAACGGGTATTAAGCACGCTCTGCCTCACATTACTGTAGCTCGTTGTGAAACGGGTAGTAAGCACGCTCTGCCTCACATTACTGTCAGCTCTTTGTGAAACGGGTAGTAAGCATGCTCTGTCTCACATTACTGTCAGCTCGTTGTGAAACGGGTAGTAACACGCTCTGCCTCATATTACTGTCAGCTCGTTGTGAAATGGGTAGTAAACACGCTCTGCCTCTCATTACTGTAGCTCGATGTGAAACGGGTAGTAAGCACGCTCTGCCTCACATTACTGTCAGCTCGTTGTGAAACGGGTAGTAACTCACATTACTGTCAGCTCGTTGTGAAACGGGTAGTAAGCACGCTCTGCCTCATATTACTGTCAGCTCGTTGTGAAATGGGTAGTAAGCACGCTCTGCCTCTCATTACTGTCAGCTCGTTGTGAAACGGGTAGTAAGCACGCTCTGCCTCACATTACTGTCAGCTCGTTGTGAAACGGGTAGTAACTCACATTACTGTCAGCTCGTTGTGAAACGGGTAGTAAGCACGCTCTGCCTCACATTACTGTCAGCTCTTTGTGAAACGGGTAGTAAGCATGCTCTGTCTCACATTACTGTCAGCTCGTTGTGAAACGGGTAGTAACACGCTCTGCCTCACATTACTGTCAGCTCGTTGTGAAACGGGTAGTAAGCACGCTCTGCCTCACAGTACTGTCAGCTCGTTGTGAAACGGGTAGTAAGCACGCTCCCTCACATTACTTTAGCTCGTTGTGAAACGGGTAGTAAGCACGCTCTGCCTCACATTACTGTCAGCTCGTTGTGAAACGGGTAGTAAGCACGCTCTGCCTCACATTACTTTAGCTCGTTGTGAAACGGGTAGTAAGCATGCTCTGCCTCACATTACTGTCAGCTCATTATGAAACGGGTAGTAAGCACGCTCTGCCTCATATTACTGTCAGCTCGTTGTGAAATGGGTAGTAAGCACGCTCTGCCTCACATTACTGTAGCTCGTTGTGAAACGGGTAGTAAGCACGCTCTGCCTCACATTACTGTCAGCTCGTTGTGAAACGGGTAGTAAGCACGCTCTGCCTCACATCACTGTAGCTCGTTGTGAAACGGGTAGTAAGCACGCTCTGCCTCACATTACTTTCGTTGTGAAACGGGTAGTAAGCACGCTCTGCCTCACATTACTGTCAGCTCGTTGTGAAACGGGTAGTAAGCATGCTCTGCCTCTCATTACTGTCAGCTCGTTGTGAAACGGGTAGTAAGCACGCTCTGCCTCACATTACTGTGAGCTCGTTGTGAAACGGGTAGTAAGCACGCTCTGCCTCACATCACTGTAGCTCGTTGTGAAACGGGTAGTAAGCACGCTCTACCTCACATTAGTTTAGCTCGTTGTGAAACGGGTAGTAAGCATGCTCTGCCTCACATTACTGTCAGCTCGTTGTGAAACGGGTAGTAAGCACGCTCTGCCTCACAGTACTGTCAGCTCGTTGTGAAACGGGTAGTAAGCATGCTCTGTCTCACTTACTGTAGCTCATTGTGAAACGGGTAGTAAGCACGCTCTGCCTCACAGTACTGTCAGCTCGTTGTGAAACGGGTATAAGCACGCTCTGCCTCACATTACTGTAGCTCGTTGTGAAACGGGTAGTAAGCACGCTCTGACTTACAGTACTGTCAGCTCGTTCTGAAACGGGTAGTTAGCATGTCTGACTCGCATTACTGTCAGCTCGTTGTGAAACGGGTAGTAAGCACGCTCTGCCTCACATTACTGTGTGCACGCTGTGAAACGGGTAGTAAGCACGCTCTGCCTCACATTACTGTCAGCTCGTTGTGAAAGGGTAGTAAGCACGCTCTGCCTCACATCACTGTAGCTCGTTGTGAAACGGGTAGTAACGTTGTGAAACGGGTAGTAAGCACGCTCTGCCTCACAGTACTGTCAGCTCGTTGTGAAACGGGTAGTAAGCACGCTCTGCCTCACATTACTTTCGTTGTGAAACGGGTAGTAAGCACGCTCTGCCTCACATTACTGTCAGCTCGTTGTGAAACGGGTAGTAAGCATGCTCTGCCTCTCATTACTGTCAGCTCGTTGTGAAACAGGTAGTAAGCACGCTCTGCCTCACATTACTGTCAGCTCGTTGTGAAACGGGTAGTAAGCACGCTCTGCCTCACATTACTTTAGCTCGTTGTGAAACGGGTAGTAAGCATGCTCTGCCTCACATTACTGTCAGCTCATTATGAAACGGGTAGTAAGCACGCTCTGCCTCATATTACTGTCAGCTCGTTGTGAAATGGGTAGTAAGCACGCTCTGCCTCACATTACTGTAGCTCGTTGTGAAACGGGTAGTAAGCACGCTCTGCCTCACATTACTGTCAGCTCGATGTGAAACGGGTAGTAAGCACGCTCTGCCTCACATCACTGTAGCTCGTTGTGAAACGGGTAGTAAGCACGCTCTGCCTCACATTACTTTCGTTGTGAAACGGGTAGTAAGCACGCTCTGCCTCACATTACTGTCAGCTCGTTGTGAAACGGGTAGTAAGCATGCTCTGCCTCTCATTACTGTCAGCTCGTTGTGAAACGGGTAGTAAGCACGCTCTACCTCACATTAGTTTAGCTCGTTGTGAAACGGGTAGTAAGCATGCTCTGCCTCACATTACTGTCAGCTCGTTGTGAAACGGGTAGTAAGCACGCTCTGCCTCACAGTACTGTCAGCTCGTTGTGAAATGGGTAGTAAGCACGCTCTGCCTCTCATTACTGTAGCTCGTTGTGAAACGGGTAGTAAGCACGCTCTGCCTCACATTACTGTCAGCTCGTTGTGAAACGGGTAGTAACTCACATTACTGTCAGCTCGTTGTGAAACGGGTAGTAAGCACGCTCTGCCTCATATTACTGTCAGCTCGTTGTGAAATGGGTAGTAAGCACGCTCTGCCTCTCATTACTGTCAGCTCGTTGTGAAACGGGTAGTAAGCACGCTCTGCCTCACATTACTGTCAGCTCGTTGTGAAACGGGTAGTAACTCACATTACTGTCAGCTCGTTGTGAAACGGGTAGTAAGCACGCTCTGCCTCACATTACTGTCAGCTCTTTGTGAAACGGGTAGTAAGCATGCTCTGTCTCACATTACTGTCAGCTCGTTGTGAAACGGGTAGTAACACGCTCTGCCTCACATTACTGTCAGCTCGTTGTGAAACGGGTAGTAAGCACGCTCTGCCTCACAGTACTGTCAGCTCGTTGTGAAACGGGTAGTAAGCACACTCCCTCACATTACTTTAGCTCGTTGTGAAACGGGTAGTAAGCACGCTCTGCCTCACATTACTGTCAGCTCGTTGTGAAACGGGTAGTAAGCACGCTCTGCCTCACATTACTTTAGCTCGTTGTGAAACGGGTAGTAAGCATGCTCTGCCTCACATTACTGTCAGCTCATTATGAAACGGGTAGTAAGCACGCTCTGCCTCATATTACTGTCAGCTCGTTGTGAAATGGGTAGTAAGCACGCTCTGCCTCACATTACTGTAGCTCGTTGTGAAACGGGTAGTAAGCACGCTCTGCCTCACATTACTGTCAGCTCGTTGTGAAACGGGTAGTAAGCACGCTCTGCCTCACATCACTGTAGCTCGTTGTGAAACGGGTAGTAAGCACGCTCTGCCTCACATTACTTTCGTTGTGAAACGGGTAGTAAGCACGCTCTGCCTCACATTACTGTCAGCTCGTTGTGAAACGGGTAGTAAGCATGCTCTGCCTCTCATTACTGTCAGCTCGTTGTGAAACGGGTAGTAAGCACGCTCTGCCTCACATTACTGCCAGCTCGTTGTGAAACGGGTAGTAAGCACGCTCTGCCTCACATCACTGTAGCTCGTTGTGAAACGGGTAGTAAGCACGCTCTACCTCACATTAGTTTAGCTCGTTGTGAAACGGGTAGTAAGCATGCTCTGCCTCACATTACTGTCAGCTCGTTGTGAAACGGGTAGTAAGCACGCTCTGCCTCACAGTACTGTCAGCTCGTTGTGAAACGGGTAGTAAGCATGCTCTGTCTCACTTACTGTAGCTCATTGTGAAACGGGTAGTAAGCACGCTCTGCCTCACAGTACTGTCAGCTCGTTGTGAAACGGGTATAAGCACGCTCTGCCTCACATTACTGTAGCTCGTTGTGAAACGGGTAGTAAGCACGCTCTGACTTACAGTACTGTCAGCTCGTTCTGAAACGGGTAGTTAGCATGTCTGACTCGCATTACTGTCAGCTCGTTGTGAAACGGGTAGTAAGCACGCTCTGCCTCACATTACTGTGTGCACGCTGTGAAACGGGTAGTAAGCACGCTCTGCCTCACATTACTGTCAGCTCGTTGTGAAAGGGTAGTAAGCACGCTCTGCCTCACATCACTGTAGCTCGTTGTGAAACGGGTAGTAACGTTGTGAAACGGGTAGTAAGCACGCTCTGCCTCACAGTACTGTCAGCTCGTTGTGAAACGGGTAGTAAGCACGCTCTGCCTCACATTACTTTCGTTGTGAAACGGGTAGTAAGCACGCTCTGCCTCACATTACTGTCAGCTCGTTGTGAAACGGGTAGTAAGCATGCTCTGCCTCTCATTACTGTCAGCTCGTTGTGAAACAGGTAGTAAGCACGCTCTGCCTCACATTACTGTCAGCTCGTTGTGAAACGGGTAGTAAGCACGCTCTGCCTCACATTACTTTAGCTCGTTGTGAAACGGGTAGTAAGTATGCTCTGCCTCACATTACTGTCAGCTCATTATGAAACGGGTAGTAAGCACGCTCTGCCTCATATTACTGTCAGCTCGTTGTGAAATGGGTAGTAAGCACGCTCTGCCTCACATTACTGTAGCTCGTTGTGAAACGGGTAGTAAGCACGCTCTGCCTCACATTACTGTCAGCTCGATGTGAAACGGGTAGTAAGCACGCTCTGCCTCACATCACTGTAGCTCGTTGTGAAACGGGTAGTAAGCACGCTCTGCCTCACATTACTTTCGTTGTGAAACGGGTAGTAAGCACGCTCTGCCTCACATTACTGTCAGCTCGTTGTGAAACAGGTAGTAAGCATGCTCTGCCTCTCATTACTGTCAGCTCGTTGTGAAACGGGTAGTAAGCACGCTCTACCTCACATTAGTTTAGCTCGTTGTGAAACGGGTAGTAAGCATGCTCTGCCTCACATTACTGTCAGCTCATTGTGAAACGGGTAGTAAGCACGCTCTGCCTCACAGTACTGTCAGCTCGTTGTGAAACGGGTATTAAGCACGCTCTGCCTCACATTACTGTAGCTCGTTGTGAAACGGGTAGTAAGCACGCTCTGACTCGCATTACTGTCAGCTCGTTGTGAAACGGGTAGTAAGCACGCTCTGCCTCACAGTACTGTCAGCTCGTTGTGAAACGGGTAGTAAGCACGCTCTGCCTCACATTACTTTCGTTGTGAAACGGGTAGTAAGCACGCTCTGCCTCACATTACTGTCAGCTCGTTGTGAAACAGGTATTAAGCATGCTCTGCCTCTCATTACTGTCAGCTCGTTGTGAAACGGGTAGTAAGCACGCTCTGCCTCACATTACTGTCAGCTCGTTGTGAAACGGGTAGTAAGCACGCTCTGCCTCACATTACTTTAGCTCGTTGTGAAACGGGTAGTAAGCATGCTCTGCCTCACATTACTGTCAGCTCATTATGAAACGGGTAGTAAGCACGCTCTGCCTCATATTACTGTCAGCTCGTTGTGAAATGGGTAGTAAGCACGCTCTGCCTCACATTACTGTAGCTCGTTGTGAAACGGGTAGTAAGCACGCTCTGCCTCACATTACTGTCAGCTCGATGTGAAACGGGTAGTAAGCACGCTCTGCCTCACATCACTGTAGCTCGTTGTGAAACGGGTAGTAAGCACGCTCTGCCTCACATTACTTTCGTTGTGAAACGGGTAGTAAGCACGCTCTGCCTCACATTACTGTCAGCTCGTTGTGAAACGGGTAGTAAGCATGCTCTGCCTCTCATTACTGTCAGCTCGTTGTGAAACGGGTAGTAAGCACGCTCTGCCTCACATTACTGTCAGCTCGTTGTGAAACGGGTAGTAAGCACGCTCTGCCTCACATCACTGTAGCTCGTTGTGAAACGGGTAGTAAGCACGCTCTACCTCACATTAGTTTAGCTCGTTGTGAAACGGGTAGTAAGCATGCTCTGCCTCACATTACTGTCAGCTCATTGTGAAACGGGTAGTAAGCACGCTCTGCCTCACAGTACTGTCAGCTCGTTGTGAAACGGGTATTAAGCACGCTCTGCCTCACATTACTGTAGCTCGTTGTGAAACGGGTAGTAAGCACGCTCTGCCTCACATTACTGTCAGCTCTTTGTGAAACGGGTAGTAAGCATGCTCTGTCTCACATTACTGTCAGGTCGTTGTGAAACGGGTAGTAACACGCTCTGCCTCACATTACTGTCAGCTCGTTGTGAAACGGGTAGTAAGCACGCTCTGCCTCATATTACTGTCAGCTCGTTGTGAAATGGGTAGTAAGCACGCTCTGCCTCTCATTACTGTAGCTCGTTGTGAAACGGGTAGTAAGCACGCTCTGCCTCACATTACTGTCAGCTCGTTGTGAAACGGGTAGTAACTCACATTACTGTCAGCTCGTTGTGAAACGGGTAGTAAGCACGCTCTGCCTCATATTACTGTCAGCTCGTTGTGAAATGGGTAGTAAGCACGCTCTGCCTCTCATTACTGTAGCTCGTTGTGAAACGGGTAGTAAGCACGCTCTGCCTCACATTACTGTCAGCTCGTTGTGAAACGGGTAGTAACTCACATTACTGTCAGCTCGTAGTGAAACGGGTAGTAAGCACGCTCTGCCTCACATTACTGTCAGCTCTTTGTGAAACGTTTAGTAAGCATGCTCTGTCTCACATTACTGTCAGCTCGTTGTGAAACGGGTAGTAACACGCTCTGCCTCACATTACTGTCAGCTCGTTGTGAAACGGGTAGTAAGCACGCTCTGCCTCACAGTACTGTCAGCTCGTTGTGAAACGGGTAGTAAGCACGCTCCCTCACATTACTTTAGCTCGTTGTGAAACGGGTAGTAAGCACGCTCTGCCTCACATTACTGTCAGCTCGTTGTGAAACGGGTAGTAAGCACGCTCTGCCTCACATTACTTTAGCTCGTTGTGAAACGGGTAGTAAGCATGCTCTGCCTCACATTACTGTCAGCTCATTATGAAACGGGTAGTAAGCACGCTCTGCCTCATATTACTGTCAGCTCGTTGTGAAATGGGTAGTAAGCACGCTCTGCATCACATTACTGTAGCTCGTTGTGAAACGGGTAGTAAGCACGCTCTGCCTCACATTACTGTCAGCTCGTTGTGAAACGGGTAGTAAGCACGCTCTGCCTCACATCACTGTAGCTCGTTGTGAAACGGGTAGTAAGCACGCTCTGCCTCACATTACTTTCGTTGTGAAACGGGTAGTAAGCACGCTCTGCCTCACATTACTGTCAGCTCGTTGTGAAACGGGTAGTAAGCATGCTCTGCCTCTCATTACTGTCAGCTCGTTGTGAAACGGGTAGTAAGCACGCTCTGCCTCACATTACTGTCAGCTCGTTGTGAAACGGGTAGTAAGCACGCTCTGCCTCACATCACTGTAGCTCGTTGTGAAACGGGTAGTAAGCACGCTCTACCTCACATTAGTTTAGCTCGTTGTGAAACGGGTAGTAAGCATGCTCTGCCTCACATTACTGTCAGCTCATTGTGAAACGGGTAGTAAGCACGCTCTGCCTCACAGTACTGTCAGCTCGTTGTGAAACGGGTATTAAGCACGCTCTGCCTCACATTACTGTAGCTCGTAGTGAAACGGGTAGTAAGCACGCTCTGCCTCACATTACTGTCAGCTCGTTGTGAAACGGGTAGTAACTCACATTACTGTCAGCTCGTTGTGAAACGGGTAGTAAGCACGCTCTGCCTCATATTACTGTCAGCTCGTTGTGAAATGGGTAGTAAGCACGCTCTGCCTCTCATTACTGTAGCTCGTTGTGAAACGGGTAGTAAGCACGCTCTGCCTCACATTACTGTCAGCTCGTTGTGAAACGGGTAGTAACTCACATTACTGTCAGCTCGTAGTGAAACGGGTAGTAAGCACGCTCTGTCTCACATTACTGTCAGCTCTTTGTGAAACGTTTAGTAAGCATGCTCTGTCTCACATTACTGTCAGCTCGTTGTGAAACGGGTAGTAACACGCTCTGCCTCACATTACTGTCAGCTCGTTGTGAAACGGGTAGTAAGCACGCTCTGCCTCACAGTACTGTCAGCTCGTTGTGAAACGGGTAGTAAGCACGCTCCCTCACATTACTTTAGCTCGTTGTGAAACGGGTAGTAAGCACGCTCTGCCTCACATTACTGTCAGCTCGTTGTGAAACGGGTAGTAAGCACGCTCTGCCTCACATTACTTTAGCTCGTTGTGAAACGGGTAGTAAGCACGCTCTGCCTCACATTACTGTCAGCTCGTTGTGAAACGGGTAGTAACTCACATTACTGTCAGCTCGTAGTGAAACGGGTAGTAAGCACGCTCTGCCTCACATTACTGTCAGCTCTTTGTGAAACGTTTAGTAAGCATGCTCTGTCTCACATTACTGTCAGCTCGTTGTGAAACGGGTAGTAACACGCTCTGCCTCACATTACTGTCAGCTCGTTGTGAAACGGGTAGTAAGCACGCTCTGCCTCACAGTACTGTCAGCTCGTTGTGAAACGGGTAGTAAGCACGCTCCCTCACATTACTTTAGCTCGTTGTGAAACGGGTAGTAAGCACGCTCTGCCTCACATTACTGTCAGCTCGTTGTGAAACGGGTAGTAAGCACGCTCTGCCTCACATTACTTTAGCTCGTTGTGAAACGGGTAGTAAGCATGCTCTGCCTCACATTACTGTCAGCTCATTATGAAACGGGTAGTAAGCACGCTCTGCCTCATATTACTGTCAGCTCGTTGTGAAATGGGTAGTAAGCACGCTCTGCATCACATTACTGTAGCTCGTTGTGAAACGGGTAGTAAGCACGCTCTGCCTCACATTACTGTCAGCTCGTTGTGAAACGGGTAGTAAGCACGCTCTGCCTCACATCACTGTAGCTCGTTGTGAAACGGGTAGTAAGCACGCTCTGCCTCACATTACTTTCGTTGTGAAACGGGTAGTAAGCACGCTCTGCCTCACATTACTGTCAGCTCGTTGTGAAACGGGTAGTAAGCATGCTCTGCCTCTCATTACTGTCAGCTCGTTGTGAAACGGGTAGTAAGCACGCTCTGCCTCACATTACTGTCAGCTCGTTGTGAAACGGGTAGTAAGCACGCTCTGCCTCACATCACTGTAGCTCGTTGTGAAACGGGTAGTAAGCACGCTCTACCTCACATTAGTTTAGCTCGTTGTGAAACGGGTAGTAAGCATGCTCTGCCTCACATTACTGTCAGCTCATTGTGAAACGGGTAGTAAGCACGCTCTGCCTCACAGTACTGTCAGCTCGTTGTGAAACGGGTATTAAGCACGCTCTGCCTCACATTACTGTAGCTCGTAGTGAAACGGGTAGTAAGCACGCTCTGCCTCACATTACTGTCAGCTCGTTGTGAAACGGGTAGTAACTCACATTACTGTCAGCTCGTTGTGAAACGGGTAGTAAGCACGCTCTGCCTCATATTACTGTCAGCTCGTTGTGAAATGGGTAGTAAGCACGCTCTGCCTCTCATTACTGTAGCTCGTTGTGAAACGGGTAGTAAGCACGCTCTGCCTCACATTACTGTCAGCTCGTTGTGAAACGGGTAGTAACTCACATTACTGTCAGCTCGTAGTGAAACGGGTAGTAAGCACGCTCTGTCTCACATTACTGTCAGCTCTTTGTGAAACGTTTAGTAAGCATGCTCTGTCTCACATTACTGTCAGCTCGTTGTGAAACGGGTAGTAACACGCTCTGCCTCACATTACTGTCAGCTCGTTGTGAAACGGGTAGTAAGCACGCTCTGCCTCACAGTACTGTCAGCTCGTTGTGAAACGGGTAGTAAGCACGCTCCCTCACATTACTTTAGCTCGTTGTGAAACGGGTAGTAAGCACGCTCTGCCTCACATTACTGTCAGCTCGTTGTGAAACGGGTAGTAAGCACGCTCTGCCTCACATTACTTTAGCTCGTTGTGAAACGGGTAGTAAGCATGCTCTGCCTCACATTACTGTCAGCTCATTATGAAACGGGTAGTAAGCACGCTCTGCCTCATATTACTGTCAGCTCGTTGTGAAATGGGTAGTAAGCACGCTCTGCCTCACATTACTGTAGCTCGTTGTGAAACGGGTAGTAAGCACGCTCTGCCTCACATTACTGTCAGCTCGTTGTGAAACGGGTAGTAAGCACGCTCTGCCTCACATCACTGTAGCTCGTTGTGAAACGGGTAGTAAGCACGCTCTGCCTCACATTACTTTCGTTGTGAAACGGGTAGTAAGCACGCTCTGCCTCACATTACTGTCAGCTCGTTGTGAAACAGGTAGTAAGCATGCTCTGCCTCTCATTACTGTCAGCTCGTTGTGAAACGGGTAGTAAGCACGCTCTGCCTCACATTACTGTCAGCTCGTTGTGAAACGGGTAGTAAGCACGCTCTGCCTCACATCACTGTAGCTCGTTGTGAAACGGGTAGTAAGCACGCTCTACCTCACATTAGTTTAGCTCGTTGTGAAACGGGTAGTAAGCATGCTCTGCCTCACATTACTGTCAGCTCATTGTGAAACGGGTAGTAAGCACGCTCTGCCTCACAGTACTGTCAGCTCGTTGTGAAACGGGTATTAAGCACGCTCTGCCTCACATTACTGTAGCTCGTTGTGAAACGGGTAGTAAGCACGCTCTGCCTCACATTACTGTCAGCTCTTTGTGAAACGGGTAGTAAGCATGCTCTGTCTCACATTACTGTCAGCTCGTTGTGAAACGGGTAGTAACACGCTCTGCCTCACATTACTGTCAGCTCATTGTGAAACGGGTAGTAAGCAAGCTCTGCCTCACAGTACTGTCAGCTCGTTGTGAAACGGGTAGTAAGCACGCTCCCTCACATTACTTTAGCTCGTTGTGAAACGGGTAGTAAGCATGCTCTGCCTCACATTACTGTCAGCTCATTGTGAAACGGGTAGTAAGCACGCTCTGCCTCACAGTACTGTCAGCTCGTTGTGAAACGGATATTAAGCACGCTCTGCCTCACATTACTGTAGCTCGTTGTGAAACGGGTAGTAAGCAAGCTCTGACTTATAGTACTGTCAGCTCGTTCTGAAACGGGTAGTTAGCATGTTCTGACTCGCATTACTGTCAGCTCGTTGTGAAACGGGTAGTAAGCACGCTCTGTCTCACATTACTGTGTACATGCTGTGATACGGGTAGTAAGCACGCTCTGCCTCACATTACTGTCAGCTCGTTGTGAAACAGATAGTAAGCACGCTCTGCCTCACATTACTGTCAGCTCGTTGTGAAACGGGTAGTAACACGCTCTGCCTCACAGTACTGTGTGCACGCTGTGATACGGGTAGTAAGCACGCTCTGCCTCACATTACTGTCAGCTCGTTGTGAATCGGGTAGTAAGCACGCTCTGCCTCACATTACTGTCAACTCGTTGTGAAACGGGTAGTAAGCACGCTCTGCCTCACATTACTGTCAGCTCTTCGTGAAACGGGTAGTAAGAACGCTCTGCCTCACATCACTGTAGCTCGTTTTGAAACGGGTAGTAAGCACGCTCTGCCTCACATTACTGTCAACTCGTTGTGAAACGGGTAGTAAGCACGCTCTGCCTCACATTACTGTCAGCTCTTCGTGAAACGGGTAGTAAGCACGCTCTGCCTCACATCACTGTAGCTCGTTTTGAAACGGATAGTAAGCACGCTCTGACTCACAGTACTGTCAGCTCGTTCTGAAACGGGTAGTAAGCACGCTCTGACTCGCACTACTGTCAGCTCGTTGTGAAACGGGTAGTAAGCACGCTCTGCCTCACATTACTGTCAGCTCGTTGTGAAACGGGTAGTAAGCACGCTCTGCCTCACAATTCTGTCAGCTCGTTGTGAAACGGGTAGTAAGCACACTCTGCCTCATATTACTGTCAGCTCGTTGTGAAATGGGTAGTAAGCACGCTCTGCCTCACATTACTGTAGCTCGTTGTGAAACGGGTAGTAAGCACGCTCTGCCTCACATTACTGTCAGCTCGATGTGAAACGGGTAGTAAGCACGCTCTGCCTCACATCACTGTAGCTCGTTGTGAAACGGGTAGTAAGCACGCTCTGCCTCACATTACTTTCGTTGTGAAACGGGTAGTAAAAACGCTCTGCCTCACATTACTGTCAGCTCGTTGTGAAACGGGTAGTAAGCATGCTCTGCCTCTCATTACTGTCAGCTCGTTGTGAAACGGGTAGTAGCACGCTCTGCCTCACATTACTGTCAGCTCGTTGTGAAACGGGTAGTAAGCACGCTCTGCCTCACATCACTGTAGCTCGTTGTGAAACGGGTAGTAAGCACGCTCTACCTCACATTAGTTTAGCTCGTTGTGAAACGGGTAGTAAGCATGCTCTGCCTCACATTACTGTCAGCTCATTGTGAAACGGGTAGTAAGCACGCTCTGCCTCACAGTACTGTCAGCTCGTTGTGAAACGGGTATTAAGCACGCTCTGCCTCACATTACTGTAGTTCGTTGTGAAACGGGTAGTAAGCACGCTCTGCCTCACATTACTGTCAGCTCTTTGTGAAACGGGTAGTAAGCATGCTCTGTCTCACATTACTGTCAGCTCGTTGTGAAACGGGTAGTAACACGCTCTGCCTCACATTACTGTCAGCTCGTTCTGAAACGGGTAGTAAGCACGCTCTGCCTCATATTACTGTCAGCTCGTTGTGAAATGGGTAGTAAGCACGCTCTGCCTCTCATTACTGTAGCTCGTTGTGAAACGGGTAGTAAGCACGCTCTGCCTCACATTACTGTCAGCTCGTTGTGAAACGGGTAGTAACTGACATTACTGTCAGCTCGTTGTGAAACGGGTAGTAAGCACGCTCTGCCTCATATTACTGTCAGCTCGTTGTGAAATGGGTAGTAAGCACGCTCTGCCTCTCATTACTGTAGCTCGTTGTGAAACGGGTAGTAAGCACGCTCTGCCTCACATTACTGTCAGCTCGTTGTGAAACGGGTAGTAACTCACATTACTGTCAGCTCGTTGTGAAACGGGTAGTAAGCACGCTCTGCCTCACATTACTGTCAGCTCTTTGTGATACGGGTAGTAAGCATGCTCTGTCTCACATTACTGTCAGCTCGTTGTGAAACGGGTAGTAACACGCTCTGCCTCACATTACTGTCAGCTCGTTGTGAAATGGGTAGTAAGCACGCTCTGCCTCACAGTACTGTCAGCTCGTTGTGAAACGGGTAGTAAGCACGCTCCCTCACATTACTTTAGCTCGTTGTGAAACGGGTAGTAAGCATGCTCTGCCTCACATTACTGTCAGCTCATTGTGAAACGGGTAGTAAGCACGCTCTGCCTCACAGTACTGTCAGCTCGTTGTGAAACGGATATTAAGCACGCTCTGCCTCACATTACTGTAGCTCGTTGTGAAACGGGTAGTAAGCAAGCTCTGACTTATAGTACTGTCAGCTCGTTCTGAAACGGGTAGTTAGCATGTTCTGACTCGCATTACTGTCAGCTCGTTGTGAAACGGGTAGTAAGCACGCTCTGTCTCACATTACTGTGTACACGCTGTGATACGGGTAGTAAGCACGCTCTGCCTCACATTACTGTCAGCTCGTTGTGAAACAGATAGTAAGCACGCTCTGCCTCACATTACTGTCAGCTCGTTGTGAAACGGGTAGTAACACGCTCTGCCTCACAGTACTGTGTGCACGCTGTGCTACGGGTAGTAACTCTGCCTCACATTACTGTCAGCTCGTTGTGAATCGGGTAGTAAGCACGCTCTGCCTCACATTATTGTCAACTCGTTGTGAAACAGGTAGTAAGCACGCTCTGCCTCACATTACTGTCAGCTCTTCGTGAAACGGGTAGTAAGAACGCTCTGCCTCACATCACTGTAGCTCGTTTTGAAACGGGTAGTAAGCACGCTCTGCCTCACATTACTGTCAACTCGTTGTGAAACGGGTAGTAAGCACGCTCTGCCTCACATTACTGTCAGCTCTTCGTGAAACGGGTAGTAAGCACGCTCTGCCTCACATCACTGTAGCTCGTTTTGAAACGGATAGTAAGCACGCTCTGACTCACAGTACTGTCAGCTCGTTCTGAAACGGGTAGTAAGCACGCTCTGACTCGCACTACTGTCAGCTCGTTGTGAAACGGGTAGTAAGCACGCTCTGCCTCACATTACTGTCAGCTCGTTGTGAAACGGGTAGTAAGCACGCTCTGCCTCACAATTCTGTCAGCTCGTTGTGAAACGGGTAGTAAGCACACTCTGACTCGCATTACTGTCAGCTCGTTGTGAAACGGGTAGTAAGCACGCTCTGCCTCACATCACTGTAGCTCGTTTTGAAACGGGTAGTAAGCACGCTCTGCCTCACATTACTGTCAGCTCGTTGTGAAACGGGTAGTAAGCACGCTCTGCCTCATATTACTGTCAGCTCGATGTGAAACGGGTAGTAAGCACGCTCTGCCTCACATCACTGTAGCTCGTTGTGAAACGGGTAGTAAGCACGCTCTACCTCACATTACTTTAGCTCGTTGTGAAACGGGTAGTAAGCATGCTCTGCCTCACATTACTGTCAGCTCATTGTGAAACGGGTAGTAAGCACGCTCTGCCTCACAGTACTGTCAGCTCGTTGTGAAACGGGTATTAAGCACGCTCTGCCTCACATTACTGTCAGCTCTTCGTGAAACGGGTAGTAAGAACGCTCTGCCTCACATCACTGTAGCTCGTTTTGAAACGGGTAGTAAGCACGCTCTGCCTCACATTACTGTCAATTCGTTGTGAAACGGGTAGTAAGCACGCTCTGCCTCACATTACTGTCAGCTCTTCGTGAAACGGGGAGTAAGCACGCTCTGCCTCACATCACTGTAGCTCGTTTTGAAACGGATAGTAAGCACGCTCTGACTCACAGTACTGTCAGCTCGTTCTGAAACGGGTAGTAAGCACGCTCTGACTCGCACTACTGTCAGCTCGTTGTGAAACGGGTAGTAAGCACGCTCTGCCTCACATTACTGTCAGCTCGTTGTGAAACGGGTAGTAAGCACGCTCTGCCTCACAATTCTGTCAGCTCGTTGTGAAACGGGTAGTAAGCACACTCTGCCTCATATTACTGTCAGCTCGTTGTGAAATGGGTAGTAAGCACGCTCTGCCTCACATTACTGTAGCTCGTTGTGAAACGGGTAGTAAGCACGCTCTGCCTCACATTACTGTCAGCTCGATGTGAAACGGGTAATAAGCACGCTCTGCCTCACATCACTGTAGCTCGTTGTGAAACGGGTAGTAAGCACGCTCTGCCTCACATTACTTTCGTTGTGAAACGGGTAGTAAGCACGCTCTGCCTCACATTACTGTCAGCTCGTTGTGAAACGGGTAGTAAGCATGCTCTGCCTCTCATTACTGTCAGCTCGTTGTGAAACGGGTAGTAAGCACGCTCTGCCTCACATTACTGTCAGCTCGTTGTGAAACGGGTAGTAAGCACGCTCTGCCTCACATCACTGTAGCTCGTTGTGAAACGGGTAGTAAGCACGCTCTACCTCACATTAGTTTAGCTCGTTGTGAAACGGGTAGTAAGCATGCTCTGCCTCACATTACTGTCAGCTCATTGTGAAACGGGTAGTAAGCACGCTCTGCCTCACAGTACTGTCAGCTCGTTGTGAAACGGGTATTAAGCACGCTCTGCCTCACATTACTGTAGCTCGTTGTGAAACGGGTAGTAAGCACGCTCTGCCTCACATTACTGTCAGCTCTTTGTGAAACGGGTAGTAAGCATGCTCTGTCTCACATTACTGTCAGCTCGTTGTGAAACGGGTAGTAACACGCTCTGCCTCACATTACTGTCAGCTCGTTGTGAAACGGGTAGTAAGCACGCTCTGCCTCATATTACTGTCAGCTCGTTGTGAAATGGGTAGTAAGCACGCTCTGCCTCTCATTACTGTAGCTCGTTGTGAAACGGGTAGTAAGCACGCTCTGCCTCACATTACTGTCAGCTCGTTGTGAAACGGGTAGTAACTCACATTACTGTCAGCTCGTTGTGAAACGGGTAGTAAGCACGCTCTGCCTCACATTACTGTCAGCTCTTTGTGAAACGGGTAGTAAGCATGCTCTGTCTCACATTACTGTCAGCTCGTTGTGAAACGGGTAGTAACACGCTCTGCCTCACATTACTGTCAGCTCGTTGTGAAACGGGTAGTAAGCACGCTCTGCCTCACAGTACTGTCAGCTCGTTGTGAAACGGGTAGTAAGCACGCTCCCTCACATTACTTTAGCTCGTTGTGAAACGGGTAGTAAGCATGCTCTGCCTCACATTACTGTCAGCTCATTGTGAAACGGGTAGTAAGCACGCTCTGCCTCACAGTACTGTCAGCTCGTTGTGAAACGGATATTAAGCACGCTCTGCCTCACATTACTGTAGCTCGTTGTGAAACGGGTAGTAAGCAAGCTCTGACTTATAGTACTGTCAGCTCGTTCTGAAACGGGTAGTTAGCATGTTCTGACTCGCATTACTGTCAGCTCGTTGTGAAACGGGTAGTAAGCACGCTCTGTCTCACATTACTGTGTACACGCTGTGATACGGGTAGTAAGCACGCTCTGCCTCACATTACTGTCAGCTCGTTGTGAAACAGATATTAAGCACCCTTCTGCCTCACATTACTGTCAGCTCGTTGTGAAACGGGTAGTAACACGCTCTGCCTCACAGTACTGTGTGCACGCTGTGCTACGGGTAGTAAGCACGCTCTGCCTCACATTACTGTCAGCTCGTTGTGAATCGGGTAGTAAGCACGCTCTGCCTCACATTACTGTCAACTCGTTGTGAAACGGGTAGTAAGCACGCTCTGCCTCACATTACTGTCAGCTCTTCGTGAAACGGGTAGTAAGAACGCTCTGCCTCACATCACTGTAGCTCGTTTTGAAACGGGTAGTAAGCACGCTCTGCCTCACATTACTGTCAACTCGTTGTGAAACGGGTAGTAAGCACGCTCTGCCTCACATTACTGTCAGCTCTTCGTGAAACGGGTAGTAAGCACGCTCTGCCTCACATCACTGTAGCTCGTTTTGAAACGGATAGTAAGCACGCTCTGACTCACAGTACTGTCAGCTCGTTCTGAAACGGGTGTAAGCACGCTCTGACTCGCACTACTGTCAGCTCGTTGTGAAACGGGTAGTAAGCACGCTCTGCCTCATTACTGTCAGCTCGTTGTGAAACGGGTAGTAAGCACGCTCTGCCTCACAATTCTGTCAGCTCGTTGTGAAACGGGTAGTAAGCACACTCTGACTCGCATTACTGTCAGCTCGTTGTGAAACGGGTAGTAAGCACGCTCTGCCTCACATCACTGTAGCTCGTTTTGAAACGGGTAGTAAGCACGCTCTGCCTCACATTACTGTCAGCTCGTTGTGAAACGGGTAGTAAGCACGCTCTGCCTCATATTACTGTCAGCTCGATGTGAAACGGGTAGTAAGCACGCTCTGCCTCACATCACTGTAGCTCGTTGTGAAACGGGTAGTAAGCACGCTCTACCTCACATTACTTTAGCTCGTTGTGAAACGGGTAGTAAGCATGCTCTGCCTCACATTACTGTCAGCTCATTGTGAAACGGGTAGTAAGCACGCTCTGCCTCACAGTACTGTCAGCTCGTTGTGAAACGGGTAGTAACTCACATTACTGTCAGCTCGTTGTGAAACGGGTAGTAAGCACGCTCTGCCTCACATTACTGTCAGCTCTTTGTGAAACGGGTAGTAAGCATGCTCTGTCTCACATTACTGTCAGCTCGTTGTGAAACGGGTAGTAACACGCTCTGCCTCACATTACTGTCAGCTCGTTGTGAAACGGGTAGTAAGCACGCTCTGCCTCACAGTACTGTCAGCTCGTTGTGAAACGGGTAGTAAGCACGCTCCCTCACATTACTTTAGCTCGTTGTGAAACGGGTAGTAAGCACGCTCTGCCTCACATTACTGTCAGCTCGTTGTGAAACGGGTAGTAAGCACGCTCTGCCTCACATTACTTTAGCTCGTTGTGAAACGGGTAGTAAGCATGCTCTGCCTCACATTACTGTCAGCTCATTATGAAACGGGTAGTAAGCACGCTCTGCCTCATATTACTGTCAGCTCGTTGTGAAATGGGTAGTAAGCACGCTCTGCCTCACATTACTGTAGCTCGTTGTGAAACGGGTAGTAAGCACGCTCTGCCTCACATTACTGTCAGTTCGTTGTGAAACGGGTAGTAAGCACGCTCTGCCTCACATCACTGTAGCTCGTTGTGAAACGGGTAGTAAGCACGCTCTGCCTCACATTACTTTCGTTGTGAAACGGGTAGTAAGCACGCTCTGCCTCACATTACTGTCAGCTCGTTGTGAAACGGGTAGTAAGCATGCTCTGCCTCTCATTACTGTCAGCTCGTTGTGAAACGGGTAGTAAGCACGCTCTGCCTCACATTACTGCCAGCTCGTTGTGAAACGGGTAGTAAGCACGCTCTGCCTCACATCACTGTAGCTCGTTGTGAAACGGGTAGTAAGCACGCTCTACCTCACATTAGTTTAGCTCGTTGTGAAACGGGTAGTAAGCATGCTCTGCCTCACATTACTGTCAGCTCGTTGTGAAACGGGTAGTAAGCACGCTCTGCCTCACAGTACTGTCAGCTCGTTGTGAAACGGGTAGTAAGCATGCTCTGTCTCACTTACTGTAGCTCATTGTGAAACGGGTAGTAAGCACGCTCTGCCTCACAGTACTGTCAGCTCGTTGTGAAACGGGTATAAGCACGCTCTGCCTCACATTACTGTAGCTCGTTGTGAAACGGGTAGTAAGCACGCTCTGACTTACAGTACTGTCAGCTCGTTCTGAAACGGGTAGTTAGCATGTCTGACTCGCATTACTGTCAGCTCGTTGTGAAACGGGTAGTAAGCACGCTCTGCCTCACATTACTGTGTGCACGCTGTGAAACGGGTAGTAAGCACGCTCTGCCTCACATTACTGTCAGCTCGTTGTGAAAGGGTAGTAAGCACGCTCTGCCTCACATCACTGTAGCTCGTTGTGAAACGGGTAGTAACGTTGTGAAACGGGTAGTAAGCACGCTCTGCCTCACAGTACTGTCAGCTCGTTGTGAAACGGGTAGTAAGCACGCTCTGCCTCACATTACTTTCGTTGTGAAACGGGTAGTAAGCACGCTCTGCCTCACATTACTGTCAGCTCGTTGTGAAACGGGTAGTAAGCATGCTCTGCCTCTCATTACTGTCAGCTCGTTGTGAAACAGGTAGTAAGCACGCTCTGCCTCACATTACTGTCAGCTCGTTGTGAAACGGGTAGTAAGCACGCTCTGCCTCACATTACTGTAGCTCGTTGTGAAACGGGTAGTAAGCACGCTCTGCCTCACATTACTGTCAGCTCGTTGTGAAACGGGTAGTAAGCACGCTCTGCCTCACATCACTGTAGCTCGTTGTGAAACGGGTAGTAAGCACGCTCTGCCTCACATTACTTTCGTTGTGAAACGGGTAGTAAGCACGCTCTGCCTCACATTACTGTCAGCTCGTTGTGAAACGGGTAGTAAGCATGCTCTGCCTCTCATTACTGTCAGCTCGTTGTGAAACGGGTAGTAAGCACGCTCTGCCTCACATTACTGTCAGCTCGTTGTGAAACGGGTAGTAAGCACGCTCTGCCTCACATCACTGTAGCTCGTTGTGAAACGGGTAGTAAGCACGCTCTACCTCACATTAGTTTAGCTCGTTGTGAAACGGGTAGTAAGCATGCTCTGCCTCACATTACTGTCAGCTCATTGTGAAACGGGTAGTAAGCACGCTCTGCCTCACAGTACTGTCAGCTCGTTGTGAAACGGGTATTAAGCACGCTCTGCCTCACATTACTGTAGCTCGTTGTGAAACGGGTAGTAAGCACGCTCTGCCTCACATTACTGTCAGCTCTTTGTGAAACGGGTAGTAAGCATGCTCTGTCTCACATTACTGTCAGCTCGTTGTGAAACGGGTAGTAACACGCTCTGCCTCACATTACTGTCAGCTCGTTGTGAAACGGGTAGTAAGCACGCTCTGCCTCATATTACTGTCAGCTCGTTGTGAAATGGGTAGTAAGCACGCTCTGCCTCTCATTACTGTAGCTCGTTGTGAAACGGGTAGTAAGCACGCTCTGCCTCACATTACTGTCAGCTCGTTGTGAAACGGGTAGTAACTCACATTACTGTCAGCTCGTTGTGAAACGGGTAGTAAGCACGCTCTGCCTCATATTACTGTCAGCTCGTTGTGAAATGGGTAGTAAGCACGCTCTGCCTCTCATTACTGTAGCTCGTTGTGAAACGGGTAGTAAGCACGCTCTGCCTCACATTACTGTCAGCTCGTTGTGAAACGGGTAGTAACTCACATTACTGTCAGCTCGTTGTGAAACGGGTAGTAAGCACGCTCTGCCTCACATTACTGTCAGCTCTTTGTGAAACGGGTAGTAAGCATGCTCTGTCTCACATTACTGTCAGCTCGTTGTGAAACGGGTAGTAACACGCTCTGCCTCACATTACTGTCAGCTCATTGTGAAACGGGTAGTAAGCAAGCTCTGCCTCACAGTACTGTCAGCTCGTTGTGAAACGGGTAGTAAGCACGCTCCCTCACATTACTTTAGCTCGTTGTGAAACGGGTAGTAAGCATGCTCTGCCTCACATTACTGTCAGCTCATTGTGAAACGGGTAGTAAGCACGCTCTGCCTCACAGTACTGTCAGCTCGTTGTGAAACGGATATTAAGCACGCTCTGCCTCACATTACTGTAGCTCGTTGTGAAACGGGTAGTAAGCAAGCTCTGACTTATAGTACTGTCAGCTCGTTCTGAAACGGGTAGTTAGCATGTTCTGACTCGCATTACTGTCAGCTCGTTGTGAAACGGGTAGTAAGCACGCTCTGTCTCACATTACTGTGTACACGCTGTGATACGGGTAGAAAGCACGCTCTGCCTCACATTACTGTCAGCTCGTTGTGAAACAGATAGTAAGCACGCTCTGCCTCACATTACTGTCAGCTCGTTGTGAAACGGGTAGTAACACGCTCTGCCTCACAGTACTGTGTGCACGCTGTGATACGGGTAGTAAGCACGCTCTGCCTCACATTACTGTCAGCTCGTTGTGAATCGGGTAGTAAGCACGCTCTGCCTCACATTACTGTCAACTCGTTGTGAAACGGGTAGTAAGCACGCTCTGCCTCACATTACTGTCAGCTCTTCGTGAAACGGGTAGTAAGAACGCTCTGCCTCACATCACTGTAGCTCGTTTTGAAACGGGTAGTAAGCACGCTCTGCCTCACATTACTGTCAACTCGTTGTGAAACGGGTAGTAACTCACATTACTGTCAGCTCGTTGTGAAACGGGTAGTAAGCACGCTCTGCCTCACATTACTGTCAGCTCTTTGTGAAACGGGTAGTAAGCATGCTCTGTCTCACATTACTGTCAGCTCGTTGTGAAACGGGTAGTAACACGCTCTGCCTCACATTACTGTCAGCTCGTTGTGAAACGGGTAGTAAGCACGCTCTGCCTCACAGTACTGTCAGCTCGTTGTGAAACGGGTAGTAAGCACGCTCCCTCACATTACTTTAGCTCGTTGTGAAACGGGTAGTAAGCATGCTCTGCCTCACATTACTGTCAGCTCATTGTGAAACGGGTAGTAAGCACGCTCTGCCTCACAGTACTGTCAGCTCGTTGTGAAACGGATATTAAGCACGCTCTGCCTCACATTACTGTAGCTCGTTGTGAAACGGGTAGTAAGCAAGCTCTGACTTATAGTACTGTCAGCTCGTTCTGAAACGGGTAGTTAGCATGTTCTGACTCGCATTACTGTCAGCTCGTTGTGAAACGGGTAGTAAGCACGCTCTGTCTCACATTACTGTGTACACGCTGTGATACGGGTAGTAAGCACGCTCTGCCTCACATTACTGTCAGCTCGTTGTGAAACAGATAGTAAGCACGCTCTGCCTCACATTACTGTCAGCTCGTTGTGAAACGGGTAGTAACACGCTCTGCCTCACAGTACTGTGTGCACGCTGTGATACGGGTAGTAAGCACGCTCTGCCTCACATTACTGTCAGCTCGTTGTGAATCGGGTAGTAAGCACGCTCTGCCTCACATTACTGTCAACTCGTTGTGAAACGGGTAGTAAGCACGCTCTGCCTCACATTACTGTCAGCTCTTCGTGAAACGGGTAGTAAGAACGCTCTGCCTCACATCACTGTAGCTCGTTTTGAAACGGGTAGTAAGCACGCTCTGCCTCACATTACTGTCAACTCGTTGTGAAACGGGTAGTAAGCACGCTCTGCCTCACATTACTGTCAGCTCATCGTGAAACGGGTAGTAAGCACAATCTGCCTCACATCACTGTAGCTCGTTTTGAAACGGATAGTAAGCACGCTCTAACTCACAGTACTGTCAGCTCGTTCTGAAACGGGTAGTAAGCACGCTCTGACTCGCACTACTGTCAGCTCGTTGTGAAACGGGTAGTAAGCACGCTCTGCCTCACATTACTGTCAGCTCGTTGTGAAACGGGTAGTAAGCACGCTCTGCCTCACAATTCTGTCAGCTCGTTGTGAAACGGGTAGTAAGCACACTCTGCCTCATATTACTGTCAGCTCGTTGTGAAATGGGTAGTAAGCACGCTCTGCCTCACATTACTGTAGCTCGTTGTGAAACGGGTAGTAAGCACGCTCTGCCTCACATTACTGTCAGCTCGATGTGAAACGGGTAGTAAGCACGCTCTGCCTCACATCACTGTAGCTCGTTGTGAAACGGGTAGTAAGCACGCTCTGCCTCACATTACTTTCGTTGTGAAACGGGTAGTAAAAACGCTCTGCCTCACATTACTGTCAGCTCGTTGTGAAACGGGTAGTAAGCATGCTCTGCCTCTCATTACTGTCAGCTCGTTGTGAAACGGGTAGTAAGCACGCTCTGCCTCACATTACTGTCAGCTCGTTGTGAAACGGGTAGTAAGCACGCTCTGCCTCACATCACTGTAGCTCGTTGTGAAACGGGTAGTAAGCACGCTCTACCTCACATTAGTTTAGCTCGTTGTGAAACGGGTAGTAAGCATGCTCTGCCTCACATTACTGTCAGCTCATTGTGAAACGGGTAGTAAGCACGCTCTGCCTCACAGTACTGTCAGCTCGTTGTGAAACGGGTATTAAGCACGCTCTGCCTCACATTACTGTAGCTCGTTGTGAAACGGGTAGTAAGCACGCTCTGCCTCACATTACTGTCAGCTCTTTGTGAAACGGGTAGTAAGCATGCTCTGTCTCACATTACTGTCAGCTCGTTGTGAAACGGGTAGTAACACGCTCTGCCTCACATTACTGTCAGCTCGTTGTGAAACGGGTAGTAAGCACGCTCTGCCTCATATTACTGTCAGCTCGTTGTGAAATGGGTAGTAAGCACGCTCTGCCTCTCATTACTGTAGCTCGTTGTGAAACGGGTAGTAAGCACGCTCTGCCTCACATTACTGTCAGCTCGTTGTGAAACGGGTAGTAACTCACATCACTGTAGCTCGTTTTGAAACGGGTAGTAAGCACGCTCTGCCTCACATTACTGTCAGCTCTTTGTGAAACGGGTAGTAAGCATGCTCTGTCTCACATTACTGTCAGCTCGTTGTGAAACGGGTAGTAACACGCTCTGCCTCACATTACTGTCAGCTCGTGTGAAACGGGTAGTAAGCACGCTCTGCCTCACAGTACTGTCAGCTCGTTGTGAAACGGGTAGTAAGCACGCTCCCTCACATTACTTTAGCTCGTTGTGAAACGGGTAGTAAGCATGCTCTGCCTCACATTACTGTCAGCTCATTGTGAAACTGGTAGTAAGCACGCTCTGCCTCACAGTACTGTCAGCTCGTTGTGAAACGGATATTAAGCACGCTCTGCCTCACATTACTGTAGCTCGTTGTGAAACGGGTAGTAAGCAAGCTCTGACTTATAGTACTGTCAGCTCGTTCTGAAACGGGTAGTTAGCATGTTCTGACTCGCATTACTGTCAGCTCGTTGTGAAACGGGTAGTAAGCACGCTCTGTCTCACATTACTGTGTACACGCTGTGATACGGGTAGTAAGCACGCTCTGCCTCACATTACTGTCAGCTCGTTGTGAAACAGATAGTAAGCACGCTCTGCCTCACATTACTGTCAGCTCGTTGTGAAACGGGTAGTAACACGCTCTGCCTCACAGTACTGTGTGCACGCTGTGCTACGGGTAGTAAGCACGCTCTGCCTCACATTACTGTCAGCTCGTTGTGAATCGGGTAGTAAGCACGCTCTGCCTCACATTACTGTCAACTCGTTGTGAAACGGGTAGTAAGCACGCTCTGCCTCACATTACTGTCAGCTCTTCGTGAAACGGGTAGTAAGAACGCTCTGCCTCACATCACTGTAGCTCGTTTTGAAACGGGTAGTAAGCACGCTCTGCCTCACATTACTGTCAGTTCTTCGTGAAACGGGTAGTAAGCACGCTCTGCCTCACATCACTGTAGCTCGTTTTGAAACGGATAGTAAGCACGCTCTGACTCACAGTACTGTCAGCTCGTTCTGAAACGGGTGTAAGCACGCTCTGACTCGCACTACTGTCAGCTCGTTGTGAAACGGGTAGTAAGCACGCTCTGCCTCACATTACTGTCAGCTCGTTGTGAAACGGGTAGTAAGCACGCTCTGCCTCACAATTCTGTCAGCTCGTTGTGAAACGGGTAGTTAGCACACTCTGACTCGCATTACTGTCAGCTCGTTGTGAAACGGGTAGTAAGCACGCTCTGCCTCACATCACTGTAGCTCGTTTTGAAACGGGTAGTAAGCACGCTCTGCCTCACATTACTGTCAGCTCGTTGTGAAACGGGTAGTAAGCACGCTCTGCCTCATATTACTGTCAGCTCGATGTGAAACGGGTAGTAAGCACGCTCTGCCTCACATCACTGTAGCTCGTTGTGAAACGGGTAGTAAGCACGCTCTACCTCACATTACTTTAGCTCGTTGTGAAACGGGTAGTAAGCATGCTCTGCCTCACATTACTGTCAGCTCATTGTGAAACGGGTAGTAAGCACGCTCTGCCTCACAGTACTGTCAGCTCGTTGTGAAACGGGTAGTAACTCACATTACTGTCAGCTCGTTGTGAAACGGGTAGTAAGCACGCTCTGCCTCACATTACTGTCAGCTCTTTGTGAAACGGGTAGTAAGCATGCTCTGTCTCACATTACTGTCAGCTCGTTGTGAAACGGGTAGTAACACGCTCTGCCTCACATTACTGTCAGCTCGTTGTGAAACGGGTAGTAAGCACGCTCTGCCTCACAGTACTGTCAGCTCGTTGTGAAACGGGTAGTAAGCACGCTCCCTCACATTACTTTAGCTCGTTGTGAAACGGGTAGTAAGCACGCTCTGCCTCACATTACTGTCAGCTCGTTGTGAAACGGGTAGTAAGCACGCTCTGCCTCACATTACTTTAGCTCGTTGTGAAACGGGTAGTAAGCATGCTCTGCCTCACATTACTGTCAGCTCATTATGAAACGGGTAGTAAGCACGCTCTGCCTCATATTACTGTCAGCTCGTTGTGAAATGGGTAGTAAGCACGCTCTGCCTCACATTACTGTAGCTCGTTGTGAAACGGGTAGTAAGCACGCTCTGCCTCACATTACTGTCAGCTCGTTGTGAAACGGGTAGTAAGCACGCTCTGCCTCACATCACTGTAGCTCGTTGTGAAACGGGTAGTAAGCACGCTCTGCCTCACATTACTTTCGTTGTGAAACGGGTAGTAAGCACGCTCTGCCTCACATTACTGTCAGCTCGTTGTGAAACGGGTAGTAAGCACGCTCTGCCTCACATTACTGCCAGCTCGTTGTGAAACGGGTAGTAAGCACGCTCTGCCTCACATCACTGTAGCTCGTTGTGAAACGGGTAGTAAGCACGCTCTACCTCACATTAGTTTAGCTCGTTGTGAAACGGGTAGTAAGCATGCTCTGCCTCACATTACTGTCAGCTCGTTGTGAAACGGGTAGTAAGCACGCTCTGCCTCACAGTACTGTCAGCTCGTTGTGAAACGGGTAGTAAGCATGCTCTGTCTCACTTACTGTAGCTCATTGTGAAACGGGTAGTAAGCACGCTCTGCCTCACAGTACTGTCAGCTCGTTGTGAAACGGGTATAAGCACGCTCTGCCTCACATTACTGTAGCTCGTTGTGAAACGGGTAGTAAGCACGCTCTGACTTACAGTACTGTCAGCTCGTTCTGAAACGGGTAGTTAGCATGTCTGACTCGCATTACTGTCAGCTCGTTGTGAAACGGGTAGTAAGCACGCTCTGCCTCACATTACTGTGTGCACGCTGTGAAACGGGTAGTAAGCACGCTCTGCCTCACATTACTGTCAGCTCGTTGTGAAAGGGTAGTAAGCACGCTCTGCCTCACATCACTGTAGCTCGTTGTGAAACGGGTAGTAATGTTGTGAAACGGGTAGTAAGCACGCTCTGCCTCACAGTACTGTCAGCTCGTTGTGAAACGGGTAGTAAGCACGCTCTGCCTCACATTACTTTCGTTGTGAAACGGGTAGTAAGCACGCTCTGCCTCACATTACTGTCAGCTCGTTGTGAAACGGGTAGTAAGCATGCTCTGCCTCTCATTACTGTCAGCTCGTTGTGAAACAGGTAGTAAGCACGCTCTGCCTCACATTACTGTCAGCTCGTTGTGAAACGGGTAGTAAGCACGCTCTGCCTCACATTACTTTAGCTCGTTGTGAAACGGGTAGTAAGCATGCTCTGCCTCACATTACTGTCAGCTCATTATGAAACGGGTAGTAAGCACGCTCTGCCTCATATTACTGTCAGCTCGTTGTGAAATGGGTAGTAAGCACGCTCTGCCTCACATTACTGTAGCTCGTTGTGAAACGGGTAGTAAGCACGCTCTGCCTCACATTACTGTCAGCTCGATGTGAAACGGGTAGTAAGCACGCTCTGCCTCACATCACTGTAGCTCGTTGTGAAACGGGTAGTAAGCACGCTCTGCCTCACATTACTTTCGTTGTGAAACGGGTAGTAAGCACGCTCTGCCTCACATTACTGTCAGCTCGTTGTGAAACGGGTAGTAAGCATGCTCTGCCTCTCATTACTGTCAGCTCGTTGTGAAACGGGTAGTAAGCACGCTCTACCTCACATTAGTTTAGCTCGTTGTGAAACGGGTAGTAAGCATGCTCTGCCTCACATTACTGTCAGCTCATTGTGAAACGGGTAGTAAGCACGCTCTGCCTCACAGTACTGTCAGCTCGTTGTGAAACGGGTATTAAGCACGCTCTGCCTCACATTACTGTAGCTCGTTGTGAAACGGGTAGTAAGCACGCTCTGACTCGCATTACTGTCAGCTCGTTGTGAAACGGGTAGTAAGCACGCTCTGCCTCACAGTACTGTCAGCTCGTTGTGAAACGGGTAGTAAGCACGCTCTGCCTCACATTACTTTCGTTGTGAAACGGGTAGTAAGCACGCTCTGCCTCACATTACTGTCAGCTCGTTGTGAAACAGGTATTAAGCATGCTCTGCCTCTCATTACTGTCAGCTCGTTGTGAAACGGGTAGTAAGCACGCTCTGCCTCACATTACTGTCAGCTCGTTGTGAAACGGGTAGTAAGCACGCTCTGCCTCACATTACTTTAGCTCGTTGTGAAACGGGTAGTAAGCATGCTCTGCCTCACATTACTGTCAGCTCATTATGAAACGGGTAGTAAGCACGCTCTGCCTCATATTACTGTCAGCTCGTTGTGAAATGGGTAGTAAGCACGCTCTGCCTCACATTACTGTAGCTCGTTGTGAAACGGGTAGTAAGCACGCTCTGCCTCACATTACTGTCAGCTCGATGTGAAACGGGTAGTAAGCACGCTCTGCCTCACATCACTGTAGCTCGTTGTGAAACGGGTAGTAAGCACGCTCTGCCTCACATTACTTTCGTTGTGAAACGGGTAGTAAGCACGCTCTGCCTCACATTAATGTCAGCTCGTTGTGAAACGGGTAGTAAGCATGCTCTGCCTCTCATTACTGTCAGCTCGTTGTGAAACGGGTAGTAAGCACGCTCTGCCTCACATTACTGTCAGCTCGTTGTGAAACGGGTAGTAAGCACGCTCTGCCTCACATCACTGTAGCTCGTTGTGAAACGGGTAGTAAGCACGCTCTACCTCACATTAGTTTAGCTCGTTGTGAAACGGGTAGTAAGCATGCTCTGCCTCACATTACTGTCAGCTCATTGTGAAACGGGTAGTAAGCACGCTCTGCCTCACAGTACTGTCAGCTCGTTGTGAAACGGGTATTAAGCACGCTCTGCCTCACATTACTGTAGCTCGTTGTGAAACGGGTAGTAAGCACGCTCTGCCTCACATTACTGTCAGCTCTTTGTGAAACGGGTAGTAAGCATGCTCTGTCTCACATTACTGTCAGCTCGTTGTGAAACGGGTAGTAACACGCTCTGCCTCACATTACTGTCAGCTCGTTGTGAAACGGGTAGTAAGCACGCTCTGCCTCATATTACTGTCAGCTCGTTGTGAAATGGGTAGTAAGCACGCTCTGCCTCTCATTACTGTAGCTCGTTGTGAAACGGGTAGTAAGCACGCTCTGCCTCACATTACTGTCAGCTCGTTGTGAAACGGGTAGTAACTCACATTACTGTCAGCTCGTTGTGAAACGGGTAGTAAGCACGCTCTGCCTCATATTACTGTCAGCTCGTTGTGAAATGGGTAGTAAGCACGCTCTGCCTCTCATTACTGTAGCTCGTTGTGAAACGGGTAGTAAGCACGCTCTGCCTCACATTACTGTCAGCTCGTTGTGAAACGGGTAGTAACTCACATTACTGTCAGCTCGAAGTGAAACGGGTAGTAAGCACGCTCTGCCTCACATTACTGTCAGCTCTTTGTGAAACGTTTAGTAAGCATGCTCTGTCTCACATTACTGTCAGCTCGTTGTGAAACGGGTAGTAACACGCTCTGCCTCACATTACTGTCAGCTCGTTGTGAAACGGGTAGTAAGCACGCTCTGCCTCACAGTACTGTCAGCTCGTTGTGAAACGGGTAGTAAGCACGCTCCCTCACATTACTTTAGCTCGTTGTGAAACGGGTAGTAAGCACGCTCTGCCTCACATTACTGTCAGCTCGTTGTGAAACGGGTAGTAAGCACGCTCTGCCTCACATTACTTTAGCTCGTTGTGAAACGGGTAGTAAGCATGCTCTGCCTCACATTACTGTCAGCTCATTATGAAACGGGTAGTAAGCACGCTCTGCCTCATATTACTGTCAGCTCGTTGTGAAATGGGTAGTAAGCACGCTCTGCCTCACATTACTGTAGCTCGTTGTGAAACGGGTAGTAAGCACGCTCTGCCTCACATTACTGTCAGCTCGTTGTGAAACGGGTAGTAAGCACGCTCTGCCTCACATCACTGTAGCTCGTTGTGAAACGGGTAGTAACGTTGTGAAACGGGTAGTAAGCACGCTCTGCCTCACAGTACTGTCAGCTCGTTGTGAAACGGGTAGTAAGCACGCTCTGCCTCACATTACTTTCGTTGTGAAACGGGTAGTAAGCACGCTCTGCCTCACATTACTGTCAGCTCGTTGTGAAACGGTTAGTAAGCATGCTCTGCCTCTCATTACTGTCAGCTCGTTGTGAAACAGGTAGTAAGCACGCTCTGCCTCACATTACTGTCAGCTCGTTGTGAAACGGGTAGTAAGCACGCTCTGCCTCACATTACTTTAGCTCGTTGTGAAACGGGTAGTAAGCATGCTCTGCCTCACATTACTGTCAGCTCATTATGAAACGGGTAGTAAGCACGCTCTGCCTCATATTACTGTCAGCTCGTTGTGAAATGGGTAGTAAGCACGCTCTGCCTCACATTACTGTAGCTCGTTGTGAAACGGGTAGTAAGCACGCTCTGCCTCACATTACTGTCAGCTCGATGTGAAACGGGTAGTAAGCACGCTCTGCCTCACATCACTGTAGCTCGTTGTGAAACGGGTAGTAAGCACGCTCTGCCTCACATTACTTTCGTTGTGAAACGGGTAGTAAGCACGCTCTGCCTCACATTACTGTCAGCTCGTTGTGAAACGGGTAGTAAGCATGCTCTGCCTCTCATTACTGTCAGCTCGTTGTGAAACGGGTAGTAAGCACGCTCTACCTCACATTAGTTTAGCTCGTTGTGAAACGGGTAGTAAGCATGCTCTGCCTCACATTACTGTCAGCTCATTGTGAAACGGGTAGTAACCACGCTCTGCCTCACAGTACTGTCAGCTCGTTGTGAAACGGGTATTAAGCACGCTCTGCCTCACATTACTGTAGCTCGTTGTGAAACGGGTAGTAAGCACGCTCTGACTCGCATTACTGTCAGCTCGTTGTGAAACGGGTAGTAAGCACGCTCTGCCTCACAGTACTGTCAGCTCGTTGTGAAACGGGTAGTAAGCACGCTCTGCCTCACATTACTTTCGTTGTGAAACGGGTAGTAAGCACGCTCTGCCTCACATTACTGTCAGCTCGTTGTGAAACAGGTATTAAGCATGCTCTGCCTCTCATTACTGTCAGCTCGTTGTGAAACGGGTAGTAAGCACGCTCTGCCTCACATTACTGTCAGCTCGTTGTGAAACGGGTAGTAAGCACGCTCTGCCTCACATTACTTTAGCTCGTTGTGAAACGGGTAGTAAGCATGCTCTGCCTCACATTACTGTCAGCTCATTATGAAACGGGTAGTAAGCACGCTCTGCCTCATATTACTGTCAGCTCGTTGTGAAATGGGTAGTAAGCACGCTCTGCCTCACATTACTGTAGCTCGTTGTGAAACGGGTAGTAAGCACGCTCTGCCTCACATTATTGTCAGCTCGATGTGAAACGGGTAGTAAGCACGCTCTGCCTCACATCACTGTAGCTCGTTGTGAAACGGGTAGTAAGCACGCTCTGCCTCACATTACTTTCGTTGTGAAACGGGTAGTAAGCACGCTCTGCCTCACATTACTGTCAGCTCGTTGTGAAACGGGTAGTAAGCATGCTCTGCCTCTCATTACTGTCAGCTCGTTGTGAAACGGGTAGTAAGCACGCTCTGCCTCACATTACTGTCAGCTCGTTGTGAAACGGGTAGTAAGCACGCTCTGCCTCACATCACTGTAGCTCGTTGTGAAACGGGTAGTAAGCACGCTCTACCTCACATTAGTTTAGCTCGTTGTGAAACGGGTAGTAAGCATGCTCTGCCTCACATTACTGTCAGCTCGTTGTGAAACGGGTATTAAGCACGCTCTGCCTCACATTACTGTAGCTCGTTGTGAAACGGGTAGTAAGCACGCTCTGCCTCACATTACTGTCAGCTCTTTGTGAAACGGGTAGTAAGCATGCTCTGTCTCACATTACTGTCAGCTCGTTGTGAAACGGGTAGTAACACGCTCTGCCTCACATTACTGTCAGCTCGTTGTGAAACGGGTAGTAAGCACGCTCTGCCTCATATTACTGTCAGCTCGTTGTGAAATGGGTAGTAAGCACGCTCTGCCTCTCATTACTGTAGCTCGTTGTGAAACGGGTAGTAAGCACGCTCTGCCTCACATTACTGTCAGCTCGTTGTGAAACGGGTAGTAACTCACATTACTGTCAGCTCGTTGTGAAACGGGTAGTAAGCACGCTCTGCCTCATATTACTGTCAGCTCGTTGTGAAATGGGTAGTAAGCACGCTCTGCCTCTCATTACTGTAGCTCGTTGTGAAACGGGTAGTAAGCACGCTCTGCCTCACATTACTGTCAGCTCGTTGTGAAACGGGTAGTAACTCACATTACTGTCAGCTCGTAGTGAAACGGGTAGTAAGCACGCTCTGCCTCACATTACTGTCAGCTCTTTGTGAAACGTTTAGTAAGCATGCTCTGTCTCACATTACTGTCAGCTCGTTGTGAAACGGGTAGTAACACGCTCTGCCTCACATTACTGTCAGCTCGTTGTGAAACGGGTAGTAAGCACGCTCTGCCTCACAGTACTGTCAGCTCGTTGTGAAACGGGTAGTAAGCACGCTCCCTCACATTACTTTAGCTCGTTGTGAAACGGGTAGTAAGCACGCTCTGCCTCACATTACTGTCAGCTCGTTGTGAAACGGGTAGTAAGCACGCTCTGCCTCACATTACTTTAGCTCGTTGTGAAACGGGTAGTAAGCATGCTCTGCCTCACATTACTGTCAGCTCATTATGAAACGGGTAGTAAGCACGCTCTGCCTCATATTACTGTCAGCTCGTTGTGAAATGGGTAGTAAGCACGCTCTGCCTCACATTACTGTAGCTCGTTGTGAAACGGGTAGTAAGCACGCTCTGCCTCACATTACTGTCAGCTCGTTGTGAAACGGGTAGTAAGCACGCTCTGCCTCACATCACTGTAGCTCGTTGTGAAACGGGTAGTAAGCACGCTCTGCCTCACATTACTTTCGTTGTGAAACGGGTAGTAAGCACGCTCTGCCTCACATTACTGTCAGCTCGTTGTGAAACGGGTAGTAAGCATGCTCTGCCTCTCATTACTGTCAGCTCGTTGTGAAACGGGTAGTAAGCACGCTCTGCCTCACATTACTGTCAGCTCGTTGTGAAACGGGTAGTAAGCACGCTCTGCCTCACATCACTGTAGCTCGTTGTGAAACGGGTAGTAAGCACGCTCTACCTCACATTAGTTTAGCTCGTTGTGAAACGGGTAGTAAGCATGCTCTGCCTCACATTACTGTCAGCTCATTGTGAAACGGGTAGTAAGCACGCTCTGCCTCACAGTACTGTCAGCTCGTTGTGAAACGGGTATTAAGCACGCTCTGCCTCACATTACTGTAGCTCGTTGTGAAACGGGTAGTAAGCACGCTCTGCCTCACATTACTGTCAGCTCTTTGTGAAACGGGTAGTAAGCATGCTCTGTCTCACATTACTGTCAGCTCGTTGTGAAACGGGTAGTAACACGCTCTGCCTCACATTACTGTCAGCTCGTTGTGAAACGGGTAGTAAGCACGCTCTGCCTCATATTACTGTCAGCTCGTTGTGAAATGGGTAGTAAGCACGCTCTGCCTCTCATTACTGTAGCTCGTTGTGAAACGGGTAGTAAGCACGCTCTGCCTCACATTACTGTCAGCTCGTTGTGAAACGGGTAGTAACTCACATTACTGTCAGCTCGTTGTGAAACGGGTAGTAAGCACGCTCTGCCTCATATTACTGTCAGCTCGTTGTGAAATGGGTAGTAAGCACGCTCTGCCTCTCATTACTGTAGCTCGTTGTGAAACGGGTAGTAAGCACGCTCTGCCTCACATTACTGTCAGCTCGTTGTGAAACGGGTAGTAACTCACATTACTGTCAGCTCGTTGTGAAACGGGTAGTAAGCACGCTCTGCCTCACATTACTGTCAGCTCTTTGTGAAACGGGTAGTAAGCATGCTCTGTCTCACATTACTGTCAGCTCGTTGTGAAACGGGTAGTAACACGCTCTGCCTCACATTACTGTCAGCTCGTTGTGAAACGGGTAGTAAGCACGCTCTGCCTCACAGTACTGTCAGCTCGTTGTGAAACGGGTAGTAAGCACGCTCCCTCACATTACTTTAGCTCGTTGTGAAACGGGTAGTAAGCATGCTCTGCCTCACATTACTGTCAGCTCATTGTGAAACGGGTAGTAAGCACGCTCTGCCTCACAGTACTGTCAGCTCGTTGTGAAACGGATATTAAGCACGCTCTGCCTCACATTACTGTAGCTCGTTGTGAAACGGGTAGTAAGCAAGCTCTGACTTATAGTACTGTCAGCTCGTTCTGAAACGGGTAGTTAGCATGTTCTGACTCGCATTACTGTCAGCTCGTTGTGAAACGGGTAGTAAGCACGCTCTGTCTCACATTACTGTGTACACGCTGTGATACGGGTAGTAAGCACGCTCTGCCTCACTTTACTGTCAGCTCGTTGTGAAACAGGTAGTAACACGCTCTGCCTCACAGTACTGTGTGCACGCTGTGATACGGGTAGTAAGCACGCTCTGCCTCACATTACTGTCAGCTCGTTGTGAATCGGGTAGTAAGCACGCTCTGCCTCACATTACTGTCAACTCGTTGTGAAACGGGTAGTAAGCACGCTCTGCCTCACATTACTGTCAGCTCTTCGTGAAACGGGTAGTAAGCACGCTCTGCCTCACATCACTGTAGCTCGTTTTGAAACGGATAGTAAGCACGCTCTGACTCGCACTACTGTCAGCTCGTTGTGAAACGGGTAGTAAGCACGCTCTGCCTCACATTACTGTCAGCTCGTTGTGAAACGGGTAGTAAGCACGCTCTGCCTCACATCACTGTAGCTCGTTGTGAAACGGGATGTAAGCACGCTCTACCTCACATTAGTTTAGCTCGTTGTGAAACGGGTAGTAAGCATGCTCTGCCTCACATTACTGTCAGCTCGTTGTGAAACGGGTAGTAAGCACGCTCTGCCTCACAGTACTGTCAGCTCGTTGTGAAACGGGTAGTAAGCATGCTCTGTCTCACTTACTGTAGCTCATTGTGAAACGGGTAGTAAGCACGCTCTGCCTCACAGTACTGTCAGCTCGTTGTGAAACGGGTATAAGCACGCTCTGCCTCACATTACTGTAGCTCGTTGTGAAACGGGTAGTAAGCACGCTCTGACTTACAGTACTGTCAGCTCGTTCTGAAACGGGTAGTTAGCATGTCTGACTCGCATTACTGTCAGCTCGTTGTGAAACGGGTAGTAAGCACGCTCTGCCTCACATTACTGTGTGCACGCTGTGAAACGGGTAGTAAGCACGCTCTGCCTCACATTACTGTCAGCTCGTTGTGAAAGGGTAGTAAGCACGCTCTGCCTCACATCACTGTAGCTCGTTGTGAAACGGGTAGTAACGTTGTGAAACGGGTAGTAAGCACGCTCTGCCTCACAGTACTGTCAGCTCGTTGTGAAACGGGTAGTAAGCACGCTCTGCCTCACATTACTTTCGTTGTGAAACGGGTAGTAAGCACGCTCTGCCTCACATTACTGTCAGCTCGTTGTGAAACGGGTAGTAAGCATGCTCTGCCTCTCATTACTGTCAGTTCGTTGTGAAACAGGTAGTAAGCACGCTCTGCCTCACATTACTGTCAGCTCGTTGTGAAACGGGTAGTAAGCACGCTCTGCCTCACATTACTTTAGCTCGTTGTGAAACGGGTAGTAAGCATGCTCTGCCTCACATTACTGTCAGCTCATTATGAAACGGGTAGTAAGCACGCTCTGCCTCATATTACTGTCAGCTCGTTGTGAAATGGGTAGTAAGCACGCTCTGCCTCACATTACTGTAGCTCGTTGTGAAACGGGTAGTAAGCACGCTCTGCCTCACATTACTGTCAGCTCGATGTGAAACGGGTAGTAAGCACGCTCTGCCTCACATCACTGTAGCTCGTTGTGAAACGGGTAGTAAGCACGCTCTGCCTCACATTACTTTCGTTGTGAAACGGGTAGTAAGCACGCTCTGCCTCACATTACTGTCAGCTCGTTGTGAAACGGGTAGTAAGCATGCTCTGCCTCTCATTACTGTCAGCTCGTTGTGAAACGGGTAGTAAGCACGCTCTACCTCACATTAGTTTAGCTCGTTGTGAAACGGGTAGTAAGCATGCTCTGCCTCACATTACTGTCAGCTCATTGTGAAACGGGTAGTAAGCACGCTCTGCCTCACAGTACTGTCAGCTCGTTGTGAAACGGGTATTAAGCACGCTCTGCCTCACATTACTGTCAGCTCGTTGTGAAACGGGTAGTAAGCACGCTCTGCCTCACATTACTGTGTGCACGCTGTGAAACGGGTAGTAAGCACGCTCTGCCTCACATTACTGTCAGCTCGTTGTGAAAGGGTAGTAAGCACGCTCTGCCTCACATCACTGTAGCTCGTTGTGAAACGGGTAGTAACGTTGTGAAACGGGTAGTAAGCACGCTCTGCCTCACAGTACTGTCAGCTCGTTGTGAAACGGGTAGTAAGCACGCTCTGCCTCACATTACTTTCGTTGTGAAACGGGTAGTAAGCACGCTCTGCCTCACATTACTGTCAGCTCGTTGTGAAACGGGTAGTAAGCATGCTCTGCCTCTCATTACTGTCAGCTCGTTGTGAAACAGGTAGTAAGCACGCTCTGCCTCACATTACTGTCAGCTCGTTGTGAAACGGGTAGTAAGCACGCTCTGCCTCACATTACTGTAGCTCGTTGTGAAACGGGTAGTAAGCACGCTCTGCCTCACATTACTGTCAGCTCGTTGTGAAACGGGTAGTAAGCACGCTCTGCCTCACATCACTGTAGCTCGTTGTGAAACGGGTAGTAAGCACGCTCTGCCTCACATTACTTTCGTTGTGAAACGGGTAGTAAGCACGCTCTGCCTCACATTACTGTCAGCTCGTTGTGAAACGGGTAGTAAGCATGCTCTGCCTCTCATTACTGTCAGCTCGTTGTGAAACGGGTAGTAAGCACGCTCTGCCTCACATTACTGTCAGCTCGTTGTGAAACGGGTAGTAAGCACGCTCTGCCTCACATCACTGTAGCTCGTTGTGAAACGGGTAGTAAGCACGCTCTACCTCACATTAGTTTAGCTCGTTGTGAAACGGGTAGTAAGCATGCTCTGCCTCACATTACTGTCAGCTCATTGTGAAACGGGTAGTAAGCACGCTCTGCCTCACAGTACTGTCAGCTCGTTGTGAAACGGGTATTAAGCACGCTCTGCCTCACATTACTGTAGCTCGTTGTGAAACGGGTAGTAAGCACGCTCTGCCTCACCTTACTGTCAGCTCGTTGTGAAACGGGTAGTAAGCATGCTCTGCCTCTCATTACTGTCAGCTCGTTGTGAAACGGGTAGTAAGCACGCTCTGCCTCACATTACTGTCAGCTCGTTGTGAAACGGGTAGTAAGCACGCTCTGCCTCACATCACTGTAGCTCGTTGTGAAACGGGTAGTAAGCACGCTCTACCTCACATTAGTTTAGCTCGTTGTGAAACGGGTAGTAAGCATGCTCTGCCTCACATTACTGTCAGCTCATTGTGAAACGGGTAGTAAGCACGCTCTGCCTCACAGTACTGTCAGCTCGTTGTGAAACGGGTATTAAGCACGCTCTGCCTCACATTACTGTAGCTCGTTGTGAAACGGGTAGTAAGCACGCTCTGCCTCACATTACTGTCAGCTCTTTGTGAAACGGGTAGTAAGCATGCTCTGTCTCACATTACTGTCAGCTCGTTGTGAAACGGGTAGTAACACGCTCTGCCTCACATTACTGTCAGCTCGTTGTGAAACGGGTAGTAAGCACGCTCTGCCTCATATTACTGTCAGCTCGTTGTGAAATGGGTAGTAAGCACGCTCTGCCTCTCATTACTGTAGCTCGTTGTGAAACGGGTAGTAAGCACGCTCTGCCTCACATTACTGTCAGCTCGTTGTGAAACGGGTAGTAACTCACATTACTGTCAGCTCGTTGTGAAACGGGTAGTAAGCACGCTCTGCCTCATATTACTGTCAGCTCGTTGTGAAATGGGTAGTAAGCACGCTCTGCCTCTCATTACTGTAGCTCGTTGTGAAACGGGTAGTAAGCACGCTCTGCCTCACATTACTGTCAGCTCGTTGTGAAACGGGTAGTAACTCACATTACTGTCAGCTCGTTGTGAAACGGGTAGTAAGCACGCTCTGCCTCACATTACTGTCAGCTCTTTGTGAAACGGGTAGTAAGCATGCTCTGTCTCACATTACTGTCAGCTCGTTGTGAAACGGGTAGTAACACGCTCTGCCTCACATTACTGTCAGCTCATTGTGAAACGGGTAGTAAGCAAGCTCTGCCTCACAGTACTGTCAGCTCGTTGTGAAACGGGTAGTAAGCACGCTCCCTCACATTACTTTAGCTCGTTGTGAAACGGGTAGTAAGCATGCTCTGCCTCACATTACTGTCAGCTCATTGTGAAACGGGTAGTAAGCACGCTCTGCCTCACAGTACTGTCAGCTCGTTGTGAAACGGATATTAAGCACGCTCTGCCTCACATTACTGTAGCTCGTTGTGAAACGGGTAGTAAGCAAGCTCTGACTTATAGTACTGTCAGCTCGTTCTGAAACGGGTAGTTAGCATGTTCTGACTCGCATTACTGTCAGCTCGTTGTGAAACGGGTAGTAAGCACGCTCTGTCTCACATTACTGTGTACACGCTGTGATACGGGTAGAAAGCACGCTCTGCCTCACATTACTGTCAGCTCGTTGTGAAACAGATAGTAAGCACGCTCTGCCTCACATTACTGTCAGCTCGTTGTGAAACGGGTAGTAACACGCTCTGCCTCACAGTACTGTGTGCACGCTGTGATACGGGTAGTAAGCACGCTCTGCCTCACATTACTGTCAGCTCGTTGTGAATCGGGTAGTAAGCACGCTCTGCCTCACATTACTGTCAACTCGTTGTGAAACGGGTAGTAAGCACGCTCTGCCTCACATTACTGTCAGCTCTTCGTGAAACGGGTAGTAAGAACGCTCTGCCTCACATCACTGTAGCTCGTTTTGAAACGGGTAGTAAGCACGCTCTGCCTCACATTACTGTCAACTCGTTGTGAAACGGGTAGTAACTCACATTACTGTCAGCTCGTTGTGAAACGGGTAGTAAGCACGCTCTGCCTCACATTACTGTCAGCTCTTTGTGAAACGGGTAGTAAGCATGCTCTGTCTCACATTACTGTCAGCTCGTTGTGAAACGGGTAGTAACACGCTCTGCCTCACATTACTTTCAGCTCGTTGTGAAACGGGTAGTAAGCACGCTCTGCCTCACAGTACTGTCAGCTCGTTGTGAAACGGGTAGTAAGCACGCTCCCTCACATTACTTTAGCTCGTTGTGAAACGGGTAGTAAGCATGCTCTGCCTCACATTACTGTCAGCTCATTGTGAAACGGGTAGTAAGCACGCTCTGCCTCACAGTACTGTCAGCTCGTTGTGAAACGGATATTAAGCACGCTCTGCCTCACATTACTGTAGCTCGTTGTGAAACGGGTAGTAAGCAAGCTCTGACTTATAGTACTGTCAGCTCGTTCTGAAACGGGTAGTTAGCATGTTCTGACTCGCATTACTGTCAGCTCGTTGTGAAACGGGTAGTAAGCACGCTCTGTCTCACATTACTGTGTACACGCTGTGATACGGGTAGTAAGCACGCTCTGCCTCACATTACTGTCAGCTCGTTGTGAAACAGATAGTAAGCACGCTCTGCCTCACATTACTGTCAGCTCGTTGTGAAACGGGTAGTAACACGCTCTGCCTCACAGTACTGTGTGCACGCTGTGATACGGGTAGTAAGCACGCTCTGCCTCACATTACTGTCAGCTCGTTGTGAATCGGGTAGTAAGCACGCTCTGCCTCACATTACTGTCAACTCGTTGTGAAACGGGTAGTAAGCACGCTCTGCCTCACATTACTGTCAGCTCTTCGTGAAACGGGTAGTAAGAACGCTCTGCCTCACATCACTGTAGCTCGTTTTGAAACGGGTAGTAAGCACGCTCTGCCTCACATTACTGTCAACTCGTTGTGAAACGGGTAGTAAGCACGCTCTGCCTCACATTACTGTCAGCTCTTCGTGAAACGGGTAGTAAGCACGCTCTGCCTCACATCACTGTAGCTCGTTTTGAAACGGATAATAAGCACGCTCTAACTCACAGTACTGTCAGCTCGTTCTGAAACGGGTAGTAAGCACGCTCTGACTCGCACTACTGTCAGCTCGTTGTGAAACGGGTAGTAAGCACGCTCTGCCTCACATTACTGTCAGCTCGTTGTGAAACGGGTAGTAAGCACGCTCTGCCTCACAATTCTGTCAGCTCGTTGTGAAACGGGTAGTAAGCACACTCTGCCTCATATTACTGTCAGCTCGTTGTGAAATGGGTAGTAAGCACGCTCTGCCTCACATTACTGTAGCTCGTTGTGAAACGGGTAGTAAGCACGCTCTGCCTCACATTACTGTCAGCTCGATGTGAAACGGGTAGTAAGCACGCTCTGCCTCACATCACTGTAGCTCGTTGTGAAACGGGTAGTAAGCACGCTCTGCCTCACATTACTTTCGTTGTGAAACGGGTAGTAAAAACGCTCTGCCTCACATTACTGTCAGCTCGTTGTGAAACGGGTAGTAAGCATGCTCTGCCTCTCATTACTGTCAGCTCGTTGTGAAACGGGTAGTAAGCACGCTCTGCCTCACATTACTGTCAGCTCGTTGTGAAACGGGTAGTAAGCACGCTCTGCCTCACATCACTGTAGCTCGTTGTGAAACGGGTAGTAAGCACGCTCTACCTCACATTAGTTTAGCTCGTTGTGAAACGGGTAGTAAGCATGCTCTGCCTCACATTACTGTCAGCTCATTGTGAAACGGGTAGTAAGCACGCTCTGCCTCACAGTACTGTCAGCTCGTTGTGAAACGGGTATTAAGCACGCTCTACCTCACATTACTGTAGCTCGTTGTGAAACGGGTAGTAAGCACGCTCTGCCTCACATTACTGTCAGCTCTTTGTGAAACGGGTAGTAAGCATGCTCTGTCTCACATTACTGTCAGCTCGTTGTGAAACGGGTAGTAACACGCTCTGCCTCACATTACTGTCAGCTCGTTGTGAAACGGGTAGTAAGCACGCTCTGCCTCACATTACTGTCAGCTCGTTGTGAAACGGGTAGTAACTCACATTACTGTCAGCTCGTTGTGAAACGGGTAGTAAGCACGCTCTGCCTCATATTACTGTCAGCTCGTTGTGAAATGGGTAGTAAGCACGCTCTGCCTCTCATTACTGTAGCTCGTTGTGAAACGGGTAGTAAGCACGCTCTGCCTCACATTACTGTCAGCTCGTTGTGAAACGGGTAGTAACTCACATTACTGTCAGCTCGTTGTGAAACGGGTAGTAAGCATGCTCTGCCTCACATTACTGTCAGCTCATTGTGAAACGGGTAGTAAGCACGCTCTGCCTCACAGTACTGTCAGCTCGTTGTGAAACGGGTATTAAGCACGCTCTGCCTCACATTACTGTAGCTCGTTGTGAAACGGGTAGTAAGCACGCTCTGCCTCACATTACTGTCAGCTCTTTGTGAAACGGGTAGTAAGCATGCTCTGTCTCACATTACTGTCAGCTCGTTGTGAAACGGGTAGTAACACGCTCTGCCTCACATTACTGTCAGCTCGTTGTGAAACGGGTAGTAAGCACGCTCTGCCTCACATTACTGTCAGCTCGTTGTGAAACGGGTAGTAACTCACATTACTGTCAGCTCGTTGTGAAACGGGTAGTAAGCACGCTCTGCCTCATATTACTGTCAGCTCGTTGTGAAATGGGTAGTAAGCACGCTCTGCCTCTCATTACTGTAGCTCGTTGTGAAACGGGTAGTAAGCACGCTCTGCCTCACATTACTGTCAGCTCGTTGTGAAACGGGTAGTAACTCACATTACTGTCAGCTCGTTGTGAAACGGGTAGTAAGCACGCTCTGCCTCACATTACTGTCAGCTCTTTGTGAAACGGGTAGTAAGCATGCTCTGTCTCACATTACTGTCAGCTCGTTGTGAAACGGGTAGTAAGCACGCTCTGCCTCACAATTCTGTCAGCTCGTTGTGAAACGGGTAGTAAGCACACTGCCTCATATTACTGTCAGCTCGTTGTGAAATGGGTAGTAAGCACGCTCTGCCTCACATTACTGTAGCTCGTTGTGAAACGGGTAGTAAGCACGCTCTGCCTCACATTACTGTCAGCTCGATGTGAAACGGGTAGTAAGCACGCTCTGCCTCACATCACTGTAGCTCGTTGTGAAACGGGTAGTAAGCACGCTCTGCCTCACATTACTTTCGTTGTGAAACGGGTAGTAAAAACGCTCTGCCTCACATTACTGTCAGCTCGTTGTGAAACGGGTAGTAAGCATGCTCTGCCTCTCATTACTGTCAGCTCGTTGTGAAACGGGTAGTAAGCACGCTCTGCCTCACATTACTGTCAGCTCGTTGTGAAACGGGTAGTAAGCACGCTCTGCCTCACATCACTGTAGCTCGTTGTGAAACGGGTAGTAAGCACGCTCTACCTCACATTAGTTTAGCTCGTTGTGAAACGGGTAGTAAGCATGCTCTGCCTCACATTACTGTCAGCTCATTGTGAAACGGGTAGTAAGCACGCTCTGCCTCACAGTACTGTCAGCTCGTTGTGAAACGGGTATTAAGCACGCTCTGCCTCACATTACTGTAGCTCGTTGTGAAACGGGTAGTAAGCACGCTCTGCCTCACATTACTGTCAGCTCTTTGTGAAACGGGTAGTAACCATGCTCTGTCTCACATTACTGTCAGCTCGTTGTGAAACGGGTAGTAACACGCTCTGCCTCACATTACTGTCAGCTCGTTGTGAAACGGGTAGTAAGCACGCTCTGCCTCATATTACTGTCAGCTCGTTGTGAAATGGGTAGTAAGCACGCTCTGCCTCTCATTACTGTAGCTCGTTGTGAAACGGGTAGTAAGCACGCTCTGCCTCACATTACTGTCAGCTCGTTGTGAAACGGGTAGTAACTCACATTACTGTCAGCTCGTTGTGAAACGGGTAGTAAGCACGCTCTGCCTCATATTACTGTCAGCTCGTTGTGAAATGGGTAGTAAGCACGCTCTGCCTCTCATTACTGTAGCTCGTTGTGAAACGGGTAGTTAGCACGCTCTGCCTCACATTACTGTCAGCTCGTTGTGAAACGGGTAGTAACTCACATTACTGTCAGCTCGTTGTGAAACGGGTAGTAAGCACGCTCTGCCTCACATTACTGTCAGCTCTTTGTGAAACGGGTAGTAAGCATGCTCTGTCTCACATTACTGTCAGCTCGTTGTGAAACGGGTAGTAACACGCTCTGCCTCACATTACTGTCAGCTCGTTGTGAAACGGGTAGTAAGCACGCTCTGCCTCACAGTACTGTCAGCTCGTTGTGAAACGGGTAGTAAGCACGCTCCCTCACATTACTTTAGCTCGTTGTGAAACGGGTAGTAAGCATGCTCTGCCTCACATTACTGTCAGCTCATTGTGAAACGGGTAGTAAGCACGCTCTGCCTCACTGTACTGTCAGCTCGTTGTGAAACGGATATTAAGCACGCTCTGCCTCACATTACTGTAGCTCGTTGTGAAACGGGTAGTAAGCAAGCTCTGACTTATAGTACTGTCAGCTCGTTCTGAAACGGGTAGTTAGCATGTTCTGACTCGCATTACTGTCAGCTCGTTGTGAAACGGGTAGTAAGCACGCTCTGTCTCACATTACTGTGTACACGCTGTGATACGGGTAGTAAGCACGCTCTGCCTCACATTACTGTCAGCTCGTTGTGAAACAGATAGTAAGCACGCTCTGCCTCACATTACTGTCAGCTCGTTGTGAAACGGGTAGTAACACGCTCTGCCTCACAGTACTGTGTGCACGCTGTGATACGGGTAGTAACTCTGCCTCACATTACTGTCAGCTCGTTGTGAATCGGGTAGTAAGCACGCTCTGCCTCACATTATTGTCAACTCGTTGTGAAACGGGTAGTAAGCACGCTCTGCCTCACATTACTGTCAGCTCTTCGTGAAACGGGTAGTAAGAACGCTCTGCCTCACATCACTGTAGCTCGTTTTGAAACGGGTAGTAAGCACGCTCTGCCTCACATTACTGTCAACTCGTTGTGAAACGGGTAGTAAGCACGCTCTGCCTCACATTACTGTCAGCTCTTCGTGAAACGGGTAGTAAGCACGCTCTGCCTCACATCACTGTAGCTCGTTTTGAAACGGATAGTAAGCACGCTCTGACTCACAGTACTGTCAGCTCGTTCTGAAACGGGTAGTAAACACGCTCTGACTCGCACTACTGTCAGCTCGTTGTGAAACGGGTAGTAAGCACGCTCTGCCTCACATTACTGTCAGCTCGTTGTGAAACGGGTAGTAAGCACGCTCTGCCTCACAATTCTGTCAGCTCGTTGTGAAACGGGTAGTAAGCACACTCTGACTCGCATTACTGTCAGCTCGTTGTGAAACGGGTAGTAAGCACGCTCTGCCTCACATCACTGTAGCTCGTTTTGAAACGGGTAGTAAGCACGCTCTGCCTCACATTACTGTCAGCTCGTTGTGAAACGGGTAGTAAGCACGCTCTGCCTCATATTACTGTCAGCTCGATGTGAAACGGGTAGTAAGCACGCTCTGCCTCACATCACTGTAGCTCGTTGTGAAACGGGTAGTAAGCACGCTCTACCTCACATTACTTTAGCTCGTTGTGAAACGGGTAGTAAGCATGCTCTGCCTCACATTACTGTCAGCTCATTGTGAAACGGGTAGTAAGCACGCTCTGCCTCACAGTACTGTCAGCTCGTTGTGAAACGGGTATTAAGCACGCTCTGCCTCACATTACTGTCAGCTCTTCGTGAAACGGGTAGTAAGAACGCTCTGCCTCACATCACTGTAGCTCGTTTTGAAACGGGTAGTAAGCACGCTCTGCCTCACATTACTGTCAATTCGTTGTGAAACGGGTAGTAAGCACGCTCTGCCTCACATTACTGTCAGCTCTTCGTGAAACGGGTAGTAAGCACGCTCTGCCTCACATCACTGTAGCTCGTTTTGAAACGGATAGTAAGCACGCTCTGACTCACAGTACTGTCAGCTCGTTCTGAAACGGGTAGTAAGCACGCTCTGACTCGCACTACTGTCAGCTCGTTGTGAAACGGGTAGTAAGCACGCTCTGCCTCACATTACTGTCAGCTCGTTGTGAAACGGGTAGTAAGCACGCTCTGCCTCACAATTCTGTCAGCTCGTTGTGAAACGGGTAGTAAGCACACTCTGCCTCATATTACTGTCAGCTCGTTGTGAAATGGGTAGTAAGCACGCTCTGCCTCACATTACTGTAGCTCGTTGTGAAACGGGTAGTAAGCACGCTCTGCCTCACATTACTGTCAGCTCGATGTGAAACGGGTAGTAAGCACGCTCTGCCTCACATCACTGTAGCTCGTTGTGAAACGGGTAGTAAGCACGCTCTGCCTCACATTACTTTCGTTGTGAAACGGGTAGTAAGCACGCTCTGCCTCACATTACTGTCAGCTCGTTGTGAAACGGGTAGTAAGCATGCTCTGCCTCTCATTACTGTCAGCTCGTTGTGAAACGGGTAGTAAGCACGCTCTGCCTCACATTACTGTCAGCTCGTTGTGAAACGGGTAGTAAGCACGCTCTGCCTCACATCACTGTAGCTCGTTGTGAAACGGGTAGTAAGCACGCTCTACCTCACATTAGTTTAGCTCGTTGTGAAACGGGTAGTAAGCATGCTCTGCCTCACATTACTGTCAGCTCATTGTGAAACGGGTAGTAAGCACGCTCTGCCTCACAGTACTGTCAGCTCGTTGTGAAACGGGTATTAAGCACGCTCTGCCTCACATTACTGTAGCTCGTTGTGAAACGGGTAGTAAGCACGCTCTGCCTCACATTACTGTCAGCTCTTTGTGAAACGGGTAGTAAGCATGCTCTGTCTCACATTACTGTCAGCTCGTTGTGAAACGGGTAGTAACACGCTCTGCCTAACATTACTGTCAGCTCGTTGTGAAACGGGTAGTAAGCACGCTCTGCCTCATATTACTGTCAGCTCGTTGTGAAATGGGTAGTAAGCACGCTCTGCCTCTCATTACTGTAGCTCGTTGTGAAACGGGTAGTAAGCACGCTCTGCCTCACATTACTGTCAGCTCGTTGTGAAACGGGTAGTAACTCACATTACTGTCAGCTCGTTGTGAAACGGGTAGTAAGCACGCTCTGCCTCACATTACTGTCAGCTCTTTGTGAAACGGGTAGTAAGCATGCTCTGTCTCACATTACTGTCAGCTCGTTGTGAAACGGGTAGTAACACGCTCTGCCTCACATTACTGTCAGCTCGTGTGAAACGGGTAGTAAGCACGCTCTGCCTCACAGTACTGTCAGCTCGTTGTGAAACGGGTAGTAAGCACGCTCCCTCACATTACTTTAGCTCGTTGTGAAACGGGTAGTAAGCATGCTCTGCCTCACATTACTGTCAGCTCATTGTGAAACGGGTAGTAAGCACGCTCTGCCTCACAGTACTGTCAGCTCGTTGTGAAACGGATATTAAGCACGCTCTGCCTCACATTACTGTAGCTCGTTGTGAAACGGGTAGTAAGCAAGCTCTGACTTATAGTACTGTCAGCTCGTTGTGAAACGGGTAGTAAGCACGCTCTGTCTCACATTACTGTGTACACGCTGTGATACGGGTAGTAAGCACGCTCTGCCTCACATTACTGTCAGCTCGTTGTGAAACAGATAGTAAGCACGCTCTGCCTCACATTACTGTCAGCTCGTTGTGAAACGGGTAGTAAGCACGCTCTGCCTCACAGTACTGTCAGCTCGTTGTGAAACGGGTAGTAAGCACGCTCCCTCACATTACTTTAGCTCGTTGTGAAACGGGTAGTAAGCACGCTCTGCCTCACATTACTGTCAGCTCGTTGTGAAACGGGTAGTAAGCACGCTCTGCCTCACATTACTTTAGCTCGTTGTGAAACGGGTAGTAAGCATGCTCTGCCTCACATTACTGTCAGCTCATTATGAAACGGGTAGTAAGCACGCTCTGCCTCATATTACTGTCAGCTCGTTGTGAAATGGGTAGTAAGCACGCTCTGCCTCACATTACTGTAGCTCGTTGTGAAACGGGTAGTAAGCACGCTCTGCCTCACATTACTGTCAGCTCGTTGTGAAACGGGTAGTAAGCACGCTCTGCCTCACATCACTGTAGCTCGTTGTGAAACGGGTAGTAAGCACGCTCTGCCTCACATTACTTTCGTTGTGAAACGGGTAGTAAGCACGCTCTGCCTCACATTACTGTCAGCTCGTTGTGAAACGGGTAGTAAGCACGCTCTGCCTCACATTACTGTCAGCTCGTTGTGAAACGGGTAGTAAGCACGCTCTGCCTCACATTACTGTCAGCTCGTTGTAAAACGGGTAGTAAGCACGCTCTGCCTCACATTACTGCCAGCTCGTTGTGAAACGGGTAGTAAGCACGCTCTGCCTCACATCACTGTAGCTCGTTGTGAAACGGGTAGTAAGCACGCTCTACCTCACATTAGTTTAGCTCGTTGTGAAACGGGTAGTAAGCATGCTCTGCCTCACATTACTGTCAGCTCGTTGTGAAACGGGTAGTAAGCACGCTCTGCCTCACAGTACTGTCAGCTCGTTGTGAAACGGGTAGTAAGCATGCTCTGTCTCACTTACTGTAGCTCATTGTGAAACGGGTAGTAAGCACGCTCTGCCTCACAGTACTGTCAGCTCGTTGTGAAACGGGTATAAGCACGCTCTGCCTCACATTACTGTAGCTCGTTGTGAAACGGGTAGTAAGCACGCTCTGACTTACAGTACTGTCAGCTCGTTCTGAAACGGGTAGTTAGCATGTCTGACTCGCATTACTGTCAGCTCGTTGTGAAACGGGTAGTAAGCACGCTCTGCCTCACATTACTGTGTGCACGCTGTGAAACGGGTAGTAAGCACGCTCTGCCTCACATTACTGTCAGCTCGTTGTGAAAGGGTAGTAAGCACGCTCTGCCTCACATCACTGTAGCTCGTTGTGAAACGGGTAGTAACGTTGTGAAACGGGTAGTAAGCACGCTCTGCCTCACAGTACTGTCAGCTCGTTGTGAAACGGGTAGTAAGCACGCTCTGCCTCACATTACTTTCGTTGTGAAACGGGTAGTAAGCACGCTCTGCCTCACATTACTGTCAGCTCGTTGTGAAACGGGTAGTAAGCATGCTCTGCCTCTCATTACTGTCAGCTCGTTGTGAAACAGGTAGTAAGCACGCTCTGCCTCACATTACTGTCAGCTCGTTGTGAAACGGGTAGTAAGCACGCTCTGCCTCACATTACTTTAGCTCGTTGTGAAACGGGTAGTAAGCATGCTCTGCCTCACATTACTGTCAGCTCATTATGAAACGGGTAGTAAGCACGCTCTGCCTCATATTACTGTCAGCTCGTTGTGAAATGGGTAGTAAGCACGCTCTGCCTCACATTACTGTAGCTCGTTGTGAAACGGGTAGTAAGCACGCTCTGCCTCACATTACTGTCAGCTCGATGTGAAACGGGTAGTAAGCACGCTCTGCCTCACATCACTGTAGCTCGTTGTGAAACGGGTAGTAAGCACGCTCTGCCTCACATTACTTTCGTTGTGAAACGGGTAGTAAGCACGCTCTGCCTCACATTACTGTCAGCTCGTTGTGAAACGGGTAGTAAGCATGCTCTGCCTCTCATTACTGTCAGCTCGTTGTGAAACGGGTAGTAAGCACGCTCTACCTCACATTAGTTTAGCTCGTTGTGAAACGGGTAGTAAGCATGCTCTGCCTCACATTACTGTCAGCTCATTGTGAAACGGGTAGTAAGCACGCTCTGCCTCACAGTACTGTCAGCTCGTTGTGAAACGGGTATTAAGCACGCTCTGCCTCACATTACTGTAGCTCGTTGTGAAACGGGTAGTAAGCACGCTCTGACTCGCATTACTGTCAGCTCGTTGTGAAACGGGTAGTAAGCACGCTCTGCCTCACAGTACTGTCAGCTCGTTGTGAAACGGGTAGTAAGCACGCTCTGCCTCACATTACTTTTGTTGTGAAACGGGTAGTAAGCACGCTCTGCCTCACATTACTGTCAGCTCGTTGTGAAACAGGTATTAAGCATGCTCTGCCTCTCATTACTGTCAGCTCGTTGTGAAACGGGTAGTAAGCACGCTCTGCCTCACTTTACTGTCAGCTCGTTGTGAAACGGGTAGTAAGCACGCTCTGCCTCACATTACTTTAGCTCGTTGTGAAACGGGTAGTAAGCATGCTCTGCCTCACATTACTGTCAGCTCATTATGAAACGGGTAGTAAGCACGCTCTGCCTCATATTACTGTCAGCTCGTTGTGAAACGGGTAGTAAGCACGCTCTGCCTCACATTACTGTCAGCTCGATGTGAAACGGGTAGTAAGCACGCTCTGCCTCACATCACTGTAGCTCGTTGTGAAACGGGTAGTAAGCACGCTCTGCCTCACATTACTTTCGTTGTGAAACGGGTAGTAAGCACGCTCTGCCTCACATTACTGTCAGCTCGTTGTGAAACGGGTAGTAAGCATGCTCTGCCTCTCATTACTGTCAGCTCGTTGTGAAACGGGTAGTAAGCACGCTCTGCCTCACATTACTGTCAGCTCGTTGTGAAACGGGTAGTAAGCACGCTCTGCCTCACATCACTGTAGCTCGTTGTGAAACGGGTAGTAAGCACGCTCTACCTCACATTAGTTTAGCTCGTTGTGAAACGGGTAGTAAGCATGCTCTGCCTCACATTACTGTCAGCTCATTGTGAAACGGGTAGTAAGCACGCTCTGCCTCACAGTACTGTCAGCTCGTTGTGAAACGGGTATTAAGCACGCTCTGCCTCACATTACTGTAGCTCGTTGTGAAACGGGTAGTAAGCACGCTCTGCCTCACATTACTGTCAGCTCTTTGTGAAACGGGTAGTAAGCATGCTCTGTCTCACATTACTGTCAGCTCGTTGTGAAACGGGTAGTAACACGCTCTGCCTCACATTACTGTCAGCTCGTTGTGAAACGGGTAGTAAGCACGCTCTGCCTCATATTACTGTCAGCTCGTTGTGAAATGGGTAGTAAGCACGCTCTGCCTCTCATTACTGTAGCTCGTTGTGAAACGGGTAGTAAGCACGCTCTGCCTCACATTACTGTCAGCTCGTTGTGAAACGGGTAGTAACTCACATTACTGTCAGCTCGTTGTGAAACGGGTAGTAAGCACGCTCTGCCTCATATTACTGTCAGCTCGTTGTGAAATGGGTAGTAAGCACGCTCTGCCTCTCATTACTGTAGCTCGTTGTGAAACGGGTAGTAAGCACGCTCTGCCTCACATTACTGTCAGCTCGTTGTGAAACGGGTAGTAACTCACATTACTGTCAGCTCGTAGTGAAACGGGTAGTAAGCACGCTCTGCCTCACATTACTGTCAGCTCTTTGTGAAACGTTTAGTAAGCATGCTCTGTCTCACATTACTGTCAGCTCGTTGTGAAACGGGTAGTAACACGCTCTGCCTCACATTACTGTCAGCTCGTTGTGAAACGGGTAGTAAGCACGCTCTGCCTCACAGTACTGTCAGCTCGTTGTGAAACGGGTAGTAAGCACGCTCCCTCACATTACTTTAGCTCGTTGTGAAACGGGTAGTAAGCACGCTCTGCCTCACATTACTGTCAGCTCGTTGTGAAACGGGTAGTAAGCACGCTCTGCCTCACATTACTTTAGCTCGTTGTGAAACGGGTAGTAAGCATGCTCTGCCTCACATTACTGTCAGCTCATTATGAAACGGGTAGTAAGCACGCTCTGCCTCATATTACTGTCAGCTCGTTGTGAAATGGGTAGTAAGCACGCTCTGCCTCACATTACTGTAGCTCGTTGTGAAACGGGTAGTAAGCACGCTCTGCCTCACATTACTGTCAGCTCGTTGTGAAACGGGTAGTAAGCACGCTCTGCCTCACATCACTGTAGCTCGTTGTGAAACGGGTAGTAACGTTGTGAAACGGGTAGTAAGCACGCTCTGCCTCACAGTACTGTCAGCTCGTTGTGAAACGGGTAGTAAGCACGCTCTGCCTCACATTACTTTCGTTGTGAAACGGGTAGTAAGCACGCTCTGCCTCACATTACTGTCAGCTCGTTGTGAAACGGGTAGTAAGCATGCTCTGCCTCTCATTACTGTCAGCTCGTTGTGAAACAGGTAGTAAGCACGCTCTGCCTCACATTACTGTCAGCTCGTTGTGAAACGGGTAGTAAGCACGCTCTGCCTCACATTACTTTAGCTCGTTGTGAAACGGGTAGTAAGCATGCTCTGCCTCACATTACTGTCAGCTCATTATGAAACGGGTAGTAAGCACGCTCTGCCTCATATTACTGTCAGCTCGTTGTGAAATGGGTAGTAAGCACGCTCTGCCTCACATTACTGTAGCTCGTTGTGAAACGGGTAGTAAGCACGCTCTGCCTCACATTACTGTCAGCTCGATGTGAAACGGGTAGTAAGCACGCTCTGCCTCACATCACTGTAGCTCGTTGTGAAACGGGTAGTAAGCACGCTCTGCCTCACATTACTTTCGTTGTGAAACGGGTAGTAAGCACGCTCTGCCTCACATTACTGTAGCTCGTTGTGAAACGGGTAGTAAGCACGCTCTGACTCGCATTACTGTCAGCTCGTTGTGAAACGGGTAGTAAGCACGCTCTGCCTCACAGTACTGTCAGCTCGTTGTGAAACGGGTAGTAAGCACGCTCTGCCTCACATTACTTTCGTTGTGAAACGGGTAGTAAGCACGCTCTGCCTCACATTACTGTCAGCTCGTTGTGAAACAGGTATTAAGCATGCTCTGCCTCTCATTACTGTCAGCTCGTTGTGAAACGGGTAGTAAGCACGCTCTGCCTCACATTACTGTCAGCTCGTTGTGAAACGGGTAGTAAGCACGCTCTGCCTCACATTACTTTAGCTCGTTGTGAAACGGGTAGTAAGCATGCTCTGCCTCACATTACTGTCAGCTCATTATGAAACGGGTAGTAAGCACGCTCTGCCTCATATTACTGTCAGCTCGTTGTGAAATGGGTAGTAAGCACGCTCTGCCTCACATTACTGTAGCTCGTTGTGAAACGGGTAGTAAGCACGCTCTGCCTCACATTACTGTCAGCTCGATGTGAAACGGGTAGTAAGCACGCTCTGCCTCACATCACTGTAGCTCGTTGTGAAACGGGTAGTAAAGCACGCTCTGCCTCACATTACTTTCGTTGTGAAACGGGTAGTAAGCACGCTCTGCCTCACATTACTGTCAGCTCGTTGTGAAACGGGTAGTAAGCATGCTCTGCCTCTCATTACTGTCAGCTCGTTGTGAAACGGGTAGTAAGCACGCTCTGCCTCACATTACTGTCAGCTCGTTGTGAAACGGGTAGTAAGCACGCTCTGCCTCACATCACTGTAGCTCGTTGTGAAACGGGTAGTAAGCACGCTCTACCTCACATTAGTTTAGCTCGTTGTGAAACGGGTAGTAAGCATGCTCTGCCTCACATTACTGTCAGCTCATTGTGAAACGGGTAGTAAGCACGCTCTGCCTCACAGTACTGTCAGCTCGTTGTGAAACGGGTATTAAGCACGCTCTGCCTCACATTACTGTAGCTCGTTGTGAAACGGGTAGTAAGCACGCTCTGCCTCACATTACTGTCAGCTCTTTGTGAAACGGGTAGTAAGCATGCTCTGTCTCACATTACTGTCAGCTCGTTGTGAAACGGGTAGTAACACGCTCTGCCTCACATTACTGTCAGCTCGTTGTGAAACGGGTAGTAAGCACGCTCTGCCTCATATTACTGTCAGCTCGTTGTGAAATGGGTAGTAAGCACGCTCTGCCTCTCATTACTGTAGCTCGTTGTGAAACGGGTAGTAAGCACGCTCTGCCTCACATTACTGTCAGCTCGTTGTGAAACGGGTAGTAACTCACATTACTGTCAGCTCGTTGTGAAACGGGTAGTAAGCACGCTCTGCCTCATATTACTGTCAGCTCGTTGTGAAATGGGTAGTAAGCACGCTCTGCCTCTCATTACTGTAGCTCGTTGTGAAACGGGTAGTAAGCACGCTCTGCCTCACATTACTGTCAGCTCGTTGTGAAACGGGTAGTAACTCACATTACTGTCAGCTCGTAGTGAAACGGGTAGTAAGCACGCTCTGCCTCACATTACTGTCAGCTCTTTGTGAAACGTTTAGTAAGCATGCTCTGTCTCACATTACTGTCAGCTCGTTGTGAAACGGGTAGTAACACGCTCTGCCTCACATTACTGTCAGCTCGTTGTGAAACGGGTAGTAAGCACGCTCTGCCTCACAGTACTGTCAGCTCGTTGTGAAACGGGTAGTAAGCACGCTCCCTCACATTACTTTAGCTCGTTGTGAAACGGGTAGTAAGCACGCTCTGCCTCACATTACTGTCAGCTCGTTGTGAAACGGGTAGTAAGCACGCTCTGCCTCACATTACTTTAGCTCGTTGTGAAACGGGTAGTAAGCATGCTCTGCCTCACATTACTGTCAGCTCATTATGAAACGGGTAGTAAGCACGCTCTGCCTCATATTACTGTCAGCTCGTTGTGAAATGGGTAGTAAGCACGCTCTGCCTCACATTACTGTAGCTCGTTGTGAAACGGGTAGTAAGCACGCTCTGCCTCACATTACTGTCAGCTCGTTGTGAAACGGGTAGTAAGCACGCTCTGCCTCACATCACTGTAGCTCGTTGTGAAACGGGTAGTAAGCACGCTCTGCCTCACATTACTTTCGTTGTGAAACGGGTAGTAAGCACGCTCTGCCTCACATTACTGTCAGCTCGTTGTGAAACGGGTAGTAAGCATGCTCTGCCTCTCATTACTGTCAGCTCGTTGTGAAACGGGTAGTAAGCACGCTCTGCCTCACATTACTGTCAGCTCTTTGTGAAACGGGTAGTAAGCATGCTCTGTCTCACATTACTGTCAGCTCGTTGTGAAACGGGTAGTAACACGCTCTGCCTCACATTACTGTCAGCTCGTTGTGAAACGGGTAGTAAGCACGCTCTGCCTCATATTACTGTCAGCTCGTTGTGAAATGGGTAGTAAGCACGCTCTGCCTCTCATTACTGTAGCTCGTTGTGAAACGGGTAGTAAGCACGCTCTGCCTCACATTACTGTCAGCTCGTTGTGAAACGGGTAGTAACTCACATTACTGTCAGCTCGTTGTGAAACGGGTAGTAAGCACGCTCTGCCTCATATTACAGTCAGCTCGTTGTGAAATGGGTAGTAAGCACGCTCTGCCTCTCATTACTGTAGCTCGTTGTGAAACGGGTAGTAAGCACGCTCTGCCTCACATTACTGTCAGCTCGTTGTGAAACGGGTAGTAACTCACATTACTGTCAGCTCGTTGTGAAACGGGTAGTAAGCACGCTCTGCCTCACATTACTGTCAGCTCTTTGTGAAACGGGTAGTAAGCATGCTCTGTCTCACATTACTGTCAGCTCGTTGTGAAACGGGTAGTAAGCACGCTCTGCCTCATATTACTGTCAGCTCGTTGTGAAATGGGTAGTAAGCACGCTCTGCCTCTCATTACTGTAGCTCGTTGTGAAACGGGTAGTAAGCACGCTCCCTCACATTACTTTAGCTCGTTGTGAAACGGGTAGTAAGCACGCTCTGCCTCACATTACTGTCAGCTCGTTGTGAAACGGGTAGTAAGCACGCTCTGCCTCACATCACTGTAGCTCGTTGTGAAACGGGTAGTAAGCACGCTCTGCCTCACATTACTTTCGTTGTGAAACGGGTAGTAAGCACGCTCTGCCTCACATTACTGTCAGCTCGTTGTGAAACGGGTAGTAAGCATGCTCTGCCTCTCATTACTGTCAGCTCGTTGTGAAACGGGTAGTAAGCACGCTCTGCCACACATTACTGTCAGCTCGTTGTGAAACGGGTAGTAAGCACGCTCTGCCTCACATCACTGTAGCTCGTTGTGAAACGGGTAGTAAGCACGCTCTACCTCACATTGGTTTAGCTCGTTGTGAAACGGGTAGTAAGCATGCTCTGCCTCACATTACTGTCAGCTCATTGTGAAACGGGTAGTAAGCACGCTCTGCCTCACAGTACTGTCAGCTCGTTGTGAAACGGGTATTAAGCACGCTCTGCCTCACATTACTGTAGCTCGTTGTGAAACGGGTAGTAAGCACGCTCTGCCTCACATTACTGTCAGCTCTTTGTGAAACGGGTAGTAAGCATGCTCTGTCTCACATTACTGTCAGCTCGTTGTGAAACGGGTAGTAACACGCTCTGCCTCACATTACTGTCAGCTCGTTATGAAACGGGTAGTAAGCACGCTCTGCCTCATATTACTGTCAGCTCGTTGTGAAATGGGTAGTAAGCACGCTCTGCCTCTCATTACTGTAGCTCGTTGTGAAACGGGTAGTAAGCACGCTCTGCCTCACATTACTGTCAGCTCGTTGTGAAACGGGTAGTAACTCACATTACTGTCAGCTCGTTGTGAAACGGGTAGTAAGCACGCTCTGCCTCATATTACTGTCAGCTCGTTGTGAAATGGGTAGTAAGCACGCTCTGCCTCTCATTACTGTAGCTCGTTGTTAAACGGGTAGTAAGCACGCTCTGCCTCACATTACTGTCAGCTCGTTGTGAAACGGGTAGTAACTCACATTACTGTCAGCTCGTTGTGAAACGGGTAGTAAGCACGCTCTGCCTCACATCACTGTAGCTCGTTGTGAAACGGGTAGTAAGCACGCTCTACCTCACATTGGTTTAGCTCGTTGTGAAACGGGTAGTAAGCATGCTCTGCCTCACATTACTGTCAGCTCATTGTGAAACGGGTAGTAAGCACGCTCTGCCTCACAGTACTGTCAGCTCGTTGTGAAACGGGTATTAAGCACGCTCTGCCTCACATTACTGTAGCTCGTTGTGAAACGGGTAGTAAGCACGCTCTGCCTCACATTACTGTCAGCTCTTTGTGAAACGGGTAGTAAGCATGCTCTGTCTCACA